>NC_135752.1:2047500-2364166 GCF_041903045.1 Epinephelus lanceolatus
TTGCACTCCACTACATAACCACATGACAACTTTGATAAAAATGATGTGGAGACAAAACATTCACTGAGGCGGATTAACTGTCTGCAGCTAGTTCAGGTCTCAAACAAGCCAATATTACTGGTAAGAATTTCTAAAGCTGTCAGTTGCATCTCATCCTTTTATTAAACAAACTAAATAGCCTTATGTTATTTATCTTATTTACATGACGGCATGTCATTTCTGTCTCTACATGGTCGCGCATTTACAATTCTCCTCTGCTCTCTGTATCATGCATGGTGGAGTTTCGCCAGGATGCGCGCGCGTGCACACACACACACACACACACGTACGTACGTACGCGCACGCACACACAGACACAGACACGTACGAACACACACACAGGTGAGCACACAAGAGCACGGCTCAGGCCGCATTTTCCTGACCGAAGCCGACCCAAGTCCAAGACAATTATAACCAAGCACGGCACTAATGGAGTGGAGCCTGTGTTGCGTTCAGGCGTTGTCACGTAAATAACAAATTCCAGCACTTGATTAGGCTGTAGCACAACACAGCAGCATGTCAAGTGGGCCGAACCCGAGCAAAATACTGTGAAATACAGTGAAACTGATATGATTTTTAAAAAAACGTGATACGAAAATTTTGTCATACTGCCCAGCTCTAGCTTCAAGTCTAAACTTTGTATGGGAACTGGTCAGCAGTAATGTAAATTTAAACATACTGGCTGGTGCAAAACCATCAGAAAGATCCTTTAGTTAATTTGCCTTGTTGAGTAGGCAGTTATATCAACTTTTAAGTCAGATTTCGTTTTTATGTAAGTTTTGCATTTTTATACAAAGATTATTTTCAAGACTTAGAGTCAGTTCAGACTTGAATCAAAGTTTTTGCATTTATGGTCACTAAAAACTTGAAGGTGCAGTGTGAAGGATTAAAGGTTTCAAATTGGCAGAAATGAAATACGATATTCATAACTATGTTTTTCAGTGTGTATAATCACCTGAAACTAAGGATTACTGTGTTTTTGTTCCCTTAGAATGAGCCTTTTATATCTACATAGGGAGCGGGTCCTCCTCTATGGAGATCGCCATGGTGTTTCTACAATAGCCCAGGACGGACAAACTAAATGCTGGCTCTAGATAGGGCCATTTGCATTTTTGCATCAGCCACTGTAGTTCTACTACACACTGGGCACACGGGAGAATCCTACACACTAGACCTTCGCCTAAAATAAAAACAGCCTAAGATTGACCATTTGTCATACAGAGATTCTGTAAATCTGTAATTTCCTCAGTCATATGTCCCATTCTGTGTCCTGACTACACAGTGTCCCAAAGTATGCACCAAGGACATCAATCAAACAGTCACCTTGGAGCAGCCAATTATAAATATGAAAACTGGCAAGTAAAAATGCTTTGTGATTTACAACAAAAAGGTGTGTTTGAGTTGTACATAATGACCTGACATGCCAGACAGTTTGTTACACGGAAGCATCTGTGACGCAGTCACTGAAAACTGTTCAGAAAAGGGCAGACACTTTCAAAAAATACTTGGCAGGTGATTGGATGAAGCATCTGTCTATCACCGTCTATCACGGGCTAACTCCAACCAGATAAACAAACCATATGATGAGGAGAGAAAACATCTTTTCCAGTGAGAAAAGCCTTTAGTGCCATTCTCTTCTATCAATGAAGAAATATTCTACAGGTCTACTACAGTTGCTACTATATCTGTGAACCTTGACAGTTTGTATTGAGCTGAATTTGATGCTTTTGTTAAATTATGTTGTTGTTTTATGTCTGTTGGGAGAAGTTTGCCTTCAGGGCTTTAAGCCAGATAGTCCTGAAGTTTTAGGAAAAGGTTTAAAATGAAAAGATTTCTTCCAGAAAGATCTCTCTGACAGAAAGCCCTGAAGGCAAACTATTCCCATGTGCTGTTTTATGTTTGTTAGTGGAATCAAAGTAAAGTAAACTTTACTGCACTTAACAGGTAACAGGTAATTTATATTATTTATGTGTTGTTTTTATCTTTTATGGCCAACAGCAAAAAAGAAAGAGGTGGCAGCTTCTTCTGTGACAGATTGCGATAAATGATTGGATATTATTGTCTCATATCAATCACAGGCCCCAAAATCACATAAGATTTAAATCGCATCATGGCAAATGGGGATGCACGATAATATCAGCACTTCATCAATACCGGCCAATATCAGCTTTAAAATGAACTATAAGAATTTATTGTATTTCATGTCTCCATCTGCTGGTGAGCCACCACAATAAGAGTATGCATGCAGAATATGATATTAATTCCACTACAGAAGAGACTTGATGATCACTAAAATTGGTTAGGGAAAAAGGGTATATACCGGTTACCAGTCAAATTAGTTGTTACATGTCAGAATATCAGATATCAGCAAAAAAAAAAAAACAACAATATTGTGCACCCCTAAGTGGCAGACTTTGTAATATCGGCAAATATCTAATAGTCCAAAGAATCAATATAATATTGCACTGTGATAAAAAAAGTAATTTAAACCCCTATTATCTACTTCTGTTAACCTTCAAATCTGACATGGAGGATGGGGATAGCGTGCAGTACTTACGCTCGGCGGTCATGATCAATCCTGTTGATCTTGCCTCCAATGAAGACACGGATTTTGCATTCCTTCCACCTCTTCTTGTTGGTGAGCAGGTAGGGGATGAGCAGGGTCAGACCTGGACAAGAACATCAAACAGGTTCACAACACAGAGTACACTACATCCACTGTGTCTCACTTTGTTGAAGTTTAAGTACAGAATATGTAAATTGTCAGTGACAGTCATGTATTCCTAACAACAGCTTTGCGGACATGATGATGAGGAGCCAGATTTGAAGTGTCACATGCCACAGTGTCTTCAACATATGAGTCATGCCTCTGGCCTTGTTCACATCTTTACACCCTGCTGATATGACAGAGACCCCAAATCATTATGCCTAATAAAATATGAGTCAAATTAACATATTGGCTCTATCAGCTCCACTGATCAACACTTCACTAAAAGATTTGATGTTTCTAACAGCTGTGGATTGATCTGCCTTTTTCGTTTCTCTGTAATCAGCTCAGACTCCAGTGCCTCTGTGTGCTCCTTTCTATTACTCATATTGTTCTGTGTACATGTATGTCTGTGTCTGTAACTTTTTAACATTATTTTAGTTTATTATTATTTTTAGTTTATGTGCCAAATGCTTACATGCAATGTTCTATATTTTTAGACAATATTCAGTTTACCCAATACAGATTTCTACACACACACACACACATATATATATATATATATATATGTACGTATATGTAATGTAGTGAATCTTCTTGTGTGTAGTTAATAGAGCACTTGATGTAGTGGTTAGAGCACTTGTCGCATGTGGAGGGTCAAGGGTTCAAATCCTGCTGGGGTCAACGTCAGCAAAGGCATGCAGTTGCACAGCCAAATCAAAGGCAATCAGCGTCCTTAACAGGGGCGCTTCTCAAGCCCGTTGTAGACAGGAGGTTCCGGACGTAAAAGTGGATTCATACACAAACATATGTATATATAGATTGTTTTCTGTCTCTTCAAATAAAAACACATTTGCGCTTCTAATGTTGGTCTCTACAGAGGTATTAGCCTACAATGTGATATGTAGTCTTTTATAAAGCACAGGATATCCAGATTTGTTTGTGATCATTCTGATCCAGATCTTTTGACACTCACCATCTGACTGACTAAAATTGACATATTTCTTTCTCCCAGACTCACCTCCATCATCAAACAGCCACCAGACATCCACTGTGCCCTTCCCTTGTTTCTTCCGGAACTGCTGGCTGGCCTCCAGCAGCCTCTGGTCAGACACATTCAGTGGTACAGTTGGGCTCTTCTTGTCTGCAGGGACGGTTGACACACACACACACACACACACACATACACACATTTTTAAAAAGCATTTCATAGTGAAGTTTTTCAGATTGATCCTCTGCATTCCAGGAAGACACTGGTACTATAGTGTAAAAAAACAAACACACAGAAAACTATCTGCAGAGAAAAGTTCATTTTTAAATAAATGCTTTCATTTTTTTATTGTAATGTTCTTTTGTATGCACCAAAGGCCAAAGCAAATTTCTGTTAAGTGAAAACCTACTTTGTAATAAATCTTATTCTGATTCTGACAGTTTTCATTAATGTTGGAAAGATTTATTGTTAATGTGTCCTACAGTCATTCTGCTGGTCTCTGCTATTAAACAAGAAAAGAAAAGTTATTGTTGTGATGATATAGCATTGTTATATTTATCTTTCAATAAAAAAAAATTGAACTGTATGTCCCCAGTGTCAATTTTTCTTTGGTCTGAACTGGCCTTTAAGGGCCTTGATTGTCCCTAAAATGATTTTGCAACTTTAAACAGTGTGTAGGACCCTGCAGACACCGTGAAAATAAATGTTTGACATATCATTTCAGTTCCAGTTAATGGTCACGGTGTACTGAGATGAACAGATATCAATGACTGCCTTGAAATTAGAAAATGGACAATAAAGGTATGCCTTGGAGAATAGTAAATAATAATAATGATGTAGTAAATAATAATGTACAGTAAAAGCAAATTGTAGTTACTGGGCTAAATCATTCAAGAGCACTGGTGTGGTTAATAGCCAAGTGTTTCTATGTGAAGAGTCATAGAGTCAGTGAAGTGATTGAATAATATCTGCTACACACCACTATTGAGCTACATCATCTGCTACAGGGCAAACCAGAACAAGTCAAATCTGTAGCGTAACTGTAGTGTAACTTTTCATTTGCAAGGGCTTTTGTGAGTAAGTGTGGTTCTTTTAAAAGTTCAATTTTTGCACGTTAAAGTTTTGGTAAAGGTAAGTATATTTCTGATGTATGAATGATGAACACAGGGATAACACCATCAATAACAAGCAGGAAAACAAGCTGTGAGAGGCTCAAGAGTTAGCTGGACAGGACTGGAAACATGAACAGAGGAGAGCAGTTTTCATCCTGGAAAAGAAAGTACAGAAAATCTCCTCCAGAGAGAGAAGCAGCAGCAGGCAAGAGAAAATGAAAACACACAATATTAAATACTCAAGACCTGGAATGAGTTAAAGGCACTATCACATACAGCGCAGCTTCAGAGACTGGGCTTGAGCTACAAGCTGGAGACTGGTAATAGGAGGGCATAAGAAAGAGAGGAAAAGACAAAATGTTATTCCCCAAAGCCAAGAAGCTAGCAGGCCGGAAACATGAAACAGACGTGTAGAGATACAAGACAGAGACAGCAGGGTGCAGGATGCAATGTTAATACAAGGGGATTTCAAAATACACTTTGGAAAATGAGATGACAGAAGGCTGAATGGAGATAAAGCAAAAAAGCAGAGAAAGGAAGAGAAGAGTTTTAAGGCAACACATGAAAGTGGATCTCCTGCCTTTTTTCAACAGGGGCTGAGTTGTAGCTTTGCCATCATCATCGTCATCTGGGAAATGTGAGACAAAAGGAGAGAGAAATGTTGATTTGGTGTGCCATCAACTTACAACCAAGGTTTGTTGGTCACGATCAAGATGAAGCTGAGGACAACTGAACATTTACAGTTATAAACAAATATCAAAAAACAGCACAGACACACACATGGTCCTGAGAAGAGTTAGCTGTGAACTAACAGACTGGAATTCAGATTCATAGAAAAACAAGGACCTTTACTGAGGTTTTCCACTGGCACAGATTTTAACAGAGAGCTCAACTTGTTCCTGCTCTCTCTGATTTCTGGAAATGTCTCAGGACTTTTTTTTTCCCCTGTTAAAGGGGTTTTTTTCTTACACATGAACATCACAAAATGATTTGTGATATTGGGCTTTATAAATAAAATTGATTGATTGATTGATTGACTGATTGGCCAGTTGGTAGGCAACACTCGGGGCTATATATATATATATATATATATATATATATATATATATATATGTACACACACACACACACACATATACATACATATATACATATACACACACACACATATACATATATGTGTGTGTGTGTGTATGTATATATATATATGTGTGTGTGTGTATGTATGGCATTGACAGATTAAGAGAGATCTCTGAGATTAAAGTTAAGATGATTTTCTGAAAGAATAGCCTTCCTCTGTGTTTATGTTGCTATATAACCAGTTCAGGACACACACACACACACATACACATATATATTTATGATATCTTAAGTGTTTTGAATATGCAAATGTTTTAATCCAAGTTTTATACATTATATATTCATTTTTCCCCTCTGCCATGTCGACACTGTTTTGTCTTAGTGTCACTATAAACTACAGCTTCTGTCTTAACCATGAAGATAAAGTGGGAATCTAAAGACACTGCTTTGAACTTAGAGGCATCCATAGTGAGGCAGGCTGACCTTTCTGGATAGCTGGACTATTCTGGAGACTGGTGGCCTTGGAGGACGGCTTGGATGAATCTGCGTCAGAGTCCTTACTGGTGTCTATGGACACAATCACGTCTTTCGTTCCTGAGGATTTCTCCTGAGAGGACAGCAACTCATCTGGGAGGGAATGGAATAAGTAGACAGATGGAGAGGAAGGTGCAGGGAGAAGTGAAAATAAGGTGCAAAAGTTTGGCCATCCCTTGTCAAAATTTTGTTTACTGTGAATAGCTATGCAAGTAAAAGATGACCTGACTTCCAAAAGGCAAAAAGTTGGCACATTTCTTCAATATTTCAATCAAGATTACATTTTTATTTAAATCTTTTATAATTTTAAAATAACAAAAGGGAAAAGGGCACCCTACACTGGCAGTAGTGCCCCCTTTGGCAAGTACAGCTTTTAAATGCTTTTTGTAACCAGCTTATTAGGAACAAATGTGGTTTTAAGTTGCTTAAGTATGTTTTTCTATCAAGCTTTTAGTTGTTCATGATACCATTATAATATGTGTTGATTATAAATTTGATTATTTTTGTGTGATTTTGGAGCCAGCTGCCAGATTCTGTTACATGTCAGTAATCAGAAAAATCATACTGATTTTGAACACTTTGCTAAACACCTCTCTGGAACACTTCTCTGTGTGTGTGCATGTGTTTGATACCTTGTCCTTGGATGTGGGACACATCCAGTCCCTCTTTCAGTCGCAGAATGACAGCACCAAACTGGAAGTCAAAGGCATCGCTGAGAAGAAAAAAACACATAAATAAAAGATTGAAATCAGCAGTGGACAGAATGATTCTTGACATGCTCAACTAAACAGAGACTTAAGAAGACACGGATCCTTTCAAAAAGAAAACAAAACAATGCTGAGAGAACTGCACGCACCAAATACCAGCTTCAAACATCAGAAGGTTGAACCTATTAGTGTGTACACTGCCACAGCTACTCACTGGATGGAAAGTAAAGGGTGCATTGCTGAGTGTATTAGCTGTGTTTTTAATATTATTGGGCTGAGTCATCTCTGACCTTCAGCCCTAATGCCATAATCCCCACACTTTACAGTCAGGAACTCATTCATCTTAAGTCCTTCACTCACAGTCTCACATGACTGATTTAGGGTTCAGCTAAGAAAGAGGATTTCACATGGACACACTGTACACAACACTGTACTCCTCCACTGTTAATACACTGTGTGTAGTAGTGCCAGGAAAACTTCTCATAATAAGTTCTCAGTCTGTAATGTTTTAGTATATGCTCACAGTTTTGCTAATCAAGTTACCACAAAGTAGTTCATGCCCCAGGGCCCCCTAACAGGTTAATCCAGCTCTGTGTCTGTGACATCCCACATATGTTTCTGAAGGCTGTGTAAAGAGGGGATGGTTGAGTCCGATTTAAACTGAGACACATTCCCAGTCATTAGTCAATGGACAGAAAATTGTCAACTCTGAAGTTGAAAGTTGAAAATGGGTACACTGCCAAAGTACTTTCTCAAGCAAAAAGGTCAAACGTGTTCTCTACTTTCATAGGCGCTAATATCGTAGGCAACTGGACTTGCTTGCGTTTCTTGAAGGCGTTTCGCCTCTCTCTCTCTCTCTTTCTTCAGTTCTAAATGACTGGTACGAAGTTGCAGGCTATAAACCCTGTGTGGGTGGGAACCCTTGCAGAGTCTTAGGGGTCACGTGAGCTCTTAGTTTCAGAGTTGTTAGGGTCAGGTGGGACCAGGGGTGAATGGGTGTGAAGTCGTCTGGGAAGGGATCCCAAGACTGCATTGTAGGTGGGGGACATTAATCGCACAAGTTATATTATTTAATAAGTCTCATTGACTGACCGTCACCTGTGTGTAACTTATTAGACGGATATATATAGAGAAAGGCGACGTTTAGAGAGCAAGCCCACATAAGCAACTCCACTTTAGAAACAAGCCCAAAAAACCACAACCCGTGACTACCAATATTTGTAAGTGACTTTACAAAAAAACAAGCCCAAAATCGCGGCTAATTAGCGGACCTGGCAACCCTGCCCTATGCGTAGCACACTAAGAGCTTTGATCCAGCAGCACATCATCCAAATGAAAACAAGTGGTTCAAGCTTGAACGTGCACTACACAGTTGTTTTGCGCGCAGCATTGTCATCTGCTCATTTCATTTGTGTTAGTGGAATTATTAACCAGACTCTTCCACGTCCACGCCAACCAGTTTCAAGGTGGAGTGCCTCCAATTCAGTATCTGACCAAATGTCTTGCCCTCTGTTCCTGAATTTTGGTGCTGAATAATGGCCAAAAAAGTGTTACTGCACATTATGATGTCACAGTGAAGTCAATGTTTGAAACTTGTGAATAACAAGTCATCACTTCATCATTTCTGTGAAATTTTGTCATAATTAATGTATGAATTTTTGAATTACTGCCAAAAATGTGTTTTGTAATGGTACCTATGACCTTGACCTTTGACCTTATGACCACCAAAATCTAACCAGCTTATCCTTGACTTCAAGAAGATGTCTGTGCCAAATTCGAAGAAATCCCCTAAAGGCATTCTTGAGATATCACGTTCACAAGAATGGAACGGATGGCTGGACAGATAGTCAGACAACCCAAAAATATAATGCTTCCTTCGCTGGCGCTGAGGCATAAAATAAATTGAATGCAGATTATCTTGGTCTCCCACAGTGTAAGATTCTATTTGTGGTGGTAGCTGACCAAGGATATGGACATCTGTTAGCGCCCTATAGCAACTCAAATTCAGTCAAGGTAAACCCAGGGGTCTAATCCCAAACCGTTCCAACTCCCTGTCAGATCAACAAACTTTCTGTTGCTACTGTTACAGGTTAAACCAAGCACTGCCACTGGCCACCAGCCAGCTTTCACCCCCCAGTGCTGGGGTTTGCGCTGGGTCTATTAAGGTTGTTACAGCCAAGTTGAAGATCTGTCGCCAGAGCTACAACCTGCTCTCCCCCCACAGTAGTAGTCTTCTGGGCAGGGAGTGAGGCAGATGAATTCCCCAAATTCCCAAGCTCAACTTTTAATGGAAATTTTACACATTTAAAATTCCTTAAATGTATCAACCATTTGCAACACTAGGCAGGGCTATAATATATCTGACATATTTCAAATATAGGCTCACATTTACATAAAATGGATTAGTGTATTAACCATTCATCATAATCAAAACACTCCTAACGCAGCAAGTGGAGTAACATGATGATATCTCCTCACAACTACCATAATTCTACCTCAGACAACTTGAGCATGTAGTGACATTTATGTTTAGTCCACAAATGTCACATGATTCAACCTTTTCAGTCCGATTTTAGCAAAAACACTGTCTATATTTGGGCTGTGTCTCTTTGACGGAGCTCCACTTACTGGATCATACTGATGTAAGTCTCCACGTTCATCATGTCGCCATCCCTCCAGTCATTCTTGAAGCCCAGCACCAGGGTGTTCGGCTTCAGGCGACCCAGTCCAGCAGCCTCGAGGGGGAGGAATTCAAATCACAATCAAATAAATTCATTTCCTTACTCTTTTCTAAATATATCTTGTTTTCAGCAACCGGGATCAACCCTTCTCCTGTTTGTGATCAAAAATATGTTCCAAAAGGAACAGCTCAGTGTGTAGTGCGGTCCAAAGAGAGAGAGAGTGTGACAGATAATGTTCTCAGAGCAGATGTGTGTGCAGTTGGAGCTAGGGATGGGCAAACGATCAAAAGTCATTATTCAATCAAAAAATTAATGATTAATTATCGATTAATTGATGAGCGATTATTTCAAAAGAGAGAAAACAAAAGAGTGCAGTGCAGACTGTCGCCGCAAGAGAGCGCAGCTGCCCCAGTTTTGAGCTTGAACCCCCTCGTAGTCTCGTAGGCTCGGCGAGCCGCTGTGCCTACGAGACCCCGCCGGACCTATACCAGACATTGTAGGGGAAACACTGCGACTATCGATCAAAATTATTTGTGATCGATCAAAAGCCTTAACAATCAATCATCTATAATCGAAAATTGATGCCCATCCCTAGTCGGAGCACAGAAGAATTTAGCAGTAAGGTGTGGTTGTGGACTTTTGGTGACTCACTGGTGTTTTGGTGCCAGTTCTTGCTAGTTTTCAGTTTAACACTTGAGACGGAAACTCTGTGACTGATTATGACTCACCTCTGTGAGCACTATGAGCACTACCTCAGTTTCACAGTTTGATTCAAATAAGACCAATTTGTTCAACAATGAATGAAAACCCTCAGAAAATGAAATTGATCTGGAAGTCTGTAAACTACTTCGATTCCTCAGCTGAAGAACAGCATACCAGGACACGACAAAAAGTCTTAAGTGTTCTAGAACTAGTTTTTGAGTATCCTGAAAAGCGCTCTATAAATCCAATGTATTGTTATTATTATTAGTTTAAATTTCAGATGTTAAACCTTGTTTAAGGATGAAGAATAACTCCAGATATCAATACTCCAGCTCTTTCTCCTTCATCGTTTAACACAATTCAGTGACCCACACTGTGTCACTGGCTGACATGTTCCTTCATCACCAGAAACACACACACTGTAGTTAAATATGACTTAGTTCCACATACATCATCCTGCTGCCACAAATACTTACTAGAGCACCAAATGTGGTTTAATCCGCTGCTAAAACTAGTCCCCAACAAAGTTTCTATTTCCTCCTGTTTGAGTAAAAAAATGACTGCGTCTTTTTAAAAATAAAACAATATACTTGTGAACCAAAGATTTAGATCTTTAGATGTGAAGCTGAGAGCCACAGACAGAGTAGGAACGCCTGAACATATTGAGAGAAGCACATTGTTGGTGTGGCTTTTTTATGGGATAGATGGGCAGTAAGAAAAATATAAAATAATGCCTCATGTCTTATCTTTTAAATAAGCAAGGGACTTCTCTCCTCAAGTGCCCTGCCCACCTCTTTTTTCCTTTTGCTTTGGATCAATTGTTAAAAAATTATATGCAACCTAATGAGACCATGCATGTGATCGTCGGTAATAAGAATAACATTACTTTGACTTGAGTTTAAATGAGATCTTTTGAGACAGTTTTAAAACATGAGGTAAAGTTTATAGCTTCTTACATAATCAACAGAACAATCAGCAACCAAGAAAAATAAAACATTGGCAACATTTTTCAACAATCATTAAAAATGTGCCATTAGAAGCATGTGCTTATCAACATTAACAAACAGAGCACACTGAGCCAACATGGCTGACTGTTGTTATTTGCTGGCACTTGCTGTGCAAGTCTACAAGAGACTTGAGCAATGCTTCCTTGGAAAACATAAACAGTTAGATGCAGAGCAGTTGCTTGCTGTTACTCAACAGAGGCTAAATCATGTGAGATCTCATTCTTAGCACCACTGTGCTGTACTCCTACCTGGAGCAGGTACTGTGTACCATGCCTCATGTCCTCAGCAAACACTGGTGTGTAGAAGGCCTTGGTCTCATTCTTCAGTAGCCAGCGTTGGTACCGGGTCTGGTCTGTGGCCAGATCTTTGAAGTTTGGCCTCCTGTAGCCCTGGACGGACACACACACACACACACACACACACACACACACGCACACACACAGAAAATCTAAGTAATCCCACAGCCCTGCATGAAATTCTGTAGGTCCACATTATCAAGGTCAGATAACACAGAATGTGTAATTTAACCAGATCACATAGTGTAGAATTCAACCTGCAGAACACAGTCCTGCTCTGAATCTCCTCGTTAGGAACTTTGTCTATTTCTGGGGAAAAGAGCTCACAAAGCTGCACTTCAGCCAGGAAACTGTAATGCCATTAGCTGAGAATGTTTACACCGTTTCACTTGGAAGCAATAGAAGCAGGCAGGAGGGCTGATCAGAGGCCTCATGTGGAGGACCGCGTGTTCCACACAGTGCTTCCGGACTGCACAGAGACTGCATTCATCAATCAAAATGGCCTTTCCATTGTGAAGCTTGTATGCCTGGCAGGGGATTTGTAAAAGGCTTTTTACACTGTGTATACAGGAGTGGAACAAACGCGCTAACCGAGGCTCACTGATGCGCTCATTTCTGAGCTCTAAGGTGACTCAGACTGAGTTAAACTGTGCCTGCGCAAAGACAGGTAAATAATCAAAAAACTGTGATGATGTTTTTTTGAAGGGAAAATTAACTTAAAATGAATTCACAATGAATTTCTGTAAAGTAACAACAGACAGCATTGATCAGTAGCTTGTTGCAGCAGCTTTTCTGAAGTTTAAAGTTGGTCTTGTTACAATGCAAAAAGCCCTGATACTAAAATGGACCCTGGACAGCAGAGTCAGCACATAGGCCAATAAAATATGCTGCATAAGGCCCCTAGCTGACTCGTGTTTCTGCACTCTCAGCGGCCAGTGCTCTGTACTCCTTGAGTTGAAAAAACTTCAACTCAGAGCAGAAAAGCACTCCACGTTATCTCCACTTTTTTCTCCATTGTCCAATCAAATGATTTGAGAGTTTCCAATCGGTAAACGATGGAGGAGGAACTGGTGGTGCTCAGTTGCTTGGCAGGACCCGTGGAGTCCCTATAGTTACTATTCATTTTTGTTATGCTAGCCCAATGATAGACAGCAGGTTGTCAAACTGCTTCCGAGTCATCCAAAAATATACCTGTAAACAGCCGTCATGGGGGCGAAGCTCCTGGACTAACTGGTGGTACTCCACGTGATCCACCCCCTTTTTAGGGTCTCATGTACCCACACAGATCTCAGTTTCCCTGTGCCCAACAAACTATTTGCTGACAGCCTCTCACCCTCCACCAAGCTACAGTAAGTACCCTCTGCCTATCCATTTTAGGATAGATTGATTACACAGGAAGGTTAGGGTAAGGAGGTGATGGGGTGGTTGTCTGGCAACAATAAAAAGGTGCAGGAAGTGTGTTGTTTTTTACTACTGGCTTTCAATTTTTAAAAAAGGCAGTGCGGTGCACCTTCCGTTTTGCAACCTGCAAAATGCTCTCTGTGTGATCAGGGCCTATATCAGCTAAGAAAAAGAAATGTCAGTAGAGACATGTAAAAGATATGTTTGAGACCAGGGTCACTGGTTCAAGCCCCTGTACAGACCAAGTATGAAGCGTGGACTGGTAACTGGAGAGGTGCCAGTTCACTTCCTGAACACCACTGAGTTGCCCCTGAGCAAGGCACTGAACCCCCAACTGCTTAGGGCACCTGTCCAAGGCAGCCCCCTCGCTTTGACATCTCTCCATTTAATACATGAATAAGTCCTGTTTGTGCATGTGGATTGGGGATTAATAAAGTATACCTTCTTCTTCTTCTGACAAAATTAGCTACAAGTAAGGAGCATGTTGAATATATGACTTGACTGAAGTTACCAGAATAGGTGGTGGAAAATGGACAAGATATTTAACCTGACCATCAGGCTGTCCAAACATTGGTGTAAAATCACATTACACTGAGCAAGGCTCCATTCAGTGTCAGACAACAAGTGACAACAGTGATGACCTTACTCAGCCAACAGGATCCCAGGTTTTAAACAGATTAATTATGACAGTGCTTAGTGGTCGAATTGAGGGGGGATGCCATCCCCTTTGTTAGAAAATTGACCAAAAAGCATCCCCCTTGTTTAACTAGAATCTGTGTGTGCAGGCATGGACGTAATTTGAGGGGGGGGACACAGGGGACATGTCCGCGCACTTCCCATATCTGTGCCCTCTGTCCCCCGGCCAGAAAGAAGCAAAAAACCTTGCACAGTTTCTTCCAAACAAACCGTGTAAGTTGAGTAATGCTGTTGCATGTAGATAATGTTCGCTAAATGATGACTAATTAATAGATGCCAATGTATCAAGTTAAGCTAGTTAACAAGAATACTAATGTTATTATTACCTATATTGAATTGCTTGCTAGCTAGTTTCATGCTAGGAATAAACCCACTCCTCCTTAATAAGAACTTGTGCTCACTATTGCTTTGCACATATTTTTTTAATCTTTACTGCCACAATATAAAGAGCAGGGTCAGGAAGGAGACAGTGGACCAGAGGCCAGCAAGGATGATCATGCAGGGTCTTCACAGGTGAGAATAGATTATAACTGGCTGAGAGAAAATATCTATAGCATAAAAGTGACTTTGATGTTAATTTCCACAGCTATGTCACCACTACTATTCTTAATTCTATTTATGAAATTTGCTTTGCACATTTATTATCTATATTATTGCAATAGATAGAAGAAGGACAGGGAGAAACCAGGCAGGTATCAGGACAGGGACCTGACAGCAGCACCAATTATCAGACCAAGGCTTCACAGGTAAGTAGAAATTATAACTGGCTAAGGAAATGTCTATAGGATAAGAGTGACTCTAAGATTAATTTTCACAGCTATGTCACCACTACTATTCTTAATTCTATTTAGAAATTTTGCTTTGCACATTTATTATCTATATTATTGCAATAGATAGAAGAGGGACAGGGAGAAACCAGGCAGGTATCAGGACAGGGACCTGACAGCAGCACCAATTATCAGACCAAGGCTTCACAGGTAAGGAGAAATTATAACTGGCTAAGGAAATGTCTATAGGATAAGAGTGACTCTAAGATTAATTTTCACAGCTATTTCAGAACTACTCTTTTCCTCTAAAATGTTTTTTTGTCTGTATTGCAATAGCAATGCTACTGCATTATTTGTGTTTTTAAAGGCAGCAGGTATAGGTCATGCCATTTTTCTTTATCTTGATTAATTTTGCACATCTGTGCTATCATATTTGATGATGTGTGCACGCACAAAAATCAAAGCTACATTGCATCCCCCTTGTTAAAAATTAACAATTCGACCACCGACAGTGCTCCAAGTATGTCCTGGTACAACGTTAACACGCTATAAGTTCCGTACAAACTAACAGCCAGACTCCATTGCAGTAATAACAGTAATTTTATCTTGCTGAACACAGCAGCTGCTGTTCTACCACTGCCTTGATGGGTAGTTTGTTTTTCCTATTGTGTGACTTTGGTGTTTTAAAGGGTTAGTTCAAATTCACTGAACTTTTAATTCAGTTCCCCGTCAGAAAGAGCTGTGTGTTTGGAAAGTACTGAGCATACAACTGGATAAATCAGACTTGGGTTATACTGCACAAGTTATGTGAGTTTATAAACTTATGTTTATATATAATTATAGCTATAATTATGTGAAAACTGGGCCCCCTTTACTTCAATTCGAGATTTTTATCGTTTTTGTTTTTTTCTTCACTGAAGGCATGTGAAAAAAATAGTTTTCTTCATAACTTCAGTACAACACAGGGTGAAAAGATAAAAAACGATTTGAAAAAAAGATTTCAAAAAAATGTCATTTGGGGGGTGAAGTATTCCATTAAACTTCTCTTTCAGTTGGGTTGCTAGTCAATGACATCAGCCTTTGTGGGAAAGACAGTTTGCTGAAGCACTTGCGATGGATATAGATACAGCAGGAGCATTATCTTAATAATCATAAACTTTTTAAACAGCTGTATGACAGCTGCAATATCAGGAGTGCAAAGGGTTCAAATACAGGAGGAATTTTGATTACATTAGTTTCAGTACCAACCAGAACCCCCAATAATAAGTTTAATTACTGAGGGTAGAGTAGGAGTAGGAGTAGGAGTAGGAGTAGGGTTGGGTCGGGTCGGGTCGAGTCGAGTCGAGTCGTCTATTATTGTGTATAAAACGTTATATATATATCAATCAATTTTATTTATAAAGCCCAATATCACAAATCACAATTTGCCTCACAGGGCTTTACAGCATACAACATCCCTCTGTCCTTAGGACCCTCACAGCTGATCAGGAAAAACTCCCCAAAAAAAAACCCTTTAACGGGGAAAAAAAAACGGTAGAAACCTCAGGAAGAGCAACTGAGGAGGGATCCCTCTTCCAGGACGGACAGATGTGTAATAGATGTCGTACAGAACAGATCAGCATAATAAATTAACAGTAATCCATATGACACAATGAGACACACAGAGAGAGAGAGAGAGAGAGAGAGAGAGAGAGAGGGAGAGACAGAGAGAGAGAGAGAGAGATGCAGGTAATGACAGTACCTGCATTATATATACGGTATGTATAAACGTTGGAGGGAAGAGGGAAGAGGGAAGGAAGGTGGGCCTGAGGGGGGGTTTAAAGCCCGCAACTCTGTGATAAAATGTCTCCCTCTTTTGTTTTATTTATTCTTGTTTTATTTTCAGTGTTTAAGACGGGTGAAGGTAGCCGGAGTACTGCTGT
This sequence comes from Epinephelus lanceolatus, assembly GCF_041903045.1. Classification (NCBI taxonomy): domain Eukaryota; kingdom Metazoa; phylum Chordata; class Actinopteri; order Perciformes; family Serranidae; genus Epinephelus; species Epinephelus lanceolatus. The sequence goes on from NC_135752.1 coordinate 2,064,143, forward strand.
ATGACGGTAACCAAAAAAGCAGTACCACGGCTCATGTTTACTACAGTATGTTACCGTCACCGCGAATACCGCCCAGCCTTGTGTTGTGTTGTGTTGTGAGCATAGTGGGTCTCTGAAGCTATTTAAAACCACTTGTGTTGTGTTGTATAATTTCATAACTACAAAAGGCAAAAGAGCAGAGTATCAACTTACTGTGCGAATATGTCCACAGATCATCAGGCCTACGTTCTTAGTAAAGGTGTGGACCAGGTCGAGAAGAGCTGGACGAGAGTTTGGGTAACCAGTCATCACCAAACACTGGGGTCTATAGTCAGACACATCCAAGAGCAAACATCAAGACGTCAGCATCTATGACCTTCAGTCAGTTTCTTAACACAGGACAAAAAAACAAACTGGTGCAGAGTAGCGCACATCAAAGCAAATATGTTAAGCACCGTGGGATTTAATGAAGTAGTGAGACGAGACAAAAGGGAGCTCAGAGGAACACACGTGTCATGCTGAAGATACCATCAGATGTGTTTTAATCCTCTGCTTGGTTTGCTGCCATGGGAACAGTCCAAAGGAACATTATCACCATTACATACTAAAAATTACCACATGTACAAGCTTTCAGAAAATAAAGACATGTACTATTGGTTGATAGAGAAATAATTAGTGTACCTCAAATTGAATACTTCTGAAGACTTAATATTTTGACTGCACAAGTGCGCTAAGTGCATTCACAAAAAAAAAATACAGTGTACTACTGGTGCAATCAAAATGGTCCAAATGTTGAGTGTGGAATGTACTTCTCAACCTCAACAGACACCATCTTTGTGATGTAGCAGAAGAGGCTGGGGAGCCAGCCACAATGAACGCTGCCGCATTGTACAGATTTAAGTTACACATGTTTGTTGGGTCTGTAATGATTTGGTAACGTAAACAATGATGCGAGCGCTAACGTTAGCTTGCTTGCTAATGTTAGCATTCACTAGCTAGCTAACTTGCTAATTAGCTACAGCGGCACATTTTAAAGAGCACTGATGTTTTGGTGTAAGTTTGGTTTATGTTTGGGTGGCGAGAGCGGTCAAATGTTAGCAATAATGCTCCAACATCCACTTGCAATTCACCATTTAAAAAGAAGAAAAAGAAAAGGAGGAAGCAGAAGAAGAACAAGAACAAGAAGAACAAGAAAAAAAGTGATTAAAAAATGAAGTTGTCATCACTTCCAGTAGCCTAATTGCAAAATGGCAGAGTGCAATTTGAGACAACACTGCCCCATTAAAATTAGTGCACCATGAAAGAAGTACGTAGTGTACATAGAGCACTACACTAAAGTGACTAACGGAAGTATAAAATATGAGACACACGTAGTAGCACGTGCTTAGGGGTGTTTTGCTTGCTATGGTCTCCACTTTCACACATTTCTGTGAGATGCCAAAACTGTACAACTGTTTCATGAAATACATACAATACATGGCTCGCAAAAGGAGTGCTTTAATATTCATTATCCAGCAACTTACAGGGGAATCAAACCTTACCAAGCTGTGATTCTCAACCAACAAAATAAGTTTTTGAAGTTTAGCCATGATGCGCAATACATGGTGTCTCATGTGACAGCAACAATAACAATTTCCTTAGGTCCACAACTTGATAATCTGATCAAGTTATAATCTAATAATAAACCACTTTTGACAAGCCTAACCCCAAACATTTGTAGGGCTGAGTATCAAAATATTTTTTTCAGTAATGACCAAGATGTGTCTGTAGTACAATAAGTTGGCATGTAATGCCTGTCTTAGGGCTTGTTTACTTATCCTGTGATCAGATAGTTCCTGATCTAAATCAGGAGCTTTAACAACTTTACACTATTTAATTAAAGCAACACTTACCTTTCTTTTCTTTGTTTAGGTTAAAATGCTATTAATATGCTGACGGCACACTAAAATGTAAGTGAATTCCACCAGAGATGAAAACTCATAATTATACCATTCTCATATGGTTCTAAGAAAACTCCGACCAATCACTGCATTCGGACCGAATGCAATGATTGGTCGGAGTTTTCTCCTGTCCTGTCTGTCTTCCCCATGTGGAGGCCTCCGACTGACGTAACCGCTTGCGTAATTACCCCCCACACCCTCCACCCCTGAGTCTGAGACAACAAACAGGTTAGTAACAGGGACCCTTGTGGATATAAACTTTTCTCCTTAACAAAAGCAAACAAATGTGTACCACCACTTCCACCTCCAGCCGCTCCAACAGGGAAATCAGTTGGCAAAAGAAAGAAACGATGCAACAAGAAGTAAATTCATCAGTGCAATACAGTCGCGAGTTTCTAACAGACATTAGAAACTGCTGCAGAGATCTAACGCTACAACAAGAGAGCTCAGGATGTGTAGCAAGCTTGGCCTGCTACATCGAGCTAGTCCTGAGATGACCGTGGTTTCGCCTGGAGCTGTCCCAACGGGGAGACGCCGGCAGCGTTGTGATAGGACGCGGGAGCGGGGGAAGCGCGGAGGGATTAGCTAGGCTAAGAGCTAACCCCAACAAACCAGCTGTTCCCAGTGTCCTTCTGGCGAATATCCGCTCACTGGACATGAAAATGGATTACATCTGACTATGGAGATCCACTAACTGAGGAGTGAGGGACTGTTGCGTCCTTGTGTTCACTGAGACATGGATGAATGGTAACATATCAGACTCCGGTGTTGAGCTAACGGGGCTAACACTACACAGAGTAGACAGGAAGGCAGCATCGTCTGGTAAGCTCCGTGGTGTATACACAAACAATTCATGGTGCTGTGATGTGAAGAGGATCTCCCAGTTCTGCTCTCAGGATGTGGAGTTTTTGTTTTGTTTGCTTGGGGTATGCAAAATGTCATTTCGTTTTTGTGCTGGTTCAGTTCAGTTCATAACGTTATATATGACAACACAGCATCCAGTTGCTAATGGCTAACGTTAGCCTACTGTAGCGTAGCCTCTGAAACATAAATGTTATCTTCCTTGTGCGTTTCCACTTACTAGTAACGTTAACGCTACTATCTAACGTTAGCACTGTAACCCTGTTCTAAAACTCATCAGTCATCACTGACTCTGGTTGAGTTTTAAAACTCTGGGGTTGCGTTTGACTGTCTTTGTTGTAACATTACACTCGCTCTCCTCTTCCGTGTATCTAACGTCTATAATGAAGACGTAATGGAGGGAGGTGGAGCTGCAGGAGGAGGAGGATGGGACTTTGGAGGGAGGCGGGAGTTGTGGATGTTCAAATTTTTCAAAAGTGATGTGTGAAATGCAAGAAAGGTAAGAGTTGCTTTAAGGTTAAGGTCTTTCTTTAAAATTGATGCCAAATAACCAATAAATAAGCCTCATACAACATCAAGAAGGGATGCACATTATCAGCACATCATCGTTATTGGCCAACATTGGCTTTAAAATTAGCTATCAGAATCAGCCAACATGTTTCTATTTTGCACAATGAATGAATATCACTTTAGTTGAAAAGTATTGTATTTCATGTCTCCATCTGCTTGTAGGCCATCAAGATAAGAGTGTGCATGCATAATATGATGTTAATTCCACTATAGAAGAGACCTGATGATCACTAAAATTAGGTGGGGCAAAAGTGGATATGTTGATATTGGTATCGGTTATCGGCCAAATAATCCAATATCATGCATTCCTAAAGTCAGGGAATAATGCATGGCCCTATTCCTTTATGGAAGCAGTTGTGATCTGTCACATACATTATTAGCCATTTTTCCATAAATGTTCATTAATGTCAAATATGAAGTAAGTAGGCTTTTCTATGCTCTGATGACTGCAGCATTTGTTCGTGTGTCAAACATTATTCTTTCACTAATATTTTAGCACATAACAGACGATCCATCCGACTGGCATGGTAATATATATGTGTTAAAATATTAGCATGCATTGCCTTAACTCAGTGTTCCTACAGTCTGATAAGATTAGTAGATTTTTTCATCAGACACTGTCTGGTCCAGCTTTAATGACCGTAACTACAGCTGTGTGTAGTAAGAATGTAGGGGTGCTTCTTTGTGTTTTGTACCTGAAGTTCTTGACGTGGTCCTCTACTCCACTGAGGTGCAGAGTGTGGGTCAGGGCCTGGTGATAGGTCAGAGCCTGGGTCGATGAGCCCCAGTTCACATCTGGAGGGGGAGGACGCATGCAGGCAGAAACACACAGTGCAGTTGGGAAGTTTGTTTATGGGTTGTCCTGCTGGGCCAAAGGCCGTCTGACCCATGTGGTGTTAAAGGCAATGGGAAGACCTCATATGTGTGTGTAGCTGCATGTCAAACTGAGTGTGCATACAGGTGTGCGCTCAGAGCTGCAAGTCAGCTTTGTTTAAAGATGTGCGTGGCTGTGTGTTGGGGTGGACATGTCAGTACTGTGTAGCAGTGTGATTTATTAAAGCCCCATTTCCACTGCTTATACTGTGGAGGTGGAATTAAAACACAGCAGACCATTGATTGGTCAGAGGGGCTTCTCACTTGCGTAACATGAGACATCATGCACAAACCTGTCATTTTTAAATAGCCAAGCTACCGTCAATAGCAACTGCCATTTTTGTAAATTCCCTCAACCCAGATTTTTAAAAATGGTCGCCCACAAAACCACGTGCCGTGCTCAGTTAAGGAAGTGCAGACATTCATGTGTTTGGTTGCTGATGAGGATTCAGCAAGAGCTGGACAGAGCAACGGACGCTGTGTTGTTAAGATGATGTCATAGCACTTTCATGCAGCATCGCTATGACAATCAGCTAAGAACCCTGCCTACACTGATGGGGAACTATCTGCAGAGGAAAACGAAAAAGAGAAAAGTACTGGTCACAAAAGTGAATTGAGTTGAGCCACAACTTGCAGGGGAAATGAGGCATAATTCATACACAAACATTTCTTTGTTTACAATTTTTTACTTTTTTAAAGTGAAGACTCCAACTTTTTTGGGAATGTGAGAGCAAAGATAGTTAGAGGTCACTTGTAGTCTGTTAACGATATGTAGAAATAAAAGAAATACAAGACATTGTGATTTCATGGTAATTTAGCATGAGGGCTAACTCCAGTCAAACAGCGCTGGGAAGAGTGACTGCACACTACACAATGTTGGACTGAAATGAAGAAAAGACTTAGCTCATGATCATGATTATTATCATATCATTTACATAACACCACTTCAGCCTATAACAGTATGGTTTATCTACAAAAGGGGTAGGGCTGGGCGATAAATCGTTTTTATCGATTAATTCGAATTTGTAGTTTAGGCCGATTTGTTTTAATGAAAATCGAGTTTCTATTTAAAATCCGCCACCGCTGCTTCACGCTGGGCTCCCATAGTTCAGAGTGGGCTCACCCCTCCCCCCCGCGCGCTTAATACACAAACAACATGGCAGCGAGCGGGGAAGAACTCGTTCTCAAGAAAGGGAATGAGTTCTTCAGCGCTTTTGTGTGCAAGCCTGTCTGTGTCTGTGTGTGTGTGCGAATCAGGGCCGAACGCCGCTGTGCGCGACACAGAGAGCAGAGGAGGATTTTAGACGCGCACCGTGTAGGGACATAAATGACATGCCATTGTGTAAATTAGATAATAAGTGCTACCAACGCCAAGCTGGCAGACCCCCGAACCGTAGTAAAGGGACCTCCGAAGACCATTAGCTCCTTTAGCTTGTGTTAGCTTGTTGTGGCAACAACACATAAACAACGGGACTTTGTCTGCGATAAAGAACGGCACTGTATTTTCAGCACTGCAGGGATGATGCACAGCCTCTCTCATCAGTGTCTGACTTTTATATAGAGGGAAATAACTCAAAAACAGCATGCAGAACTGCGTAGGCTTCTTCACTGTGGCTGCTCGATGTAAACAACATAGCAGCACATGCCTCACTTTCTTCCTGGGGCGCATCCGTCTGACGTCACACACCACACCCGGCGCACTAATGTCTCATACCTCCTACATCAACTACACACATACACAGCTCCACACACACACACACACACACACACACACATACACACAAGCCACACACATCAGGCTCAGCCTGTAACATAAGGCTATTTAGTTTGTTTAATAAAAGGACAAGGTATAGACCTGTTCTATAGGAAAGGTAACCTTAATTGACTTCTGTTGTGATCCAGTATAATGGTAGGGGAAACACTGCTGTATAGGGCTGTCAACGAATATTCTAAATTCGAATTAAAATTAGAATTTGAAAAAAAAGGACCTCCGCATGTGAAAGTTGATATTTGATTGTGGAGAAAAAAAAAGCACCACTGCAGCTGTCCTCTTTGCGAGTGGGCGTTGGCCTGGGCCGCTGCACTGAACGCACTGCATGAGGTGCTGCGAAGCGCAGCGCACCTAAATTCTCGCACGAGCCCGAGCACTTCCGTTCACATCAGATGCGCATTTCTCCACACTGGTCTACAAGCGGTTCTGCTCCCAGCTGTTGTCTCCGTCACCTGGCTTGACACATTCGCTCGTGGCTTGCGCAGAAAGTAGACCAGAGCCGGCCACGCAGCCGGTGTGGATGACACAATCGGTTAACATGGGCGCCGAAAGGAAACTGGCTTCGCTTCGAGGCGCTTCGAGGCTCTTCGCAGTGCTTCTGCGAGCGGTGTGGCCTGACAGGTCAGAGAGGGGGGGCAAGCGAGAGGTCTGCGGTTGTTTCTAAGGTAATGTTATAGATAATTGTTTTATGAGTTTTAATGTGTAGGTATGTAAATGTTTTCAAAAACGTTTATGTTGAAATAAAAATACCTACAAGTAATTATGTTTCCTTGTATTAATACATATACAAGTATGTTTCCTTGTATTAGTTTGCCCTCTTGTGGACATAATGCGAAAAAAAAAAAAAATTCGAATGGTTCGAACTAGGGCTGCACGGTATATGCGGTAGACGGTAGAAATGATATAAATTTGGCCCACGGTAGAGATTTGCACTCTACTGTCCTATCGTCGATGACGTCATCGCACCTGCCTCAGTGTGAAAATGGCTGCGAGCACAGACAGCGGAGCAAGAGGAGCTGGTTCACGTCCGTGATTTAGCGTAGCACGTGCAACATGTGTTGCTGGAGAACTTGTGAGTGAGTGAGTTAATGTCTTATGAACAGCCCCGGACTTCTCAGACTCTTTTAGCGAGTCCCCCCAGGGGACATTTTGCACCATAGAGTACTGGGTTTTAATTTTGAGTTTTGAGATCTGCATTCTGCACAATAAATGCTCTAAAAAATACATTATATCTTTGCTTTTGTTGTTGTTGTTTTTTTTTTATCAATTTAGCTTTGCTAAGGGACTACAAAACCCATTCAGAAACACTTCTATTATAACTTTTACACTTAAATTTATACCACGATATATACCGTTACCGTGAAGGGATTCGATTTATACCGTGATATGAATTTTAGGGCATACCGCCCAGCCCTAGTTCGAACCTATGACTTATTTTTAGAAGGAATATTCGAACGTCATTTTTGAGCAATTTTGACAGCCCTACTGCCGTATGATAAGAAAGGGGTCCAGTGGAAAGCAATCACAGATGCAGTCGCAATGTATATTGCAAGAAATATGGTGCCCATATATAGGCTACTGTGGAAAAGCCAGGGTTTATTCACATGCTGAAAGTTTTGGACCCCAGGTATGTGCTACAGGCCGCAAATATTTTTTTTTAACTAGGAGGGGGAAAAAAAATCGATTTAAATCGTGAGTCGGATTTTTTTTTAGGCCATATCGTCCAGCCCTAAAAAGGGGTGTCAAACATCCCGCCCAAGGGCCAGTATTCGAGTACTAGTTTGTATGTCAGTATTTATTTTATCTATTTTCAAAGGGGAAACTTTTTTACACATATTTTCGTTACAAAATAGTTTCAATTATGGTAATAAAACATTTGTTCAACCAAAACCTCATACTATTGCAACTCTAATGCAAGTGTAATGACAGTGAGCAGTAGACTGATGAAATGTGGAAAAACTGAGACATATTGTTGAAATTGTACTATTTTTCTTGAGACATCTAAGGCTGTTGGTCTGTTTTGTAAATGAATGGCTTCGAAATGTACTTGAAAGAAAGGGTAAAATTTGGAGTGTGATTATTTATGGGTTATTATGCAATAATTTTACTGGTCCGGCCCATTTGAGATCAAATTGGGAAACTGAACTTAAATAAGTGAAAGCAATGAGCCACAGCATTTAACTTTTCCAATACCTTTTAGATTTAGCATAGTTTTGTACAAAGATAGGATAATAGATTTACTAAACCTAGCTTACTCAGACGGAGTATTGTGTGTATAAAATGGCATACGGATTTGTTGGACATTACGCTCATTATCAAAATTTTCATAGCACATCTTCAACTTATTAGTTCTAATATTTTGATTTACCTGCAGTAGCTAACTTTTGCAATATTTTTTTTGGAATTCATTTTATTCCATACAGAAAGAATCTAATGTTTGTTTTTTCTAAAAGTAATCACAGATTACTAGGGGCAGGGGGAAAAAAATCAGTACATCAAAGTATTGCAATACTTTTGTGTGGCAATATCATATCCTCACGCAGTGCCAAGTATTGAATCTTTATTACATAAATTATTAATAAGACAAATACAAATTAAACTTTAGGTAGTCTAATAGAATAATATAATCAATTGCTTTTTCAGTCCACTACATACATTTTGCTGCTTTCAAAAAATGGGTGGAGTGAGATGAAAACGAGATGAAGTGACTGAAAACTTATTAGATAAAAGCTTTCCTTTGGGGACATAATTTACAGTTGAAAAAAGGGTAATAAATTGCAATATATTTCAGTGAAATAGTCAGCATATCGCAAAATATTTAAAATTGCAATAACACTGTATCTTACTTAAGTACTGTGTTAATATTGTATCGTGGCTCGTCTGGGGATTCCCATTCCTACAGGTTACTGAAGCAAAATAACTGAATTAGGATTTTAATTTGGGAAATAATTAATTTGATCATTTTTTTTATAATCATATGTTGTCATATTAAAACCATTATTGTATCATGTTTTCGTAATTAGACCATTTTAAAATTATTCTGAGGTGCACTAATGTCTGAAATCTGTTAATGGTGTTAACAGTGGCTAGAAACAAGAAATGATTCTCAGTAACTCACCTGGCTTCTTGTAGCTGACATAGATAAAAAGACCCAGAACAATGACGTTGGTAAGGAGAGCAGCCCACCAGTTGATGACGAACATCACCACACAGCACAGCACAGCTCCAGCAAGAGAAACCCACATGTTGTAGTATTTGAAGCTGGGGCGCCATCCTACACCACCAACGAGTGAAAACAAGTCAAGACATTGCAGTGAAAGGCTGATGATATTTAAAATCATCAAACTAACTCACAGTGCCTGTCACATACTTTATCTTTATCATATTGTTTGCAAAATGTTTAATTATGGTAAACTGAGGAAATGCACTTCATGTTTAAGGTTGAGTAGAAGTCAGATTTGTCAGACTCCTTAAATAGGACCAAATTAAGTTGGACCTGCAATTCAAAAGACTAAAAAGAAGGAGACACAGTGGTCATCCTCCATGAACAGAAACATTTTCATTATCAACATGGTCTTCAACTAGGAAATGTTGCCAATAAAGAATGTGAATAAAGTTACAGTGGAAGCTGGACATGTGCTTGGGTTAAAGAATGGGAGTTAGCAGCCTGTTAGACTGGAGATCAGAAGGTTACGTACCAGCTATTAAAGACCAGATTTGTTGACTGGGTATCACAGAAACTAGACTAGTAGGATTTTAGTGATGGGAAACATTCAGACTGTGTGTGGTTACACGATGACAGAGTCTAAAACAAACCATAGGACATAAAGGGTACATTGATGGTGCTGTTCCTCACAGCCCCATGCAGGGCATTTATGTGTCCCAGGCCAGGACACCGAATGAAGCAGGAACAGTTTATGGTTGCAGAGACAGTAAAATCAATGCCTGTTTTATTGCTTCTCTTTAATTTAGTCATGTACCATTTAAGTCCTTGTAATCATATGACCTGCTTGGAGGAATTAGAAGCACATAAAGAATCTGTACCTGGAGTTCGGCAAGAGCTATGGTATTGTGGGGGAAAAAAGCAAAGAACTCAATACAAAAAAGTTCGACTACTAGATATGCATTTCATTCAGCTATTGTTTACTGTCTAAAGGCAAGTTCACCCAAATTACAAAATATGTCAATATTTATAATACCTCATCTAAATCTAGGCACATGCAGATTGGGTAGCCAGTACCTCCCATGACTTCACCACATTTTATTTTTTGTCGTTTTCTTTTCACATTTGTTTCTGGAGCACAGATGGCCTATGACAAAGATGCACTCACTGACATTAGAGTAGCAGGTGCAGGGATTGGATTAGTTGTGGTGGACCGTTAAGGCCCAGACAAACTTGAGAGAACTAGCGGCAACAAAATCCAACTGTTGTGTCGCCTCATGACGTCTGTGTCGTGGGCAAATGTTGCACATGAACACACCACAAATACTACAGCTGATGGCCAACCAGCACTGGCTCTGGTGTCGGGGCCGACAGGTTCCAACAAGGGATGACGGTGTAGGACACATCATACCGACCACGACGACAGGCGCTTACCAATGACCAATGACCCATCACTGACCGATGGCCAACTGTTGGCTTGGTGGCAGGGTCTTTAGATGGTCACCACCCACATCTTCCAACCACTCAGTCAGACCAGCCAGACATAACACCATCTAGTAACCATCCCAGGAAGAGACGGACAAGAGCTGGGATAAAAGCTTGACTGGCCCAGTTTGACCTAGGGCTGTTCCACTACCCATGAAATAGGATTTGGGAGACCAGAGACTGCTGTGCCCACATCTTGGCAGAGACCTGACCATCATGGCATCCTGGTTTTGGGTGCCAACTGAGTGAAGGACTTTCCACGGGATGAGGGGAGGTGAACTCTGTTTACATCAATGATGCTTGGTACTAGAAAAAGTTGATGGACATTTTTTCCCTTATGTTGAAATTTTAGTCTTAAGATCCCGGCCAAATTATCTGCCCAAAGAATTCACCAGTGTTCTTGCTATTGCTATTTATATTCCGCCTGATGCAAATTCAGAAAATGAAGCTTAGCTTTGGCCTGCTAACTTTTACAACTTTCCTTTCAGCAGCTACTTAAACCAAATACTGCAGGCCCTGATTCATGATGGTGATAGTCTTAAAGAAGTTGAGCTGGGAGATGCTGACTCCTGAAGTAGATGTAATGCAACCAGCTAGACTATTGCAATTGAGGCGATTCATCACTTGCTGGTCAAAAACACACAGTCCATTAATGATCGCAGAGTGCTATTACAGTCTCATGCTATTTATTACTTACCAATGATCCTTGGTGATACTGGCTTGCAGTGAGCACATTAACCCAATAGTCATTCATTATATGACTGATGGAAACAAAGCTGAACCTTTCAATTGCTGGAGTGACAGTCAGCACTGGCTAAAAATGAGAAGCCTGCTAACATTACCTCAAAACTTTGTACATTATTTTTTTCGCTACTAAAAAGACAGAGTAATGTTTGTGGAAAAAGCGGCAAATAATAGCAAATATAAAGGGTACGCTGTACAACATCAGCTCTGAAAAAAGATTCTGATACATTCTGATATTTCTGTGTAGTTGTTTGTGAGCAGAAATCAGTCCCTCTCCTCAGTGTAAATCCACAGATAATTCATGCTACTCTATCGTCATGGTAAACTGCTGTGATGCATTCATCATTGAATAGCCAACAAAACAAAACTGAAAGATACACTCTATAACAATTTAACACCACTGCTACATCTAATCATGACCAAACCAATCATATCAAATGACTCATCTGATGCAGCAGTGTGGCAGTAACAGTGACCCACACACTTACGTAGAAAAATATTTCAAAGCAACAATATAGTGACTGAGTGATTGAAGAAGAGGGGCTGGGTTGGAGGGAGGCTGGGTGAGATTTCTTATCATTTTATGATAATATAACATTTAGTGTCTGAAATTAGCCTTTTGACTCACTGGCCAAAGCAAAGCACATTTTTTACTGAAAAAAAACTCTCAGCATAGTTTTTTTATTACATTATGACTATTTTGATACAAATATTTACCCATCAGTGTGGCAGGCAGCCTTCAGAGATTTACCCACCAAATGGAAAATCCTGCTGAATTTGGCACTTGGTGGGAGTTAATTTTGGACCCTGATTAGTGATAATAATAATAATAGTAGTAATAATGAAATAGGGACTCTTATTGTCATTGGATTTTCTAACTTCAATACAATACCTTGAAAAATATTGATAGTCTATACCAGTCCACAGTCGATTCCATTTTCGATACCGTGGGGAAGATTGAGGCTTACTTATAGCATATATTAAAATACTTTTTGGCTTTTCTTTGACGTAATCACTTTTTGTGTTTTATATTGCTTGTTTTAGAGCTATACATTTATTAATTTGTATTTCTGTTGTCTGTCTGTAACTTCTCTTGCTGCCTGTCTTGGTCAGGACACTCAGGAAAAAGGAAAAAGAGGTTTTTGATCTAAAGAGGTTTTTCTGGCTAAATTAAGGTTAAATAAAATAAAATATAATAAAATACCATTCAAATTTTCATAAAACATAAATAGAACAAAACTAAAATATGACATTGACGACGACAACGGCGACAACGAATTTTCTTTCCTTTTCTTGGTTAGAAGCTGACTTAGAGGCTGACTGAGTAAACTGAAAATGAAAATGAGCATTGAAACCATTTCAAATATTCAGGCCAAATATGTCAGTAACAACATAGATCAAACAATTGTGATTGTTTTGGTTATTAAAAATACATTCATCTAAAAAAAAAATCATATTATATCTGCATTTCACATACAGTGCCTATTAGCAGGAAATCTGCACTCTACTGTGTGCACTTTTGTAGTCATTTTTATAGATCATTCAACAACTGGCCAATGGCACAACAGTTGAAAATTTGTCACTTAGCTTACACTGGCACATTAACAGCCATGTTGATCAATTATCCTACTGAAAAAATGGCAAGTCATGTAAATGATCATCTGACTGCTTCTGCAAAACACTTTGAAAATACACAGTAATTCTAACTCAGATTTTCTGCTAGCTTCACAATGGCCATTCTAGGATAGGACTAGCCTCATGAGCTGTAAAATATTATTTCTAAGCTCTTAGAGCAGCTAAACATGCCCTGAACTGTAGAGTGCATCAGGGTAATCCCTTGAAAACCCCTCATTTCCCATCACCATCATTGTTAAGTACCATATGACTGGTGACTCTGCCATCACAGCTGATAAGCCGCTCGTTTCTACAATCAGACAAGACTTGTCTCTTACGATGAGTTCTTCTGCAGCTTTCATTTCTGGATTAGCACATTTTACTTCTTTTTTGATCTTACCTGGTGAGTTTGCCAGTGAAGCATGGAATACAGAAAAGTTGATCAAGGCATAGGATGCCAAGAAAAAGTTGGAGATGATGGGGGCAATGACGTTCAACTCAGCTGCAAGAGGAAAACACCAGAAAGAAATCACTCAACTCAGAAAGGGCCAAAACTCAAACTTCATGACCTCTAGTCCTTTAAGGAACAGCAACAAAAAATGCCTCTAATTTGACTCAACGCTGGCATCAAGAACTCAGTGTAACTAGCCAGCCAGTGCATTCCTTACACCATCCAACACTTTGGTCCAGTGCAAAAATCCAAAACATTGGCATCAAATTTGGTGAAGATATTCACTCTTTATAATTCTGGTACACAGACCTTTTCACTAGCCCAAGTTTCTCTTACAGTTTACATTCATGTCTGTGCACCCATTTCCCCCCCAGCAGCACAGAAGAGCTATACAATCAGCACAGTTTCAAGATAAGTGTCAGTAGTTCAGTACCCAAACAAATATTTCCCCATGTGCTCCTGAGATATGATGTTGATAAATGGCCAGAAAAGTGTAATCAACATTATGATGTCACAGTGAAGTTGACATTGGATATAAAATGGATAAAAAATGTCATCACTTCTTATTTGATCCTATTAGACATTTGTGTGACGTTTTGTCATAATTAGCATATTCATTTTTAAGTTATGGCCAAAAATATATTTTCTGCTGTCATACTGACCTTGACCTTTGACCACATGTCAAATTTAAAGAAACTCTCTTAAGGTGTTCACCAGATGCAAGGTCACATTGACCTTGAACTTTGACCACCAAAATCTAATCAGTTTATCATGGAGTCCAAGTGAATGTTTGTGCCAAATTTGAAGAAAATCCTCAAGATATTGTTGAGATATCATGTTCACAAGAATAAGACTGATGCGTTCACACAGACTTTGACCTATTACCACCAAAATCTAATCAGTGCATCGTTGAGCCCAAGTGGACATTTGTGCCAAATTTGAAGAAATTCCCTCAAGCTATTCTTGAGATATTGCGTTCACAAGAATGAGATGGATGCAAGGTCATGGCGACCTTAACCTTTGACCCTTGACCATTAAAGTCTAATCAGTCCATCACTGAATTCAAGTTAACCTTTGTGCCAAATTTAAAGAAATTCCCTCAAGGCATTCTTGACATATTGCGTTCACAAGGACAGGATGGACGTATAGACGTACAACCCAAAAACATGATGCCTCCAGCCACTGCTATCACCAGCGTGGAGGCATGCAAACTGTCTTTTGGTATAAATTATAGGCTAAAAACAATTGTTCTGAAATAATTTCTCCATTGAAACCAAAGAAAATACTAATGTCATTATTGGGAACTCAAAAAATTTTACATTATTTGTAAATGCATCAACTCAACACTGTCTTTATTTTCTCAATAATTAATACCAAATTACATTGTTCTTTCCAGGAAACTTCTTGGAAATGACTGACATTAGAGTGTTACTGCTTTTTTCATATTTTTTCAGTAAATTTTGCAGCCTCTAGTTTTTCAGTGGTGTTTAAGTAGTGCTTATTGTGGTGTCATTCAATAACAATGGTTAAATGTCAGAGTACAGATGAGTAGTGTGCACATCCGTACCGATAAGGATGAAAGCCAGAGCAATACCAAAGGTGAGGATGTAGCCTCGGAGGGGCTCGTTGTTCTTGCCGTAGCCTTTAGCGAACATGCCCAAGCCTGGGTAGATGTTGTCCTTACATAAAGCCTGTAGAATCAGAAAACATAACGCCAACTTCAGACTTTTAGTTGTTCATAATCTAAAACTACAACATTGATTACAATCCAAATCTCTAATTAAATGGGCAAAGCTCACTTGTTATTAGTGCAATTTGTTAGATACCTTGATGCAGTATAGGTCAGTTCTTACCTGAAAAACTTTGGGTGCACTGACTAAAGAGGCAAGAGCTGAGGACAGAGTGGCAGAGAAGATTCCAGCAGTGATGATGGGCCCAAAACCAGAAACCACGCTCATCACCTGAACCAAACATTAAATGCAGATGAAAACACTGACTTTTCCACCCATCAACCAACCCCGTCATTTTAACGTCAGTCTCCTGATATACTTCAGACCTCATCTTCTGCAAGAGCTGCTTCATACCTGGAAGTCCTTCCGGAGTCCATAGCGGCATCCGCCTTTTTCACTCTTACACGAAGAAAAATCATAGCCAAATTTGCAGGAAGCATCAGTACAGTTCATCATGAATTGAGAACTAACTGTGTCACTTGCATTTCCACTGGCATCTCTCACAATGCAGGAGCCTGGTGTGGAACAAGGAAACACATGAACACCCTCTTAAGAAATTGCAGATTCTTAAAGCTACAGAGAATATCACATGTAGTGGGCACTACTGCACCTGTTGAGACAGCAACACCTAGGTAGACTATCCCTGTGATCAAAATGGCCAGCAGGGTTCCTCTAGGAATGGCCAGCTGAGGGTCCTGCAACAAACAAGATAACAAGCAATCTATCTTTCCATCACAAACCTTTGAATCCTTAGCAGTAAAGTGCTTTTAGATGATGTCATCAATCCTCTGCTTGCCACACTAAAGGTCATCAGCTCATTCACTTGGTCACGCTTATTTATTTCACTATTTTCAACAAAGCACATTCACCTGTGCAGAAGAATCTACACAGATGATGGTTTGACAGCTTTAGTCAAATCTGTTACACCAAGATAAACCCCTTGAGATGTACCATCTCTTTACCAAGGCAGTTTTGCTAATAATCACAGGTAACTTACAGCGAGGTCTCCTGAAATATTAGCTCCGGCCAGAATACCAGTGGCTGCAGGGAAGAAGATGGCAAAGACAGAGAAGAACGTCTCGCCTCTGAAGTCAGGACCCATGTTTTCCCACATGATTGAACCTAGAAATAGAGTTTCAAACACCAAAACATCAACTGATAAAACCTTCAGTACCAACACTGCTGGAGCTAACAGCCTACAGGCCTCAAAAGTTTCCCTTGACAAATCAGTTTGTGGTCTCACCGTCATAGCCAAAGAAGCCCACAGATTCCTTCGACTTGACAGGAATGAAAGTTCCGATGAAGTAGTTGATGATGGCTGTGATGAGGACCACGAGCAAAAATATCTGGGCCTACAGATAGGCAAATTGAGCGATTCATTAGGCACAATGGATCTCTTAAATCTATGGATGAATCAATCATAGTGTGTGTCTGAGTGTGACAGAGTTTTCTTAACATCTGCTGTGGGAATTTTCATTAGGGCTTAGACTTGAGCATGTCTAGCTTCTACGCAGTTGATGTTAGCTGTCAGTGTATCAGAGATGGACCCTGTTTGTACCTTGGCCTCCCATTCCATTCCCGCCACAGAGATGCCCAGGAGAAGGATTACTGTGATGGTCCCGATGATTCGTATATCATTGATTTCATCTGTCATAACGGCATCCACACCCTGAGAGACAATACATAAGAGTTGTTTAATAGTATAACAATAAACTGCCAATTCCTTAAGTGCAAACACTGGAGTTCTTTGATCTTTGATCTGGTCTTTTAACTATTATTACAAAATACTCAAAATAATAGTTTAGGCAAAAGTTCAATGATGGTGTGCTCACAAATGAAATTTCAATTAAAATTCAAAATGCTGAAGCTTTCCTGTTTAAACCCAGGTCTTTAGGGTTAAAACAGGAATACTTGTCTGAAAAGAGCTCTACAGAGCAATGACATTAAGTTGGACTAAATACTGATGATGAGACAGTAAAGCCAAGTTCAGTCCAAAGATTGAGACAGGCATCTACAATGTAATGCTCTGCAACATTCTAAAAATCCAACCAGTTCTAATTTCCATTTCTAATTTATTTTGTGGCTGAATATAATTGGCTGAATATAATTTGAAGCTTCTTAAAATATTAATGACAATAGTGATAGTGAGATACTGGCTACAGTTGCATTTGTAGTAATGATGAAAAGGCGGGGCACAAGCAGCGAGCAGCGAGCAGCGAGCAGCGTCCCACTGTCCAACACTGGCACACCGTGAGGACAAAATCAGGGGGCTCAATAGGGACGGAGCACCTGCCACAGCAAGCAAACACACTGTGGTCATTCTGACTTGACCAGCAGACTTTACTACAAGCCAACTGGCTGTTGAAACAGGTGATATGCTTTACATTCTGAAAACAGCCGACTCGAGCAGCCGAGTTGCAGGTGACACATCAGCTGGACTGAGCTGAGCTCAGATTCACACTGCTGCAACTTTTCTCTGCAATGTTCTTAAACAGTTTCGTTTAAGAACATTGCTAATCTGAACTAGGCTTAAGATGGCAGCAACAAATCTGCCTGAGGAAAAATACTGTTCTTTTAAGCTTACTTTTTATAGTGTTATCGCCGCTACCGTCACAGTTTCCATTTTAAACACAGCAACCGCTGCACAGCTATTTGCTGCTGCCACCTTAGGGCCTGTCTCCACATAGCATTTTCTTTCTGAGCGCTGGTGTCTTTTTTCAATTGTTGCCAATGAGGAGAGGTGGTATCAGTTTCATAAGTCATTAAAAAAAATCTATGTGTTTCTCTTATAACTGCCCTTAACTGTTGTCGGGAGATGACATTTGATAAAGTTTTTGGATTTGATGTCGTCACATGACAGCTTGGACGTGAGAAAGAGAAGAAAAGATGGAAAGCGCGCATCAAGCGAGTTGGTCCCAAATAACTTCACAACTTCTGCAAGCAGCAGCAGCAGCAGCAGCAGTGAAGGAGGGAGAAGCGCAACCCGAACCACCCAGCACCGCGGCCAAAGTTCTCAATCCACTACGTGTCCTGCTCCAGCCGGAAAAAGTAAATATGCTGGTTTTTCTGGTGAAAAACCTTGAATGGTTTTGAAGCATAGGATGCTGCTATAGTTATCATTATACTTTGCTTTTATTTCACTTTCAATGAGGAGTAGCCTGGACGAAACAGTTCGGACTTGGAGAAAGTGAACTTTTCAAATTAAAGGTAGGCTCTAAAAATAAACCAATCCCGTTGCGTTCTCAGGATAGGATTATATATGCCCATTTTCGGTTATGCCTTGTTATGTATTGAACTGTTTTTCTTATTTGATAAGCCCTAGTACTGGATGCTGTAGAGTTGTGTTTTTAATTTATTTGATTTATGTTGATTCTAAAAATAAACCATCGGACAGTGCCCATCACGGTCTCAGGATACGCTGTATAGCACACATTTTCGTTACTGCCATTGTTATCTATTGTTACTTTTTTATTATTTGATAAGCCTATAAGTATTGGATGCTATAGGGCTGTATTTTAATTTAATGATTTGTGTCGATTACTGTACTAGAAGTGGACTGTAGCCCACAGACAATTTGTTGTTATTTTATTCTGTTTGGTTGACTGCTGCATTTGCACTTTTTTAAATATTTATTAATAAAAGTAGTTAACGTTGTGCATGTTTTGTTATTTTTGCAGTATTCTTAGGCCTATGTGATGTTTGCTATTCTGTTTCTGAATGCTATAGGTGCAAGCCGACATTTTGGTGACTCTGCTTGAGCCCTTCAAAGTGATTTTTAATTAGACACGGTATTACCATATACCCCGGGAAATGTGGGGAAGGTTTAACGGTAACAAAATCTGGATACCGCCCAACTCTACCGTAAACAGCCACATGCGACTACCTAGACAAAAAGCACCGCACCCAGCATCTTCCTCAGAGAGCTCTGACTTTTTGTGCAGCCCCTCCTGGCGCTTATAGTTGAAAATCTCGCTCTTCAGACTGGACTCTCTGACGTCAGAGTCCGGATAACCCGTAAAAAGCTGTCAAACAGATAACAAAAGGTATTTATATAAACTGACGGGTACAGGAACAGGTAAAAATGAATTGCATGAGGGCAGGCAGCAGGTAAGAACAAAAATAGATTTTTTATTTTTCAGAATAAAACAAATGAAAATGATGTGCAGTATAGGTGTAATATTTTGACATCTAAATTACTACTGTATTATCGAGTCGCAATTCCTTTTATTTTGAAAGTCAATGACACAAGTGGAACCTTTGACCCTGTCATCACATCGGTCACTAACATGGGGGACTCCACCCATGAAACCCTGCAGCCCCAGGATGAGGTGGCAGTCTACATCGAGTTCAAGACACCCAAGGAGGATCCTTTTGAGGTTTTATGGTGGTGGAAGGAGCATGCTAAAATGGCTTTTTAAATGGCGCACTAGGATGAGGCACTCCTCAGCACTCACTGCTTTTCTGCCATAGAAACACGCTATTTGGACAAATGGCCTTATAGGCTGGGTTCACATTTTTTTGAGTCCGTCTTTAAAAAAAAGTCTGATATGAAGACTGAAACACATTATGTTAGCTGTAATTATTCTTAATGTTCATACTGGCCTTTCAAAGGTAAAAAAAAAAATTCACAGCCCTCCATTTGTACAAAAATACATTCCAAAGTAGGGCATGAGATTTTCACGTTACGATAACTGTCTCAGAAAATATTGTGGCTTCATGGTATTACAGAATTTATGGTATTAATGACCCTAAACGAGCTTATTTTTGGTTGAACAAATGTTTTATTACTGTAACTGAAACTTGAAAGCATTTTGTTTTGTTTTTCAATAGTGTATATAAGAAAATGTACACGGTATGATAATTGTCAGCTTTTATATCAAGGTATACCTTGAAACCAGTACATAGCTGCAACCCTATTCCAATGTTTATCTGAAGATAATGTAAGGCTTCACTTGTCAGAAATCATCAAATGAAATTAGTATTTTCCAACTACCAAAGAACTCCCTCTTTGTGTTTCCCTGGACAGTGTTTCTGTCCTGTGACCCTCTAAAGTATATCCGAGCATAGCTAATGGATGGATGGATGGATGGATGGATAATAAACCGCGTTGGTATTAGTTCACTTGGCTAAACTTGCTTAAAAAAGGTGTCCCATTGCTACCCATTCTCTCTCTCAGTCAACAGCAGAAAGCTGTCTGTTGGGCTTGGGAAAGCTCAGGTGTAGTGCGATGTAGCCAGGAGAGCTGAAGTGCTGAAAAGGCAACAACAAGACAAGAGATGCAGTAGTAATTATCAACTGTCTGAAAGCACCATCAGGCACAAAGAGACTTACTTTAAGAAGTTCCACAACAGTTTCAGCAAAGCCCACCACATACATAGCTACAGCCACTGCATTGGCAAATGCAAAGATCAGACCAATGGAACCTCCAAACTCTGGGCCCAGACTCCTTGAAATCAAGTAATAAGCTCCACCTGGAAACAAAAGGTAATGATGTTAGTAAAAGTTAACTGTTGTGAAAATTACACTGACAGTATAGATTTACTTTTCTTATATTGAGTATACCTACCATGAAACTTTTAAAAACTTACAATTAGAAGTATTTTCCTAATTTAACACCCTGTCTCTTTTACTAGCCTGGTGTAGCTAAACATTTTGACAAATAAAGGCCTCTCCCATTAGGCATCTGGTCTGATTGTCAAGCACTTCATTTTTTATAAAAGTTCTTTGGATGTGTAAAACCAAGTTGTTGGTTACCCCCTTGAGTTAACGTTAGTTAGCTGTTTAGATTGCACATACCAATATAAATGTTAAAACTTTCATCAATATGGAGATGCTACATATTGTTAGCTCAGTTCATTTCATTTTACTGAAACCATGAGCACCAAAGAAGACCCTAATTCATTCAGATTTACCAGCATGACGGAAAAGCAAGTGGTGACTACCTTCCTCTGAAGCTGTCATAAAGTCAGAATATGTGTCCATTCTTAGAATGCCTCTGTTGCAAGGAATGGGACCGGTTGCAGCCTTATTTTCAAGGTCTGGATGTGACCGAGGACGAGACACCTCCACCTGAAGTAACGTTAGTATCCAGCTGGGCTTTATCTAGAGCTCGCGAGATATATTTCGGCCGAGCTTTGGAAAGCAGAGCTAACATGGCACCACACCAGTAAGGTAAGACAACACGTTTACATGTTGTTTTCTATATGTTCTCTGACATTTATCCTAACGATATGAGGTGGTCTTTGTGGAAAAAAAACTTGTTTAGTGGACTAACTTTGCACTTGAAGGTTGCCCGTTCACTTACGTTTAAACAGGTCCGGCGCTACTATGTGCCCCGGCTGTATCTAGGCTAACGGCTAACATGCTAACTATTATTTCTATGCCACTAGTCACTTGAAACAAATTTAGGACGATAGGAGACGGGTTGAAATAAACAGAAATTTCCCTTTAAGGGGAGGAGTTGAGCATAAGGTCTCGCTATATGCAGATGACCTTCTCCTATTTGTTTCAAAACAAGCCATCTCATTGACAGAAGCACTGACTGTATTGGAGGTTTTCAGTCACTTCTCAGGATACAGACTTAACTTAAATAAGAGTGAACTTAATCCAATTAAAAAGCAAACTTTTACACTAGATTATAGAAATTTTCCTCTGAAGGTGGTAAAAGACCACTTTAATTATCTTGGGATATGTAGAGATTTTAATAACCTCTTTAAATCTTTATTTTTAGTTTGTTCGACCAGCCAAAGCAAATTTGATCCAAATGGTCCCCACTGTCCAAACTTTTCCAAAAATCTTTTTCAGTATCTCCCCATTCTCATTCACAAGTCTTTTTTTAATCTTTAATACTATCCTACATTTGGAATGGGAAACACCCCCAGTTACGAAAAGCATTCCTTTAGAGACCCAAGCAGCTGGGGGGAAAGGCTCTTCCTAATTTTCAGTTAGCAAATATCAGTTGTGTGATGTATTGGATGCACTTTCACCTTGAACCCTCATGTCCAGCTTGGGTAGCAATGGCAGTCTGTGCCAGTAATCCAGTTTCTTTGCCTACCCTTTTAGGTGCTGCACTTCCACTTACCTCTGATACTTCTATCAGCAACCTTGTCGTTAAGCATTCCTTACAAATCCGGACCCAGTTCAGGAGACATTTTGGACTGCAGGCCTTCTCACTCCGAAGTCCTATTGCAGCTAATCATCTATTTGCTCCCTCATTGGCTGATGCCCCATTTAAGATTTGGCACAAAAAAGGCTTGAGATGCTTTGGTGATCTCTCTATCGAAAATCGCTTTGCTTCCTTTTTTATCAATTGTCAGAAATCTTTGGTATATCCAAAACACACATTTTTAGATTCTTGCAAGTCAGGCATCATGTACAATGTTTAGTATCACAATTTCCTCATGAACCTCCAGTCAATCCGACTGATATATTTCTCTCTGTCAACCCCATTTCGAAAGGCATTATGTCTCATCTTCACAATCTTATTTCAAAGCTACATTGCCCCTTAATGGTGGCTATAAGAACTGCCTGGGAACAGGGCCTTGGTTTTACTCTCAGTGATGACACATGAGACTCAGTGCTTAATTGTATACACTCCTCGTCAATGTACGCTTGTCATGCACTCTTGCAGTTTAAAGTGATCCATTGTGTCCATATATCTAAAGCCAAATTGGCATGAATATATCCAGATGTGGACCCTACATGTGATAAATGTAAAGGTGCACCTGCCATGCTCCTTCACATGTATTGGGCATGCCCCTCTTTGGTCAATTTTTGGGAATTAGTATTTTAAACAATCTGTGACACCAAACAGAGCCAAATCCCATGAGTAGAAAACCCTTTATTTACAAACTGTAACCATGGCTAAAGCCAACTCTACTGTAACAACCCTCAACTAATCTCTGCTTTGACATTTCACTGATCGCTTATCTCACTGAAAAGCAAAAGAAGAACTCAGCGGGAAGGAACTCCGCACAAGTTAGACCTAACCTCACTAAGTCTGCACATTTCACCATCGGCTTACATTCAACTGTTACTGTGTAGCAGGAGTGCCAGGGACAAGCTAATACATACATGAGGCCACTGTGTATGGCTTCACTGAGAAGTTATGATAATAGAATGAAAGAGAGTTCAAAGCAGGTGCTAATATGGGGGTGATTTAAAGTAGCTGGTATAGTGTACAGATAAGTGGCTGTGCAAGGGCTATACTGCTGACATTAGCAAAAAAAACAAAACAAAACAACAAAAAAAAACACAGTTCCCGTCTTCATTGCAATGTGCTTGCTGCACAAAAAAACTTGAATTACCACCTTCGGTTGTATGCCTCTGCACACCAGTCAAGTTGCAGTTACAGTTTACATCCATGTCTGTGAAAACATGGATGTGTCACACGCATCTTCAAGTATCTGATCAAATGTAACCTCTTCTGTTCCTGAGTTATGATGTTGAGTAATGGCCAAAAGTGTTTATGCAGAACACTGTGATATCACAGTGAAGTTGACCTCTGACCTTTTTAAATATATTTTAAAATGTCATCAACTCATTTTATCATTTATATAATAATGACGGTGATCTCTGAACTTTGACCACCAAATTTTAATCAGTCCATCATTGAGTCCAAGTGGGCAAATATGAAAAATTTCGTCAAGGCTTTCTTGAGATATTGGGCTCTAGTTTCGCAGTCCGGGCGAGGCGGGGGCGCAGCGCACCTGCGCTTCGCCAACTGGGTATGGCCAGGCGGATTTTGCAAGTTTGGCACACTGTGCGCCTGGCGCAGCTACTCCTCTTTCCCACCTCCGTCCCTCCTACCTGCGCAAGTCGGAAAGAGGGAGGAGAGAAGGCGTGGAGTGGGTTTTACACACATCACACCAATCAAATGAGCCCCTCTCCTCGCCCTTAAATGCGCCGCACAAAGGCGTAATGAGAGTTTACTCAATTCGCCATGGCAGAAGAGAGCAGCAGTGTCAGACAGCCAAACTCCTCCCAGGAGGAAACTGATGTTTTGGTCCGGGAGGTCCAAGCTCGCAGTGTCCGAATATACGGAACTGCGAGCAGACCTCCACGGGCTGATGATTCAAAGGTAGCCTGGGAGTAGGTCACCACAATTGTAAATCAATGTTGCATTTCTCTCGTGCGTGTGCGCGCTCTCTCTTTCTCTCTCGCAGTCTCACTCTGTTTCTTTTCGGTCTGCCAAACTACCAAACTGAGTGCACCTCGGGTTGCGCTGGTCGAAACTAGCTCTGCGCAGGGTTCGTCACCCTGCGCCACCCTGCGCTGCGCTGGGAAACTAGAGTCCATTGTGTTCACAAGAATTTGCTGCTTCCGGCTGGTTCTTGCTTAACATTACTTGCCCTAAATCGAAAATACTTCCAAACAACGGATGATGATCCGTATTAAGGGGACTAGCTCCCCAACTTCTGCTCCAGACATTTGGTTATGGTTTTGCCATCTGCTCTCTGTTGTATATGATTCTTCTTCTCTGGACTGCAGCTGCAACATTCAGTAAAGTCTGTCAGAGTCTGCCGCTGCAGGGTGTTAATGCAGCGGCAAGACAGCTGTGCCTGTTAGCTTAGGAGGCACTTGATTTGATATGCAGCAGAGTCTTCTATGAGCGGAGTACCCATTCTAAACATCAATATGTCAGTTGATCATGTTCATTTAATTGTGGGAAGCCAAAATCCTGATGTGATTAATAGTTGATTAATTGTGCACCTCTGGAAAGAATCCATTTTAAGGATTATAAAAATATCATTTCCACTCCAATAAGATTTAGTCTTTATTTCATTGTGAAATACTGAACTAATTACAAGCCTGTTTTGACTGATTCAGTGACTGAGGAATGTGTTAATATCCATGTGGGACCACCCAGTTAACGGAATTTTTCCTCTCACTGAGACGGCTGGTAGAGATGAGTATTTAACCCTTCCTTCACCTGACTGTGCACAGGTGGATTAACTAGTGTAACACCAAACAGCAGGAGGAATAAAGTCACCGTTGTCATCAGTCTACAAAAAGAAGCGATGCATACCTCCTCGAACAAATCCGTTGGTGGCAATGGCAGAGGTGGAGAGGCCGGTGATGGTCGTCACTACGGTAGCCATGGCAATGATTAAACAGGAGAGAGCTGCAAAAGAAAAAACTGTATGACCTTTATGAATCTCTTGAATGAAAAGAATGTGCAACACTGTTAACAGTTTTCTAGCAGACCTTCCAATAACTCTGAGCTCCGTGAAAAGTAACAGCACAGCCACAAAGGCGAGCCGCTGCAGTGAAGTCGGCCACATGTGTCACTGTCTGCTGATATTTCACATCAAAGTGGAGAATGATCAACAAGGGCTGGGTGGTCAGGGACAGTGGGGAGTTGTGTTGTGTGTGAAGTGAGAGAAGACGTGACACACAGTGTTGAACACACAGTCTGAAATGACCACCCAGCAAGCACCAAGATGTCAAGACATGCGAACTGTGTGCCACACTGCTTGCTAACTTTTATGGACAGTGAGATCTGAATTTGTCAGTTCTGTGCAGTCTTTGTCACATCAAAGTCAAACATTGGCTGTGCAACAAACACTCCTGGGCAGCTGACTGCTTTGACTCTCCTGGAGCCTGGATTATCTGCCTCCAGTTACAGGGGAGTAGCATAGATTTTGTCACTTCTCTCCAGCAATACATTTCCATGCAAATAGTTTGATTTCAGGTGTCCAGGTTTAGAGATCTCTGTCTCAGGCATTTCTGTTTCCATCCAAATCAATGGCTGCTTGAGTAACTCTCATCTTTTTTTTAGTTTGTCTACCTTTACATACATTTGTAGTACCTCTCCTGAACTTAACTTGTTTTGTCTCTTTATTTCTTTGACCTGTTATTACTAGAATCAGTGTTATTTTGTTTACTTGGGTCCTGTTAATGTCTTGTTTTCTACATCACATTTGATTTCCTAATTTGTTGATTTTAATTTGCTGTCTTGTGTAATGCACAAGGGCTGAAAAGGGCTCTATTGAATAAGACTATTGTGAGTAGATTTTAGTTTGTGGTAGTCACAGCCATGAAAAATGAGCCACATCTCTTTCCAGAAGCAGTGTCTTGTTACTTTGGATACACCACAGTTTTCATAAGGGTTATGCTTCCAGTAAAAGGTCAAGGATAAACATCCATCAGACTAGGGCTGGGCAATATAATGACTGTATAATATATTGATATATTTTCAAGCAAGTTGTAGATTTGGACAATACTTTTTATATCGATATAGGGTCAAGTTTGCATTACATAACGCTGTTCTTCTGAAAAGCCATGCCAGTGTGCACCTCTCCTCTCTTGCACTCTCTGCACAGCTCCGCACCACTCACTCACTCACTCACTCACTCACTCACTCACTCACTCACTCACTCACTCACTCACTCACTCACTCACTCACTCACTCACTCACTCACTCACCAGTTCTCCAGCAACACTAACTGTGCATTCCCACCAAAAGCTTCATGGTCACCTGCGGACACTCTGGTCACTCTGACATCGCTCACACTGCCAGCTCTAGCAGGCACTTGCAGTGGCCAAAGGGGCGGGGCCAGGCGCTGCAGATGTGTTCATCTAGGCTGACCGGCTGTGCACTTTACAAGGATGAACAAATATACTATCATTTATGTCTTCACTATGTATCATTCATGACTTTCATTACACAATTAAAATAATGCTAATAAACACAGTCATATAACCTTTATGAGTCTTTTATTATTATGATTTTACCCTCCTGTTGGCACGTAGGAGCTCATGGATCGCACTTTTGGAAGCCTCCTTTGTATTGCATCGGCGTATTTGCTGAGGAAATGCAGGGCCCGGAGCCGTTGGGCCATCTGGGTCCACAGAGTCCTGCAAACCCGGCAACTCCACCGGGGACTTTCACCGGCTGGTACAGCTCCGGGAAAGCCCAGACCGTGCTGATAAGTTTCTCCTCCATATTTGTCTTCTCTCTCAATTTTGCCCGGCCTTGCCTTGAGAACCCCAGTCGGCAATTGGCAGCTGTCTCGGTGGCGGCGCTGCTCATTTGCATAAAATTCAGCTTCTCTCAACTTATACTTGACTCTCTGGTCGCTGATATTGCGCCACTCGCTGCAGCCGACGCCCTTCGTTGCCAGCGTGCATTGAAAATGAATGGCTGCCGGCCGTTTATGAATTGGGACCCACGGTACGATACCAGTGAAAGTATCACGGTTCTGAGTAGTATCACGATACCACTGCAAAAATTAGGCAGATGTGCCTTTTGTCATTTATAAAAAGATAAATCACTTTTCTATAATACATCGATATTCCAATGGCATAAATTACTTACTGACTTATTCATACTTCAAAAACAGCATCAATAAGTGATTAACATAGGGGGATCAAAATAAAATATATAAATAAAATAAAAATCAACCAGCCACCCTCCTCCTCTGATAAGTTAAAGGGATAGTGCACCCAAAAATGAAAATTCAGCCATTATCTACTCACCCATATGCTGAGGGAGGCTCTGGTGAAGTTTTAAAGTCCTCACAACACTTACGGAAATCCGAGGGAGAAGTGGCTAGCAGCACAACTGCACACCTAATGGCTGACGGCGACCCAGATCCAGAGCCTCCCTCGGCATATGGGTGAGTAGATAATGGCTGAATTTTCATTTTTGGGTGCACTATCCCTTTATGAACAGTCCCTTCAGGGCGGTGAGGTTTGTGGACCGTTACCTGCCACAAATAGAGAAACGTGAATGGCTTGTTTCTCCTCTGACACGTCACATACCTGTGTGCCGCCACGGCTCAACTGTTCAGGTACTTCTGGGCAATCATGACACCAACGAAGAGGAAATTATTGGACCTGGAGCCAGGCTTTTCTGTCGCTGGTAAGCCGTTATCTGGCGGTAGCCATAGTGCTCCGCCGTATTTCTGTCTGTGACCCCCCGTTCAACCCACAACCGGCAGGATTCGCCTTTCGTTTCTGCTGCTGGTTGAAATCTGTACTTGCACAGCGTGCTCCTGAATGATTTCTTTTGCTCGCACAAAACTATTTTTAGTCGCAAATGCGAGTAAAATGCTCTCACCGTAGAACTCTGTAGTGGAAAATAAATCACTGTAGCATATATAAACAAATCTAGCCTACAAGTAAAAAGAAATTAATAATAACTTTCACTGCTTAAAGATACTCAATAGCTCAGCTCATACCTGAAATGTCACTGGTAAACAAACCACTGCAGCAGCATATTAAGTACCAGGTGGCCAGCGTGCGCCGTTATTGGGCGGCACATGGACACTCACCCTCTTGCGATTGGACTTTGAACTTATCCCACAGTAGGGGTACCGTAAGGTACCATGAGGTACCGCGGTACTACGGTACTCCAACATTATGTATCATTATGTACCGTGGTGTTTTAGTACCACGTTCTACCGTTGGTACCAGTATACCGTGCAACACTATTATGTAACATTAAAATCGGCACCTGATGGGTTTAAAAAATGCAGCAACAACACAGACATTTCATATACAAGACGTATAACGCGGACCAAGTGTCTCTCCCTCGGCCTCTCTGTTGATGCTTTATGCATAAATAAGATAAATAGCCTAATTAAATAAAGATATATCAATCATTTTCCAGCACTAGATTCATTTGAAAAGCCATGGAAAATGACTTTTTAACTCCCCCACAAAGATTTTTAATCATTTGAAACCTACTAGATACTTCTGTACCCATGTTATAGATTTGTGTCCCGTGCTGTAAATCTTTAAACCTCTGTAGCTCCAGTGCTATGTCCACAACATTATTGTACAGTCTTGGTATTTATTTTATATCTTTTTTTTTTTTTTTTTTAACATGTTGTGCAGTTGTCTGTTTTCAAACAGCGAAAAATCCCTGTCCTTACATTTTATTTTGATCTGTTTTTTTAAAAGTGCTTGTAACATCCCACATGTGGCTTTGACTTGCAACTGAGCATGTAGCTCATTTCATAGAAAATACAGAGATATGAATTTTAGTCCATATCACCCAGCCCTACATCAGACTATTAAGGTATTTTTGCACATCTATACTTCACAATACTGATGCATTTTCCAGTCTTCTGTGCAACCTTTCAGGCAGCAACTGGTTTCCCGTTTGGAAATCACCCTGTACAGACCTGACAAACAGTATCATTCCTTACAGGGAACATCATGACTGTTGATTTTTTGTCAAGGTTTTGCTTTGCTATGAATGCAAAAATGTTTCGAAAATTGTATCATGTGACAGTAACTTTGACTTCAGGTATGCTTGGGAAAAGTAATAATACAAGTAGACGTTATTTGTAATTACTGTTAAAGCTGTTCTGTTATTTGACTTTACCCAGAGTCAATGTATCTACATTACTAAGGATTATTTATCAAAATTCCCATTGTACAAATATTTTGTGAAAGCACAAATAGTCACCCTACAATATCATCACAATATGAATATTGTGGTATTTGGTCCAAATTATTGTGATATGTGATTTTCTCAACATCTCCCAGTCCCATTTATAAGTCATCTAAACGACGAAATACAAGGTGTCCGTTTGTTTGTAGCATCAATATGCTCCTGCTGTCACCCTGACATATTCAAAAGCTTCTGTGAGGGCACTGCCCACTTATCAGAAATTGGGATTTTAATAATGTGAAGTGATAGCTAATATGACAGAGTCTTCAAACTGGATAAGTGGAACTTACCACAACTATTTAACATTCTGAAGAGGAACAAGGAGTCTTACACAATCTGCTTTTTCATATGAAGCAACAGCATTGTCACACCTTCAACCACAGGCAGATTGCAAACACAACTTTCCAGGTCCAAAGTACAAACTCACAAATAAGACCTCAAAATGATTCTAAATAAGTGATAGGATTTCCATTAAAACTGTCAGCTTTTCATTGGTGATCTCTGCTTACCGATTCCAGCCTGACCCACGATCCATGACATGCGGATGAAGAGCATCACACCCCAAATGTTCAACATGCAGCGGACCTGCAGAGAGGAGGGACTGTTATTTTTCCTGTGATGGCAAGGTTTTACTTATAGTTTTCCACCATTATAATATCTGCGTGAACTTCTAATGCTTAACTGAAACACATAGCAAGATTTCAATATACATTTTTAGGGAAAGATTGAGAAAAGGGTCAAGAACAAAGTTACAGCAGCATGTGGCTCATGCCAGTGAGAGGTAGCTGTCTAAAATCATAGACTGTAAAAATAGTGGACATAGCCACCATGACATCACCCATTGGTTTGTAGGGCTCCTGTTTTAAAGCCTCAAGTTCAGCATTTTGGCTGTTCCAAGAAGTGTCCTTGGGGGAGAGGCAAGCACTGTTGAGGAGTGAGGGGTGGATCTGACTAAGAGTCCAAGGACCCAATCAGCAGACAGCCCCATCCCTAATCATGCGTAACTTTGAGCGGTATTAAAATGTAAACAAGTGAGTTATGTAAAAATTCAACCCCCGTTCAGTTGTCATGAAGGGGAAAAACATCTACAGGGACTGAAGCCAGTGTTTTATTAGTTTGTTTGTTTTTTTAAAAGCGAATACATTTGCATTTTCTTCTGCCAACATTCTAAAAATTGAGTTAAAATTTGCATTGCATTGGGATGGAAACCCAAATTGTGAGATTCAACGACCTGAAAAGTCAAAAAGGCTCAAGCACACACATGCACACACTATTAGACACAGCACTGAGTTAGACAGAACAGCTGGACAGATAGCAGGCTGCCTGCTTCGCAGTCAAATCCATCCCTCGCTCCTCCACAGCTCCACTTTCTCATTCAGCTATGGTCACATCTGGCTCCAAAACACCAAGATGACAATGGCTGAAATGCTGAACTCAAGGCTTCAAAACGGGTCTACAAACCAATGGGTGACATCACAGTAGTTATGTCCATTTTTTCACAGTGTATGTGTTTAATACATTAAAGCCTCTGATGGGGGAAAATTTGACAAAATTTGAGCAGTAAATTCTAAAAAAAAAAAAACTGTGTGAGAAAAAAAAAGCAATGTTACAAGATAAAGACTTAGTTTGAAAAAGAGAAGTCATATTACTTGAATAAGGCTGGAATGTAAACAAAATAACACGAGCAGCAAGTGAAAAAGTCACAATATTATCAAAATTAAGTGTGAATATTTAGAGAAGGCTGCAATACAACAAAACTGAAAATAACCATTTATTGTCATAATACTGGTATTTCACTTTTTCACAACATTTCAACTTCAATTTCTGATCTCAAAGAATTACAGCTTTATTTTTATGACTTTTATCTCATACAATTAACTCTTTACTCTCATACCTTTTATCTTCTTATGACATTATACCTTTTGTTTTTTTTTTGTTTTTTGTTGAAGCCAAACTCATCAAAATCTAGTAATAATGGAAATACAAACAAAATCATTTCTGAACTACAACAAGGATTGTGCTCCTTTCATTGGTATTGATCGCCTGTATGTTGCTTACAAAACTGTTTTCCAAAGTGATCGCTATGTGTAGGTTAAAATGCTTCAACCCTGCAAATAGAGTCCTATCATCTTATTGTCTGCCTGCTTGTGACCAAACACAGACATAACGTCACATAATGCCATGAAGCCCTTCCAGCTGCAGGGGTACAGTTCTTCAGCTGACCCCCCTCTCCCAGCAAGGATCACCTGAGTACCTTATACATTACAATATCAGATGATATTATCCTGCACTGCTTGATAAAAGCCATTAGAAAGCCAGACACATGAGGATTAGTTTGAGGTTTATTTTAAAGAGGAAGTAAGGACTTTTCATGTCAAACTAAAACAAGGATGAGAATATCCAGACAAGTGTCATCATCTGCAGACTACGCTTTCAATAAAATTAAACAGCTGTCAAACAGAGCCCAACATGAACCACTTCTCTCACTGGACCTGAGTAACTATTTCCTCAGTAATAAAGCTACATTCGGGAATTTTTATAAAAATGATTTCCTGAAACTGTAACTGCATCCACACAGTATTACAGTATATGAGACAGATGGGATGTGTTCCGAATTGCATACTTTTTTTTTAAACATTTAGTAGGTGTTGCAGCTGCCCTTAAAAAGTATGTGCTGTATGCAGTATGCACACAAATGGGACATACTACTTTCTCATGACGCCCTGAACTTTGACACTCTTACTTTTATATCTGTTACCTTGGATATAAAAGAAAAACGCCACTTACCAAGTTCGCCAGAGATGGAGATCAACCCAGAGAGCTCTGCCATTGTTACTTTGCAATGTATACAGTTTAACTTTAAAGTTATAACTACATAGACTGTAGATTCTAACATGATATTTGTGACAGGAAATTACTTCTACAGTTCTCTGTCATTGTTATTTTTATAGTTATGTGCTATTGTTGTTGGTAATATTCATGATTATTTTGTTCACTTAAACAATTAATATTCCTATCATTACTTTTCGACTGGTCATCAGTTGCTTGAATGCACTGTCATTCATCATTACAACCTCTGGTAAGTGTCAATCAGCTGTCATCTCTTTGCAGCTCAGTGGATGTGACGTATCTTTCACTGTGCAGAAAACTGGGTCAGAATAGCCAGAAAAGCATGCTGGCTTGCAAACTGCCAAATCGGACCAGATGTAGTAGAACATCCTGGTATTTTTGGTATATTGCATTTGACATACTATGTGTTCTATGTTATTTGTTCTGTACTAAATCTTTTTCTGGCATGCTATATAGTATGGGGACTGAAACGCACAGAAAGTCTGCCATGGTCCTCTTTGTGGTGCTTCTAATGGTATTTGCTAGAATCCACCACAGCTGTACGAAAACAGCCAATAGGAGTCTCATGTTTTAGTGTACTGTTTGGTTGGTATATTCGAATATTCGTTTCTATGGGTAGGTATTCGTTATGAAAATTTGGTATTCGATATTCGTTTTTTTTTTAGTTTTTTTTTTTTAAAAATTTTTTCCCTTAACATATTTTTTGGTGCTAAATGTAGTCTTTTTGTTGTTGGTAAATGTAGGTTATCAATAAAAATTATAACTTTTAAATTGCATTGTTAAAAATGTGAAAATATAGTATAGCCTACTGGGCTTGTGCGCACGGCACGCTTGAGTGCATCCATCTGAGGCTGTGGATCAATGCCAAGTTTTACCACTTTATCACTATTCCCTCTAACTTGTAGCTGTTTTTTCGTTATCTTTTGAATTTAATATGAATTATGGAACCA
The DNA here is from genome assembly GCF_041903045.1 of Epinephelus lanceolatus. Lineage (NCBI taxonomy): Eukaryota > Metazoa > Chordata > Actinopteri > Perciformes > Serranidae > Epinephelus > Epinephelus lanceolatus. Next base: position 2,097,528 of record NC_135752.1, read on the forward strand.
TTTTTGTCAACGTTTGTTTCCCCCATTTTGTACAATAAATTACTAAACTTTCAACAAGTTTCTTTTGGAGTACGTTTTTTTGTGGTTTAAGAGCAAAGATCCTGTCGCCGCTGTGCAAAACTCCGCAATACAACTAGGTCCGAAAAACCCCTGGAGTCAACACAGTAAAGGAATCTTGATTAATTTTTCATCAGTGCTGCCTAGTTTGACAGTTTGACTGCAGTTCACACGCAGTGGTAGTTTCAGCAAATATGTCCAAAAGTTCTTTTAATAGAAGTGTAGAGCTGTAGTTTTAACAACCAACTAGCCAACCAGCCACTACCTAAGCCACAAGTGATTCACACTGATGGTCCAAAATCCTTAACAGAGTGTCATCTATTTACACATAAACTTCAAATGATACAGTGGCACACCTGTGATCCACTTCTTTGAATATAACTGACCACTTGGACCTATGAACAGAGTGGGACTATGAGAACACAACATGAAGACCTACACACATCAAAATTGTTGTCCCTAATTATAGAAAAGCTCCAAATTTAAGACATTTATTGGTAAGGTAGACATACAGTAAAGCTATTCCTCTTCCAGGATGCAAGCTGCAAAAAGTTAAGTAACATTTAGTTTCTTTTGTGCAGCTTGTTTAGTGCTAATATTTTTGTTACTTTTAGTTTTGCTTTCTTATACATGCTGCTGTGCACTGTGATGATGGTCTCATCTCACTCATCCGAACTCTTCTGATCAAAAAATACATATCTTTGCATGTATCATATATATTACTTTCAATAAGCTTTAGTAGTTTTGGCTCACAATACAATTCATCACACCTTTAACAGCACAAAAGCAGTAGCAGTAGCTGTTTTACTGATTCTAACAGTAGCACAAATATGATGTGTTTTCTGAAACTTTCAGATATTCTCTGACTTTACTCTGGGATTTTGGCAGTGCTTTTGAATGACTTGAAGAAATCTCTTAGAAAACAACAAGTAATGAACAGAGAAGACTTAGTGACAACAAAAGAAGCAGGGCTTGAAAGAAATCATTGTATTGTAAAAAGGTGACTCACCAGCACTCCCTTAATCCAGCCAAACTTGACCACACCTTTGGAGTCGGCTGCTTCTTTAGCAGCAGCCTCCTCAGCTGGAGTCAGCTCATCACCATTGGCAAACCCATCCTCAAATGGCTCCTAAAAACACAAAAAATAAAATCATGTTTATGCTGAGAAATATTGGTTTTGTTCTCCATAGCTCACTGAGCAGACATTTTGACAGTTATTCTTCATGATACCCTGAAGTGTTGAATCCTAGGTGTAGCTGTGGTGGGACAATCCCCATGTATGACTGGCTGAGACAAATGTCAATCCTTGACAGACCAGGATACCCTGAGGATAGACCAACCTTATCATGTGAATGGATTTCCATCTATCCATCCATCCATCCATCTATCCATCAATGAATCTAAGAATCAGGATACCCTGATGAAGACTGGTATGATTCAGGATACCCTGATGAAGAATGTCTACAGTCGAAATGCATTGGTCTATCCCATGTGACTAAAGGATTTTTAAATATAATCAGAGTGCCTTTTATGCCTTTTTTGACTGCCAGCCCACAACATGGACTTCTACACTGAGAGTGAGCTGAGACAGTCATTGCTTTTTATTCCTATGTGCTCATTTGCCCTATCCTTGACAAGCACCTTGATTTTTTACAATTTACCTACACCTAGTGTCTTGACCCAGTGCAGCACTCCCCAATTTTTTCTTGTGCAAATACCAGTTGTGACTTCTCTACATCAGTGCTTCATTCATTTTAATGGCAAGTCAGATTAGGGCTGGTTAAGTGTATGGGTTTCATAGTACATGCTGCTAAATCAATACACATTTGATGTGAGCATTTTCAAAGTTCAAATGTGACCTTGTAACAGATTAAAGACTGCTCTGCTCAATTTTGGACATTGTACAAAATGTAGTGATCTGACTTGGCTGTATTTCCATGGATTACCTGGGATCATTTTAATCAGCACCACAATATGAAAGGACATTAAGAAAGGAAATAATCATGTCGTGTAAACTTGTTAAGACCCACTGGCTGGTCTAATTTATCTTTCAGCAGACAGACACACAGACAGAGCATGTCAGTCCTTGTGTTACCACAGCAGTTAAAACACAGGAAGCATCCCTCCTGTGCACAGACAATGCTGTGAAGTTGGTGGCCTCCCTGCTAGGACTCTCTGGGTATACAGCACACTGTCCTTTCTGAATTTATAGCACTTGTAACCACAGGACGTCCACAAACCAATCCCATGTGCTTGTTTAGAAGCTTTCATCACAGCATTTCCTGGCCGGGAAGATTGTACATAATATGGTGTCAGGAAAAATAAGCTTTACAGCAGGACTGCAGAACAATCCTGACATACTTTACAACAGCTCAATAAAAGTGAGTCATTACTAGGGCTCTACTAACTAGTTTGAAGCTTCATTCATAACTTTGACATTCCAATTCTAAATCAACACTTAAATGCTGCACAGCTTCTTTTTTGCATGTCTGTTCATTCTGTTTAAACCTGGTTTCTGCACGGTTGCAGGTGTAAGACTAGGCTACTCAAATATTGTTAGAATCAGACTCCAATGGAGGCTGTGGTTACTGACTCCTGTGATCCAAACATTTCCAATCATTCACAGACTTAATCATTTCCAAAAATTTACAACATGTTTTTATCTATCTATCTATCTATCTATTCTCTATCTCTCTATCTATATGTATATAAATGTGTGTGTGTGTGTGTGTATACACATATATATACAATACAGGCCAAAAGTTTGGACACACCTTCTCATTCAATGCGTTTTCTTTATTTTCATGACTATTTACATTGTAGATTCTCACTGAAGGCATCAAAACTATGAATGAACACATGTGGAGTTATGTACTTAACAAAAAAAGGTGAAATAACTGAAAACATGTTTTATATTCTAGTTTCTTCAAAATAGCCACCCTTTGCTCTGATTACTGCTTTGCACACTCTTGGCATTCTCTCCATGAGCTTCAAGAGGTAGTCACCTGAAATGGTTTCCACTTCACAGGTGTGCCTTATCAGGGTTAATTAGTGGAATTTCTTGCTTTATCAATGGGGTTGGGACCATCAGTTGTGTTGTGCAGAAGTCAGGTTAATACACAGCCGACAGCCCTATTGGACAACTGTTAAAATTCATATTATGGCAAGAACCAATCAGCTAACTAAAGAAAAACCAGTGGCCATCATTACTTTAAGAAATGAAGGTCAGTCAGTCCGGAAAATTGCAAAAACTTTAAATGTGTCCCCAAGTGGAGTCGCAAAAACCATCAAGCGCTACAACCAAACTGGCACACATGAGGACCGACCCAGGAAAGGAAGACCAAGAGTCACCTCTGCTTCTGAGGATAAGTTCATCCGAGTCACCAGCCTCAGAAATGGCAAGTTAACAGCAGCTCAGATCAGAGACCAGATGAATGCCACACAGAGTTCTAGCAGCAGACCCATCTCTAGAACAACTGTTAAGAGGAGACTGCGCCAATCAGGCCTTCATGGTCAAATAGCTGCTAGGAAACCACTGCTAAGGAGAGGCAACAAGCAGAAGAGATTTGTTTGGGCCAAGAAACACAAGGAATGGACATTAGACCAGTGGAAATCTGTGCTTTGGTCTGATGAGTCCAAATTTGAGATCTTTGGTTCCAACCGCCGTGTCTTTGTGAGACGCAGAAAAGGTGAACGGATGGATTCCACATGCCTGGTTCCCACTGTGAAGCATGGAGGAGGAGGTGTGATGGTGTGGGGGTGTTTTGCTGGTGACACTGTTGGGGATTTATTCAAAATTGAAGGCACACTGAACCAGCATGGCTACCACAGCATCCTGCAGCGACATGCCATCCCATCCGGTTTGCGTTTAGTTGGACGATCATTTATTTTTCAACAGGACAATGACCCCAAACACACCTCCAGGCTGTGTAAGGGCTATTTGACCAAGAAGGAGAGTGATGGAGTGCTGCGGCAGATGACCTGGCCTCCACAGTCACCGGACCTGAACCCAATCGAGATGGTTTGGGGTGAGCTGGACCGCAGAGTGAAGGCAAAGGGGCCAACAAGTGCTAAACACCTCTGGGAACTCCTTCAAGACTGTTGGAAAACCATTTCAGGTGACTACCTCTTGAAGCTCATGGAGAGAATGCCAAGAGTGTGCAAAGCAGTAATCAGAGCAAAGGGTGGCTATTTTGAAGAAACTAGAATATAAAACATGTTTTCAGTTATTTCACCTTTTTTTGTTAAGTACATAACTCCACATGTGTTCATTCATAGTTTTGATGCCTTCAGTGAGAATCTACAATGTAAATAGTCATGAAAATAAAGAAAACGCATTGAATGAGAAGGTGTGTCCAAACTTTTGGCCTGTATTGTATATATATATATACATACACATATACACACATATATATATATGTACACACACACACACACACACACACACACACACACACACACACATATATATATATATATATATATATATATATATATATATGTACATATACATATATGTACATATATATATGTACATATATATATATATATATATATATATATATATATATATATATATATATATATATATATATATATATATATGTACATATACATATATGTACATATACATACATACATATACATATACATATAGGAGGACCATTAATGTTCAGTAAATGTCAAAGCAGTCACATTTCTCATGCACACTCAGGAGGCATCTCCTCTGCACAAGATAAACAAACGGGGAACCACTCATCAAAAACAGCTCCCTGGCACTACATGTGTTTACATAGGTGGCAGGCTGGCACCTGCACTACATGAGTACTAACACTTCACATGTAACCTTTAATGGAAACACAGCCATTATCCTGTCAAATAAATTGGTTAAGTGGTCTAAAATTGGCGCTAATGGAATAGATTGCATTTAGGGATGTGCAACTGTACATTTCTTGACAGATACCAAATCAGTGCTTCTTTTGATATGTTGAGAATTATTAGCCTGGTTTTGTATAAATGTCTTTTTCAAGAAATAAAATAAGCCAATGTTAATAACAGAGCCAAATCTACAGACGAGCAGCTGAACAATAACTTTGCCTCTAGTGTCACAAAAGACTCAATCTACCCTGGACGATCTGTCCAGATGTATCATTTACATTCCCATTTGAAATGGTGTCTTTTTACACTGGTGTTTTATGTTGAGACAGTTGTCTTTGGGTGATGACCTTGGGTTTATGGATCCTGTAAAATGACACAGGAAAAGCACTGTGTCATTTAAAAGTAGTGCAAAGTTTGGTGAAATGGCTTTGCCCAGCTGTGCAGACCACCCTCATTGATCAACTTAATGAGTGTATCCCTCTGGGTCCATGTCCACTGATAAGGACAGTAATGTACACAGCCCAAAAGTGGCAATCACTGACTAATTTTACATAGTAACAGTTTTTACTGATGCATATTATGAGGATACTAAGCAAAGAGCCTTTATTTAAGAATAGTTTGTTGACAATTACTGATGTAACGGTAAGTCATATCCAGTACTCGAGTTGAGGGGGGATGAGGGGGGGATGGCAACCCCCTTGAAATAAAAACGGTCAACATCATCCCCCTTCTAAAACTGCCATCCCCCTTTCCATCCCTTGTGTCTCCGCAACCGTGCGTCGTAGCAAGAAGCTACTGAGATCACGTGAAACAGCAGAACCGCAGCTTTCCGACAAGACCAAGCACTTGTCGGTAGTCCAATGTTTGCACAGCGAAAAAATTATAAAATTACACTAAAATGATGTATAACAGAGCTTTCATACAGCTTTGCACACACATTACTCTTGGATGGATTACTCACAAATGCAGGGTCGCACAGAAATGCCACGCATATCCAAGGCCGGCTCTACGCAGGGGCAAGAGGGGGCAATGCCCCCTTAAACAAATGTCTTGCCCCCTCAAATCAAATCCGCCGAAAAAGGCACAAAACAGAAAAGTTTTCTCATCTGTCTCCACTCCACTCCGTGCTGTGTGTCGGCTATGGAAGGAAAGATATTTTTCTTTTATTTTTTCTTAATTTTTATTTTATTTTTTGTTTATTTTATTTTTCAGTTTTCCTCCCTGAGGGATTGCCACCTTATTGTGGTCAGGGGGTTTGTGTGCCTCAGTGACACTAAGAGCTATACCAGCAGGAGCTTAGTCTTCAGGTGGGTGTGCATATCACATGAAAGCGCAGGACCAGAGCTTTCCAATGATACCACACATCATTGTGCTGTGATCCCATCACGCTACGCTAAATACAGATCAAATGTCTACAAAATAAAAACCTGACGAATTTCTTTACAATCCATGATACAGATCTTGTTATCAGTCACTTCATACAGTGAGGAATCATATTGTTACTATTTTTCTATTATCTTAGATGTAAATCGTGCATGTTTCTTTCAGATAAAACACATTTTTAACTTGTGAATGAGTCAATGGAATTTCTTGCAATAATGAAAAAATACTGGCAATCATGTCCGCCTGGCACAAACCACATGTTTTGGACAACTGTGAAGTGACAGAATGTCCCACCATCATGGTTCTTATATTGCCAGATTCCAGAGAGTCTCCCCTCTTCATATATGGCAGAATATGTCAACTTCCAACTTGCTATGGTGAGATACACGTAAAAATGTAAGAATTTAGTAACACAGATTTGTTTTGGATTTGTTGTTTGAGCTTAAAAGTAAAGGCAGGAAAAATACCCCAAAAACTATTTTATCTTCAGTGTTTTTTTTTAAAAATCAACACTTGAATGTTGGGCATTTTCAAGAAAATATGTAGTTTTCTTAAAAATCAACTGGAAAAGTAATGTCATGTGCTTGCATAAGATTTCTGCTCAGTCATTCTAACAAAACCATAATGAGCTTGTTTTCTTCACAGAGGATAACTATGGCCAGCAAGCAAGGGCAAGAAATATTGAGAACAAAAAGCATGACTATGAAAATCTCTGGAAACTTTTATGAGATAGGGGAGAATGGGGTAGGCGCCATAGAATTGGTCCTATGTATTTCGTGTTATTTGTATTTTTAATATATTTGTATATTTTAAGTTACAATTTGCACTCCATGCCCTGAAGTTGGGAATTTTAACCTACAATATTTGTATTTGTATCAATAAAGATCAACATTTTTCCCAATTTCTTTTTCATTTTTTTCATGAAGGGGTTCTTGTTTAATTTATATTATTTAATTAATCACAATTAAAAATTAAGCCTTAAATTCCAGTTTTGATCATATACCACTAACTGCTTTTTTGAAAAATACACTATAATTCAATATTCTAAAAGCAAAATTGACTTTGATTATTATTAGTATCATCGGTTGACCCAAGTAGAAGAAGAAATGATTTTGCACTTGCATTTGACCCTAACTATGTATAGCAGTGGTGCTATGGCAGACGCTCTGCGCTGTCATCAGCACAAATTATGTCCCCATGTGATAAAATCCACCATCCCCCTTGGTTTTTTTTTTTACAACTTGAGTACTGGTCATATCACACTCATTTCATAGTGACCAAAGACTTTGCATGTGCATTCCCTCTGACAGAATAATTAGCACATTAGGGATAATAAGGAACTATATTAAAAGTGAGTGGATTGTACAAGATAACATTACAGAGCAATATAACAAAATGTTCTTCACATTACTTAGCAAAAGAAAACCCTACTTACGTTAAAAAGAAAAACTCAGGACATCAGAGCACCCAGTAAGACATTACTCTTCTGTTGGACAGCTGAAACTACATGGTCAATTACACTCTATTTGCCATTTGAGCCATTACACCTCCAGAATTTATTGTAACTAAACTAATATGGCCACAACCAGAGGACTGGAGCAATGTCTATGATGAGAGAGAAACCATGAAACAAATGTTAATATACTCCTGTCAGCACAGAGGCCCTGTTGCCGTTTAACTAGGTGTTGTAAATTATCCACAAGTGCTGGACATGCACAGAATCGAGCTATGGGAGGGAGGGCCTTAATATTACTCAGCATCACTTTACCTGGGCCATCTGTCAACAATGCACACGCTGCCCATGTCCCCTCAGTGACTCAGCAACACTGCTGTGATCTGGCTATGGCAGCTATAGAGCCAAGATCCCTTTCCTGTTGTTGTGTTGGGTTATGGTCAGTGTTAAGTCTTGCTGCTGTTACAAATGGATTTTTATACTAACAAGGGTTTTATTACTCGTACTCGTACTCGTCGTCCTCCGCTTATCCGGGTCCGGGTCGCGGGGGCAGCAGCCTCAGCAAAGAAGCCCAGACAGTCCTCTCCCCAGCCACTTCCGTCAGCTCTTCCGCGGGAACCCTGAGGTGTTCCCAGGCCAGCCGGGTGATGTTGTCCCTCCAGCGTGTTCTGGGGCGGCCCTGAGGTCTCCTCCCGGTTGGACATGCCCGAAACACCTCCCAAGGGAGGCGTCCGGAAGGCATCCTTACCAGATGCCCGAACCACCTCAACTGGCTCCTCTCGATGTGGAGGAGCAGCGGCTCTACTCCGAGTCCCTCCCGGATGTCTGAGCTCCTCACCCTATCCCTAAGGTGGAGCCCAGCCACCCTGCGGAGGAAACTCATTTCGGCCGCTTGTACTCGCGATCTCATTCTTTCAGTCACTACCCAGAGCTCGTGACCATAGGTGAGGGTTGGAACGTAGATTGACCGGTAAATTGAGAGCTTCGCTTTCTGGCTAAGCTCCCTCTTCACCACAACGGACCGGTTAAGCGCCTGCATCACTGCTGACGCCGCCCCAATCCGCCTGTCAATCTCTCGTTCCATCCTACCCTCACTCGTGAACAAGATCCTGAGATACTTAAACTCCTCCACCTGAGGAAGGACCTCCCCCCTGACCTGGAGTGGGCAATCCTCCCTTTTCCGGCTGAGGACCATGGCCTCAGACTTGGAGGTGCTGATTCTCATTCCAGCCACTTCACACTCGGCTGCGAACCGCCCCAGCGAGAGCTGGAGGTCACTGTTCGATGGAGCTAGGAGGACCACGTCATCCGCAAAAAGCAGGGACGAGATCCTTCCATCACCAAACCTGACACCCTCCACCACTCGGCTGCGCCTAGAAATTCTGTCCATAAAAGTTATGAACAGAACTGGTGACAAAGGGCAGCCCTGGCGGAGTCCAACCCTCACCGGGAACAGATCCGACTTACTGCCAGCCATGCGAACCAGACTCATGCTCCTTCGGTACAGGGACTGGATGGCCCTTAGCAAGGGGCCACCAACCCCATACTCCCAGAGCACCCCCCACAGGATGCCCCTGGGGACACGGTTGTAAGCCTTCTCCAAATCCACAAAACACATGTGGACTGGTTGGGCAAACTCCCATGCCCCCTCCAGCACCCTGGCGAGGGTAAAGAGCTGGTCCATGGTTCCGCGTCCGGGACGAAAACCACATTGCTTCTCCTCAATCTGAGGTTCAACTATCGACCGGACCCTCTTCTCCAGCACCCTGGAGTAGACCTTACTGGGTAGGCTGAGGAGTGTGATCCCCCTGTGTGACCCTCTGGTCCCCTTTCTTGAAAATGGGGACCACCACCCCGGTCTGCCACTCCAGAGGCACTCTCCCCGATGTCCACACAATGTTGCAGAGGCGTGTCAGCCAGGACAGCCCTACAACATCCAGAGCCTTGAGATATCCAGGACGAATCTCATCCACCCCCGGGGCTCCGCCGCCTCCGAGTTGTTTCACTACCTCAGCAACTTCTGCCCCAGAAATTGCACGACCCGCCCCCGAGACCCCCGTCTCTGTTTCCTCACTGGAATACGTGTTGGTGGTAGGGATGCACCGAAATGAAAATTTGTGGCCGAAGCAGAAGCCGAATATTATTAAACGCTTGGCCGAATACCGAGTACCGAATACCGAATATCATTTAGTTTTTCATTCGTTTTTGCAGATGAACCCCCTCCAGATTAGTGTTGTCACGGTACCAAAATTGGGACCCACTGTGCGATACCAGTGAAAATACCATGGTTCTGAGTAGTATCACAATACCACAGCGAAAATGAGGCAGATGTGCCTTTTGTCATTTATGAAAAGATAAATGACTTTTCTGTAATACATCAATGATATTTCAATGGAATAAATTACTTACTGACTTATTCATACTTCAAAAACAGCATCAATAAGCGATTAACAGAGGGGGGATCAAAATAAAATAAATAAATAAAATAAAAATCAACCAGCCACCCTCCTCCCCTGACAAGTCCCTTCATAAGTAACAAACAGTCCCTAAAGTGCAGTGAGGTTTGTGGGCCGTTACCTGCCACAAAGACAGAAATGTGAGGCTCGTTTCTCCTCTGACACGTCACATACCTGTGTTCGGCTGGCTCGGCTGTTCAGGTACTTCTAGGCAGTCATGACGCCAAGAAGAGAATATTATTGGAGCCGACTTTTCCGTCGCCGGGTAAGCCAATGGCCGCTGTATTTAACAGGAATACATTAACGTTACTGTCTGTGTCTGTGACCCCCGTTCAACCCACAACCGATGGGATTCGCCTTTCGTTTCTGCTGCTGGTTGAAATCTGTAGGCTGCTCGCACAGCGTGCTGAATGATTTAAGCCTATTTTGCTCGCTCAAAACTATTTTTAGTCGCAAATGTGAGTGCCGTGACGGACAGCTCACCACACTGCCGACATTTTATTCCGCCCGTCACGGCACTCTGTTTGATGCATTATCAAAACACGCCGCTATTATTCGGCCTTGCTTTTAACTTATTCCACCGTTTCCACTGTTTTTTTGCAGTATTTGGCCGAATATTCGGTGCATCCCTAGTTGGTGGGATTGAGGAGCTCCTCAAAGTATTCCTTCCACCGCCCAACAATGTTCCCAGTTGACGTCAGCAGCTCCCCGCCCCCACTGTAAACAGTGTGAGCAAGTTGCCACCTCCCCCCCCGAGGCGCCGGAGGGTTTACCAGAACCTCTTTGGAGCCGATCGATAGTCTTCCTCCATGGCCTCACCGAACTCCTCCCATGCCCGAGTTTTTGCCTCCACGACTGCCGCCGCTGCACTCTGCTTGGCCCGCCGGTACCCGTCAGCTGCTTCTGGAGACCCACAGACCAACCATGCCCTGTAGGCCTCCTTCTTCAGCCTGACGGCTCCCCTCACCTCTGGTGTCCACCAGCGGGTTCGGGGATTACCGCCGCGACTGGCCCCAGCGGCCTTGCGGCCACAGCTCGCAACCGCCGCCTCGACAATGGCAGAGCGGAACAAGGCCCATTTGGACTCAATGTCCCCCTCTGCCCTCGGGACGCGGTCGAAGCTCTCCCGGAGGTGGGAGTTGAAGATCATCTGGACAGGTTCTTCCGCCAGGCGTTCCCAGCAGACCCGGACCGGCTACATGGGCTCGTCCCCCTGCAGGCCCACCACCCGCAGAGGGATCCAGAAGGGTTCGGTGCAATGTGGATTGGGCAGCAGACCAAGGCGGGGGCCTTGGCGGTCCGATCCTCGGTTACAGAAGTTGGCTCTTGGGACATGGAATGTCTCCTCTCTGGCGAGGAAGGAGCCGGAGCTTGTGGAAGAGGTTGAGCGCTACCGGCTAGATCTAGTCGGCCTCACCTCGACACATAGTTCCGGCTCTGGAACCCTAGTCCTTGAGAGGGGTTGGACTCTCTCCTTTGCTGGAGTTGCTCTGGGTGAGAGGCGGAGGGCCGGGGTGGGCTTTCTGATAGCCCCCAGACTCTCTGCCTGTACGTTGGGGTTTACCCCGGTAGACGAAAGGGTTGCTTCCCTGCGCCTTCGGGTCGGGGAACGGGTCCTGACTGTTGTCTGTGCTTATGCACCGAACAACAGTTCAGAGTACCCACCCTTTTTGGAGTCCCTGGGACAGGTGCTGGACAGTGCCCCGACCGGGGACTCCATTGTTCTGCTGGGGGACTTCAACGCTCATGTGAGCAATGACAGCGGGACCTGGAGGGGCGTGATTGGGAGGAACGGCCTGCCCTATCTGAACCCGAGTGGTGTTCAGTTATTGGACTTCTGTGCGGGTCGCAGTTTGGCCATAACTAACACCATGTTCAAACATAAGGATGTCCATCGGTGCACGTGGCACCAGGACAGCCTAGGTCGCAGGTCAATGATCGACTTTGTAGTCGTATCATTTGACCTGCGGCCATATGTTCTGGACACTCGGGTGAAGAGAGGAGCAGAGCTGTCAACTGATCACCACCTGGTGGTGAGTTGGATCAGATGGTGGGGGAAGACGCCGCGCAGACCTGGCAGGCCCAAACGAACAGTGAGGGTTTTATTATTACCATTATTATTATAATCATTAATTATTATTATTATTATCATTATCATTTATCACCATTTCTTGTATTTTTGTACTTTCTTTTGTATGTCTAGTTTTTAAATTTTAAGTTTTTAAGTTTAAATTTTGACATTTTTAATCTGACTCTTTCTCCTTGACTGCTATAACACTGGAATTTCTCAATTGTGGGATGAATAAAGGTGTATCTTATCTTATCCAACGATTGTCTTTAGCTTCTCTTACAGTCTACATCCACGTCTGTGAAAACACGTGTGCATGTTTCAACATTTTTCCCCCAACAGCACAGAAGATCTAAATAATCAGCACAGTTGCACCCAGGATGAGTGACACCAACTCAGTATCTAACCAAATGTATCCCCTTGTGTTCCACAAATGACGTTGAATGGCAAAAAAAAAATGCAAAAAGTGTTTTATGACGAATATTATGATGTCACAGTGAAGCTGACCTTTGACCTTTCATCATCACATCATCATTTTATCCTATTATTTCTCATAATTAGCGCAATTCCTGTGTTATGGCCAAAATCATGTTTTTGAGGTCACATTGACCTTTCACCAACACATGGTAGTCATGTTATTCTTCAGTCCTAGTTCTCGGGTGTGTAAAATTTAAAGAAAAGCTCGTGAGGTGTTTTTGAGATATTGTGGTCACAAGAATGAGACGGATGCACCGTCACATTAACCTTGACCCTTGGCCACCAAAATCTAATCCGTTCATTGTTGAGTCGTAAAACATAAGTAAATGTTTGTGCCAAATTTGAAGAAATTCCCTCACGGTATTCTTGAGATATCACTTTCACAAGGATGAGGCAACCAAGGTCACAGTGGCCTTGACCTTTGACCACCAAAATCTAAATAATTAATTGTTGAGTCTAAGTATACAGTACAGGCCAAAAGTTTGGACACACCTTCTCATTCAATGCGTTTTCTTTATTTTCATGACTATTTACATTGTAGATTCTCACTGAAGGCATCAAAACTATGAATGAACACATGTGGAGTTATGTACTTAACAAAAAAAGGTGAAATAACTGAAAACATGTTTTATATTCTAGTTTCTTCAAAATAGCCACCCTTTGCTCTGATTACTGCTTTGCACACTCTTGGCATTCTCTCCATGAGCTTCAAGAGGTAGTCACCTGAAATGGTTTTCCAACAGTCTTGAAGGAGTTCCCAGAAGTGTTTAGCACTTGTTGGCCCCTTTGCCTTCGCTCTGCGGTCCAGCTCACCCCAAACCATCTCGATTGGGTTCAGGTCCGGTGACTGTGGAGGCCAGGTCATCTGCCGCAGCACTCCATCACTCTCCTTCTTGGTCAAATAGCCCTTACACAGCCTGGAGGTGTGTTTGGGGTCATTGTCCTGTTGAAAAATAAATGATCGTCCAACTAAACGCAAACCGGATGGGATGGCATGTCGCTGCAGGATGCTGTGGTAGCCATGCTGGTTCAGTGTGCCTTCAATTTTGAATAAATCCCCAACAGTGTCACCAGCAAAACACCCCCACACCATCACACCTCCTCCTCCATGCTTCACAGTGGGAACCAGGCATGTGGAATCCATCCGTTCACCTTTTCTGCGTCTCACAAAGACACGGCGGTTGGAACCAAAGATCTCAAATTTGGACTCATCAGACCAAAGCACAGATTTCCACTGGTCTAATGTCCATTCCTTGTGTTTCTTGGCCCAAACAAATCTCTTCTGCTTGTTGCCTCTCCTTAGCAGTGGTTTCCTAGCAGCTATTTGACCATGAAGGCCTGATTCGCGCAGTCTCCTCTTAACAGTTGTTCTAGAGATGGGTCTGCTGCTAGAACTCTGTGTGGCATTCATCTGGTCTCTGATCTGAGCTGCTGTTAACTTGCGATTTCTAAGGCTGGTGACTCGGATGAACTTATCCTCAGAAGCAGAGGTGACTCTTGGTCTTCCTTTCCTGGGTCGGTCCTCATGTGTGCCAGTTTCGTTGTAGCGCTTGATGGTTTTTGCGACTCCACTTGGGGACACATTTAAAGTTTTTGCAATTTTCCGGACTGACTGACCTTCATTTCTTAAAGTAATGATGGCCACTGGTTTTTCTTTAGTTAGCTGATTGGTTCTTGCCATAATATGAATTTTAACAGTTGTCCAATAGGGCTGTCGGCTGTGTATTAACCTGACTTCTGCACAACACAACTGATGGTCCCAACCCCATTGATAAAGCAAGAAATTCCACTAATTAACCCTGATAAGGCACACCTGTGAAGTGGAAACCATTTCAGGTGACTACCTCTTGAAGCTCATGGAGAGAATGCCAAGAGTGTGCAAAGCAGTAATCAGAGCAAAGGGTGGCTATTTTGAAGAAACTAGAATATAAAACATGTTTTCAGTTATTTCACCTTTTTTTGTTTAGTACATAACTCCACATGTGTTCATTCATAGTTTTGATGCCTTCAGTGAGAATCTACAATGTAAATAGTCATGAAAATAAAGAAAACGCATTGAATGAGAAGGTGTGTCCAAACTTTTGGCCTGTACTGTATGTTTATGCCAAATTTAAAGAGTTAAACTGTTCTCGAGATATTGCGTTGAAAAGAAGGGGATGAACTAGCAGACGTCAAACATCCATCCATCCATCTTCTAACCGCTTCATCCTCGTGAGGGTCGCGGGGGGGCTGGAGCCTATCCCAGCTGACATTGGGCGAGAGGCGGGGTTCACCCTGGACAGGTCGCCAGACTATCGCAGGGCTGACACACAGAGACAAACAACCATTCACACTCACATTCACACCTACGGACAATAGAGTTATCAACTCCCGGGATCGAACCGGGAACCTTCTTGCTGTGAGGCGACAGTGCTAACCCCCACACCACTGTGCCGCCCCGGACGTCAAACAGACAACCTGAAAAAAATAATGCCTCCGGCCACAGCTAGTACCGGTGCAGAGGCATAAAAACGATGTCAGCATTCTCTGTTCAGTTTAGTGGCAACAATCGAACCTGATAATAAAAAACAAAGATATTTTGTCAAAATTTAAGTAACAATGATATCGTGATATAGCTGCATTGTCAAAAGTGAAAGAGAATTCTTCGTTTACAAAAAATCTTTGGTCTTTCAGCAGCTCTAAGCATAAAGCATTCATCTTAAGTGTAAAATAAACAGTATAAACAAAAAAAAAAAATCAAACGTACTCTGCCATACTTCCATTAATTAACTATGCAAATAACTATGCAAGGTGTGCTTCAAACCTTCTCCTACCAGAACACTGACACTGCACATACCCTGTAGCAAACACAAATCAGGTGCTGGTTAACCCTTTGGGTCCTAGGCCTTTTTTGGGGTATTTTTACTGCTTTTACTTTTAAGCTCATATCACAGTCATTATAAAGGCTACATGATATATCTTGTGTTTTTTTTCAAGGACAATCTGGGCTATCCAGATTTACCATGTCCTTCTATATGCCTGTATTTTATATGAATTTTTTTATCAATGAAAATGAAAAAATCTGTGTTACTACATTTTTACATGTATCTCACCATAGCAAGTTGGAAGTAGACACATTTTGCCATATATGAAGAGGGGAGACTCTCTGGAATCTGGCAATATAAGAACCATGATGGTGGGACATTCTGTCACTTCACAGCTGTCCAAAACATGTGGTTTGTGCCAGGCGGACATGATTGCCAGTATTTTTTCATTATTGCAAGAAATTCCATTGACTCATTCACAAGTCAAAAATGTGTTTTATCTGAAAGAAACATGCAGTATTTACATCTAAGATAATAGAAAAATAGTCAACCAAGTGCAATGATGTCCTCCAAGATAATATTTGTCACTTCGTTTGCAATAAAAAAAATAAAAAAAAAAAAAAAATTCTGGACATTTTCTTTTCGACATGATCTTCTCAGTGCTCCGTGCTGGTTATGTCATGCATGCATAATCAGGCTACAGTTGTCTGGGTGCGCTGGTCTTCTTATGAATGCTTCAATCATTGGAACAAAAGGCAAATTGCAGAAATACTTTGTCATACAAAGTTTGATGGAGTGTCAACTATATATTGGACAATATGGAGATATTTGCATCTTGAAAGCCGGACTACAAACGTGGATAGACAGGGAGAAACACACGCAAGCCTAAGACGTGGTAAGAGACGATATTATTTATCTATGAAGCCAGAAGAAAGTAATCAATTAACTAAACTTCATAATTGCCTTAAAGACATAAAAACCTGGATGAGCACCAATTTCCTGATGTTAAATTCAGACAAAACTGAAGTTATTGTTCTTGGCCCCAAACAACTCAGAGACTCTTTATCTGATGACATAGTTTCTCTAGATGGCATTGCTCTGGCCTCTAGCACTACCGTAAGAAACCTCGGAGTAACATTTGATCAAGATTTGTCTTTTAATTCTCATTTAAAACAAATCTATCCTGACCCGAAAATATGCAGAAAAATCGGTCCACGCTTTTGTTACCTCAAGGCTGGATTACTGTAACTCTCTATTATCAGGTAGCTCTAGTAAGTCCTTAAAAACTCTCCAGCTAATTCAGAATGCAGCAGCACGTGTACTAACAGGAACTAAGAAACGAGATCATATTTCTCCTGTTTTAGCTTCTCTGCACTGGCTCCCTGTAAAATCCAGAATTGAATTTAAAATTCTACTGTTAACTTATAAAGCTCTAAATGGTCAAGCTCTGTCATATCTTAGAGAGCTCATAGTGCCATATTATCCCACCAGAACACTGCGCTCTGAGAACGCAGGGTTACTCGTGGTCCCTAAAGTCTCCAAAAGTAGATCAGGAGCCAGAGCCTTCAGCTATCAGGCTCCTCTCCTGTGGAATCATCTTCCTGTTACGGTCCGGGAGGCAGACACCGTCTCCACATTTAAGACTAGACTTAAGACTTTCCTCTTTGATAAAGCTTATAGTTACGGCTGGCTCAGGCTTGCCCTGTACCAGCCCCTAGTTAGGCTGACTTAGGTCTAGTCTGCCAGGGGACCCCCTATAATACATCTCTCTCTCTCTCTCAGAGAGAGAGAGAGAGAGGCTGCTGCCGTGGTCCTGCCAGATGCCTCCTGCTGCTGCTGTTATCATTAGTCATACTTCTGCTGTTATTATACACATATGATTATTGTCACATATGTATCTGTATAACATCTATCAGATTTTAATATATATTTTCAACACATTGTACCACAGTAGCCAGAACTATATTTATAATATTATTACTTTCATTAATGTTGTTGTAAGCTACTGTCATTACCGTCTGTCCTGCAATTTTAATTTCAATTTCAAAGTAGCTTTACTGGCATGAATGGTATCAACCGTTGTTGCCGAAAGCAGAACGTACATACAGACATACAATTCAATTACAATACAATTAATACAATACATTAAATATTTTACATTAAATACATTTCATATTGAATAGGCAGATACACATACATTAAATATTTTACATTAAGTACATTTCATATTAAATAGGCAGATACAAATACATTAAGTACATTTTACATTAAATAGGCAGAGTGTTATAAGGAGACTGTGTTGTGTTGTTGTGTCTCTCTCAGGCTGTGACATGCACTGACATATTTTGCTGCTTCTATGGCACTGACACTGTTTTCTCCAAGTAGATGATGCATTTTTTCCTGATCACAGAGGGGATCAAAATCTTGCAGTTTATGTTTCATTTTTGAAAAGAACTTGGTTCTAAGTTCTTCATATGTGTTACATTTTAACAGGAAATGTTGCTCTGTCTCCACCTGTCTCTGAGGATAGAGCTGACACAGCTGGTCTTCTCTGGGCTGCCAGGTCTGCCTGTGTTGACCAGTCTCTATGGCCAAGCTGTGATCACTGAGTCTGTACATGGTCAATGTCTTTCTTAATTTCTGATCAGTCACGGTGGACAGATAGTTTGCCATTGTATACTGTCTATTTAGAGCCAAATAGCATTGAAGTTTGCTTTGAGTTTTTGTGGTAGATGTCCAATAGTTAATGTAATTGTCTTTTTCTTTAGCTATAATTTGGTTGAGCTCAGTGTGCAGGGTTTCAATTGGATGTTGGTCCCATTTTTCAAAGTCTTGATTTACAAGAGGGCCCCACACTTCACTGCCATACAGTAAAATAGGTTCAATTATAGAGTGGAATATTTTCAGCCAGATTCTAACAGGTATATCTATGATTGAAGACTTTTTTAAGGCATAAAAAGCCCTTCTTCCCTTGTCTCTGAGATCATTAACGGCCAGGTTAAAATTTCCTGTAGAGCTAATTTTGAGTCCCAAATATGTGTAGTTGTGTGTGTGTTCAATGTCAGCGGAGCCCAGTAAGAACCTGTTTGGGTCTCCCTGACACCTGGGTTGTTTCTGGAAGACCATAATGCATCTCTCTCTGTCTCTCTCTCTCTCTTTCTGTCTCACTGTGTCATACGGATTACTGCTAATTTATTATGTTGATCTGTTCTGTACGACATTAATTGCTTGTCTGTCCGTCCTGGAAGAGGGATCCCTCCTCAGTTGCTCTTCCTGAGGTTTCTACTGCTTTTTTCCCCCGTTAAAGGTTTTTTTGGGGAGTTTTTCCTTATCTGCTGTGAGGGTCATAAGGACAGAGGGATGTCGTATGCTGTAAAGCCCTGTGAGGCAAATTGTGATTTGTGATATTGGGCTTTATAAATAAAATTGAATTGATTGAAATTGATATTTCTCACTATATGAAGTGACTGATCTGTATAATGGGTTGTAAAGAAATTTGTCAGGTTTTTATTTTGTACACAATTGATCTGTATTTATAGCGTGATGGGATGACAGCACAATAATGTGTTTGGCATCATCGGAAAGCTCCAGTCCTGCGCTTTCAAGTGATATGCGTGGCATTTCAGTGTGACCCTGCATTCGAAAGTAATCCATCCACAAGTGTAATGTGTGTGCAAAGTTGTATGAAGGCTTTGTTATACATAACTAGTCCATACCCGGGGATGTGTTATGTATAGAGGAATAAGAAATCAAAAACAGTATATTAGAGGAGATGCAAAATCAGAGCACTGTAAATGCACTGCGTAATAAATATTAATGTAAGACAAACAATGCACACTGTATTTAGAAACATGCTTTATGGCAAAATACATGGAGTATAGTTTTGGCTGTGGGGCCGTGCACGGGCACACAGGTAAACACAGACAGGTTTCGATCCGCAAGTGTTGGAGATAAAGGCTTCCCAGCCAAACTGTGGTCCCAGCGCAGGTGTTTTTGAAGTGGTCTCTGCACATGCGCAGCTCGCGCTGCTAATGATGCTCACAGTATGAATGGGTAGTGGACAAAAACGCGAATATAAACAGTAGAAATGTGGGAAAAATACAAAAACGGCATCATGGCTGTCTGCACATGACCAAGATGAAAGCCTATGTGCAAGTTCAGAGAAGTAGGTCAAAGCAGTGAGGAGGAAAATGGATGATGACAGACAGAAGGGACAGACGGACAGACGGAGGGACAGAGGTTTCTCCATTTAATAGTATGATTTTAGTGCAACTTTATAATTTATTTTCTTGTGAAAACATTGGACTACCGAAAAGTGCTTGATCTTGTCGGAAAGCTGTGGTTCCGCTGTTTCACGTGATATGAATGGTTGTGGAGAAAATCCATAGAAAAGAACAGGTGTGAATTTGGACGCACTTTGCATCGTTTGGGCCCATAGGGTTAAATCACCTTTGACTGTTGAATCCAGAGAACAGTATCACGTAGAAGAACTAAGGCATACAAACTGCAAACAGATATTACGTTGGCAATGTATATTGAAGGATGTTTAATTCTTTGACGACACTTCTCAGTAGAGAGCTTTAGAGGGAATTCTAGACTTCTGTTTTGGTAATCGAGTACATTAATGTGTATGTGGTAAAGAGGAAAGGGTATATCTTACATTGTACATGTGTTACCTGCATTAGTCACCATCCCACTATTCTGGGAGGGTGACTAATGGAGACACTAAGGGAAAGAACAATGTGTACTATTGCATAGCCTTAAGGTACACTCATAGCTCAATGCAGTAAAGTCAACAGTGCAAACAGATGAATTCTGCTGGACTCAAACTACATGTCAGGTATCAAACACAGACATCAGTAAGGGTAATCATTAAATTCTTGGCAGTAGCAGAGTTGGGATCAGTCCAAAAGATAGCCAGTCTAAACACGGGACAAAGTAGGAAATTAAAAGAAGAGTCCTTTTCTTGACAGACAATATGCTATGTTGACGCAGACACTGTGCTCTCACTACATGAGTCACACTCCCATGCTTTAACTTGTATTTGTTTAGTAGGGGTTCAAGCCCGAAGGGCTGAAACCCTTTTGTTTTTGTGCTGTGTTATTATTAAAGGATCATG
The DNA here is from genome assembly GCF_041903045.1 of Epinephelus lanceolatus. Classification (NCBI taxonomy): domain Eukaryota; kingdom Metazoa; phylum Chordata; class Actinopteri; order Perciformes; family Serranidae; genus Epinephelus; species Epinephelus lanceolatus. The sequence goes on from NC_135752.1 coordinate 2,118,223, forward strand.
CCCGAAGGGCTGAAACCCTTTTGTTTTGTCCTGTTTTATTATTATTAGGGGTTCAAGCGCGAAGGATAGAGTAGAGCAGGGCAGAGAGATGGAAGCAAAATATATTAAACCCGGTGTTAATACAGCAGAACTGGAGAGAGGGGTGAAAAATAAATAGAGGTGAGCATTGCTCAAGTAGGGCGAAAATTTTTCACTTTAAGCCCTGACACTGCAGGGCTCGACAGTGCGAGCGTTTCACTCGCATTTGCGACTAAACATAGGTGTGTGCGAACTGTAAAAAATATTTAGGGGCACATGTGCGCATAAAAAAATCAGCCGAAGCAGCCAATATTTTTGTCAATAAAAAAATATGATAATCTAACCGCAAATGTTGGAGGAACTCCAGCCGCCTTCCCTCTTCCCTCTTCCCCGTGTGACACGGTTATGGGCGGTTTTCCAAGCCACTGTCAGCACAATGAATATTGTGCGCGACACCAAGGGTAGCGGTGCTGCTTTGTCAGGCGTTGCTGCCCTCTCCATAGACAAACAATGGGACAGCCGGCGCAAAGCGGTTTTACAGCTGATCATGTGTAGAGGACTTTAGGGACTGTTCGCCACGGTACCGCTGCTGGGCAGGGTGGAAATAAAGCCCTTTTCACACAGAGCGCGCAAAGCGCAGACCTCGGCTGACGAACCCATTCATTGTGTATGTGCTACCACGGCGCAAGAGCGCACCGTTTTGCCGCCGAGCTGAGCGGCGCGCGCCGCCAGCCTGCGCTCGAATTGAATTTTTTTTAATTTCACCGCAATGCACTGTGACGACACCTCGGCGCCGCACGTCCAATAGCAGAGAAGAGCCTGAAGTAGACCCGAAAGCGGTCACCATGGAGCTGTAGCTCCTGAATGAGCCTGTACTCCTCCACATCTTGTCCTCTGCGCCCTCCCCCGCGGTGGGCACCGCGAAAGCTCTGTGTGAAAGAGGCTTAAGTCCTGCAGAGTTTCAGAGGACCTGGAGAATGTTTTAGGATAGTAATAACATTATATAAGATAATCATATTGAAAAGATAATATATTTATATATATATATATATATATATATATATATATATATATATATATATATAAGATAATAACATTAAAGACAAAATTAAATTGCAATACTTTTTCAAAACTTGATGATTTTACCTTTCTGTACATTTTGTATACAAATTCATTAAATAATTTTGCTTGTAAATGTCTATTTGCATCACGTTTATTACGGAAAACACATTATTTGATCAATTTACATTGTTCTTTGTGCGCTCCTTACTTTTTCAACTTAGGAGCACATGTGCTCCTTGGGAAAAAAGTTAGCGTCAAGCCCTGCACTGTCATTTTTGTGTAGGAATTAAGCTACAATACATGACATATGTTGTTTTAATTCATAAATACAGTGTGAATAAAGATTGCATAACATAAAAATAACTGTAGTCTTTGTTATTTGATAGCCGCTTAAATTAAACAATTTTTATAGGGCAAGTAAAAACTGACTTTGGGCAAGTAGATCTCTGACCAACTTGCTATATTTATTATTTGTATTTGCTGTCTAAACCATTGTTTTCATTGGAGAGCAGTGACCCTCTGAACGGGAAGTAATAATATCATCCAGTTCCGGGTTAGTCTCGCCACCAGACAATCAGAGATCTCCGCCTTCTGATAGTCTGGGGACACTCCTTTCTAAAGTGTGTTTAACACACCGGCGAAAACGGCCGGCAACAAAGCAACGCCTCTTGCATTTTTGAAAAGGACACGCCTTCTCGGAAATGTGCGCTCCCCCTTTTCTCGTCCGCAAGGAAACAAACACACAGAGAGCTTGAAAATGGATGCTGAGAGATTTAACTCCGTTTTATCAAACGTGTGCTCATCCGTGAAGAAAATATTTTCTCCAGCGGATGTCTTAGTTACAACATTATTGAGCTAACTGGAGTAGTTTCATGTCGTATCTGACAACAGGAGGCTTTTAACAGACGACGTCCTGTTAGCTTTGCTGCTAGTGTTAGCTGTCCCTGTCAGCTGCAGCCACTGATGTGTTCTAGACATCGTGATTTCCTAAAACTGAATAAATACCACACATAGCAACACGAAACTGCTTTGCTAGCTCAATCATGTTGTAACTAAGATATCCGCTGGAAAAAATATTTTTTTCACAGACCGTTTAATGGGTTATTACCTATTACAGACACCGCTAACGGCTAACGGGGCTAACAGCTAACGGTTAGCCCAGCTAAACGTGCACACAGAAATAGTAATGTTTGTTCAATCATTGTGTTTATAGACTTTACAAACATCGGATTAGTCCATACGGTGATACAGTGATGTGAAAAATGTGATATATAGGCTATATATATATATATAGCTAAAAGCTCTGCTGGTTTTCTACCCGGAAGTATTTGTAAACAACAAGGCGATTGCCTCTATAGTCCAGCCGGACGGATGAGTCATGGCCTTGTAAAAGATTATGTTTGTTTCTTTTAGTTGGCGAGAATGTGTCGCCGCAAACACGACAAAAATCCACTGAACTTTGACGGCGTTTTCTGCAAGCACAACTGAGCCATTTTATACCGCTACACGTGTTTCTAGTGGGATTATGTTTACAAGCACAAGAGTTCAGTGAGCCACCGAAGGACCGCCCTGCAGATTTACTATTGGTTCTGCAACGTAGGGAGTTTTTTTAAACTCTGAAATTGTATCTGCCCATCTAAACACAAAATCAGGGAGAAAGTCATCAGTCTTTAGTTAAGCAAAGCGTCTAAAGACTGACTTGTGAGTCTAGTTCCGGGTAATAACACAGAGCCTCTATTAACGGGCTCCAGCACATACACACAAAAGGTCTTGAATAAAATCTCAAAGGGGAACACCACCTAAAGCAAGAATTCTAATATGTTATTTTCATAGCCTATGGCGGTTCAAAAAATATTTGTGACCATGAGCTGCTCTTTCTCAAAGCCAGAAACCAGAGGAGGAAGTCTGAAACGTGTGATGTAATGGGGTAAAAAGTCTGGAGCTGCTCCATAAAATGAATCCAAGGAATGGAACCCTTATTTTATGGACCAACAGAGAGTTTTATCAAATTTTAGTGGTCTCAGTTCTGAAAGAGAAAATGCACCCATATACTCAGAACATTCCCCTGGCTGCGCTCAGGCCTTGCAAAACTTTTCCTTCTACTCCTCATCAACAACAATCCCTGGTTCTACCATACCTGATCCAAAACCATCGCTGCTGGTGGACTTCAAACTGCGGACGCTGAGGTGGACCAAATAATGTTCATCCTTGAAATGGTGCAGCTGAGTGTAAGTGTCGTCATCAGACCAAGCAGTGCTAACAAAACGCAAAACAAACCAGTAGTCTACTGTAGTTGTTATTGTTTCAATCAATCAATCAATCAATCCATCATTTATTTGTCACATGGAATCATACAAGGTAAAACTCCAGTGTAATGTGATCCCATCAGCTGCTTCAACTTGTGCACTGTAATTTAGTCCTTTTTGCCTTTTCTCACATTGTTGGCTGCTGCTTTATAATTGTCCATGTTTCCAGATGGTTCTGGTAATATATGTTTTTTGGGTTGTGGAATGATACAACTGTAGGTTTGGGTACAGTTGTGTCTGTTATTTTACAAATTAAATCCACCACTCACTGAATGCACAGTGTTGTCATGGAATGTGCTCAAGACTCTGACTGACTATCTGTCACATTACTGGGGGACGTGTCGCAGTCTGTCCACACATCCTGACCCCAACAAGACAGTCTCAGAATAGTGCCGCTCTGCAGCTGCCTCTGCACAGACCAGGCAGTAATCCAGAGCAGAAACAGGACAGCATCTCACATTCCTGCTGTCACACCAGTCCTTCTTTACCATACAGCACCCACCAGGGGCAGCTGTGGCTCAGGAGGTAGAGCAAGTCATCCACCAATCGGAAGACTAGCTGTCCGATCCACTGCTCCTCCAGTCCATGATGTGTGTCAAGTATCCTTGGGCAAGATACTGAAATCCAAACAGTTCCTGATCGATGTGTAAATGCATGTCAGTGTCTAAACTGAGTAGCAGGTGGCACCTTGTATGGTAGCCTCAGCCACCAGTATGTGAATGTGTGTAAATGGGTGAATGTGACTCTGTAGCATAAAAGTGCTTTGAGTGGTCAGAAGAGTAGAAAGGTGCCATATAAGTGCAAGTCAATTTAACATTCACACCTCCTCTCCTGCCAGAGTCATCTGCTCTATCAAATCAGCACACAGAGAAAGAGTCACCTGTAACCCTTTTCAACAGTCATGGACTGGCTTGGCTTGGCTTGAATTGGTTTGGTTTGGGCCATTAGCCCAGTGCGGCAGGGATTCACATTTCCATTACAACCATCTAAAGGATGGTGCTGAATGCTTGGTTGGATAAATTTATACGTTTAGTTATTAGATGCTGTGAGTTACTCTCTAACTAACCTACCTTAATCTCCCAATCATTTTAGGACTACACCCAGCTAATGAAAACCAGAATGTTATTTTAAACTGATAAAATGTGCAAAATTGTGATTCTGATCAGGAACTACCTGGTCAAAAAATGAGTAATTGAGTAATAATTATGAACAGACTTTGATGCCAGCTTTTGGTACTTGACTGTCTTTGATATTCAGTACCAAAAAGTATTTAGTGAAAACACCAAGCCCTGCACAATAACCCCCACTTGTATTGTAGCATCAAATTTTCAATTTAAATATAATTAAATCTGCTTCTGGCTCAAATTACTGAAACAGCTTGGCAATGGGACACATTCTTAGCTTACAGTAATGTCAGGTCATGTTGCTGATGTCATTATGCAATCAAGGCCTGCTGCCCTTGTGTGGCATTAGGGACACTGTCAACATGGGAGCATCTGTTTGGTTAATTTGGGGAGTGGGGGGGTCAGACTTTATGCCGACTCCAGCCTGCCTCTGCCTGTCTCATTCCGTCATCTATAATGCAGACCAACAGTGTAGGGGTGGGCACAAATATATCATGATTTTTTTTTTTTTCATGCAGGATCACGATCCACAATCTTTTTCATATTGTTTTTTAAGACTATTTTGCAAAGTTTTGAACAACACAACCAAACTAATTTCCCTGTTTAAAAGACACACCCTACAAGGTAACACAACCTAAAAGAAAAAATAGCAGACCATTTAGGCCATGGTACCTTTTCAAAAAGATTTTAATAAAGTGTGCAATTCTAAAAGTACAAACATTGCACAGGAACATTAACATGATTTGGACCTATATTCAGGTACATTGAGAGACTCTTGCATAAGTCCCAAAATGAACATTGCTTTCAAAAGGTAAACAATGCTAAAGTTAAGTGCACCCTCGCTACATAACATTAAAAAATCTGACATTTGGTCTGAACTGTAACAGTGAGGTAGCTTATTAGACAGTAGTCTCGCCACCAGACAATCAGAGATCTCCGCCTTCTGATAGTCTGGGGACACTCCTTTCTAAAGTGTGTTTAACACACCGGCGAAAACGGCCGGCAACAAAGCAACGCCTCTTGCATTTTTGAAAAGGACATGCCTTCTCGGAAATGTGCGCTCCCCCTTTTCTGGTCCGCAAGGAAACAAACACACAGAGAGCTTGAAAATGGATGCCGAGAGATTTAACTCCGTTTTATCAAACGTGTGCTCATCTGTGAAGAAAATATTTTTTCCAGCGGATGTCTTAGTTACAACATTATTGAGCTAACTGGAGTAGTTTCATGTCGTATCTGACAACGGGAGGCTTTTAACAGATGACGTCCTGTTAGCTTTGCTGCTAGTGTTAGGTGTCCCTGTCAGCTGCAGCCACTGATGTGTTCTAGACATCGTGATTTCCTAAAACTGAATAAATACCACACATAGCAACACGAAACTGCTTTGCTAGCTCAATCATGTTGTAACTAAGATATCCGCTGGAAAAGATATTTTTTTCACAGACCGTTTAATGAGTTATTACCTATTACAGACACCGCTAACGGCTAACGGTTAGCCCAGCTAAACGTGCACACAGAAATAGTAATGTTTGTTCAATCATTGTGTTTATAGACTTTACAAACATCGGATTAGTCCATACGGTGATACAGTGATGTGAAAAATGTGATATATAGGCTATATATATATATATATAGCTAAAAGCTCTGCTGGTTTTCTACCCGGAAGTATTTGTAAACAACAAGGCGATTGCCTCTATAGTCTGGACGGACGGATGAGTCATGGCCTTGTAAAAGATTATGTTTGTTTCTTTTAGTTGGCGAGAATGTGTCGCCGCAAACACGACAAAAATCCACTGAACTTTGACGGCGTTTTCTGCGAGCACGGCTGAGCCATTTTATACCGCTACACGTGTTTCTAGTGGGACTATGTTTACAAGCACAAGAGTTCAGTGAGCCACCGAAGGACCGCCCTGCAGATTTACTATTGGTTCTGCAACGTAGGGAGTTTTTTTAAACTCTGAAATTGTATCTGCCCATCTAAATACAAAATCAGGGAGAAAGTCATCAGTCTTTGGTTAAGCAAAGCGTCTAAAGACTGACTTGTGAGTCTAATTAGACACAGATCCTCATATGTAACTAGTCTAGTCATGCTGTTTTTGAGGTTGAAGTATGTGACATTCTAATAAACATTAAAGGTAAAATAAAAATAAACTGAACAATTTGGGTGCTTTCTTTTGAGGTGTTTAATAAGGTTCGCCGTGTTGCCATCCAACGTGCAAACCTTATCTTTGCAAACTATGCAAATAACTGTTTGCGTTGGGAAGGTTTTGGAAAATCCAAACCAGTTCCATATTTCGGACAAAACCAACTCCACCGTGTCAGCCATGCTGCTACATTTCCAAATACAAAGGAGGAGGGGCTACCGGATGTGTGTATGAGCCATAGAACTGCAACTGACAGAACGCGTCCTGTAGCACAATACTAATGATCTCTCTGTAAAAAGACATTTTTATCATTCACAATCTAACACTGTTATATCGGCCATGATTGAAAGAATACTTGAACACATTATGAGGCCTGTTTACTTTGACTGATTTATCTTAAGAACACCACTGATGTTGAAGTTCAGAAATGTGGAAACACTTGCTTAAATGTAGGGCTGTAGTCAACCAAAGAAAATCTTGGTCGACTAAAGTCACACATAATGTTCAACTAATCGATTAGTCGTGGGAAAAAAAAAACATGCACGTTATTTTTACTTCTGCGGTAGTCTCTATATACAGACTCTACATTCAGTGAATGTAGAGTCTGTATATAGAGACTACCGCAGAAGTAAAAATAACGTGCAGATCCGGGCAAACCCCGGAGATCTTGCCTCCGGAAGAAGAGCGGAAGAGCCCTGGTTTCCGATTGTAGGCTGTTTGTAGTCCGCGTGATATTGACCAATCACATTTGAGCCGGCTGCAGTTGTTGCCAGGTTTAACGGTCCGTGTGGTGAACTAACGAGGCAGAACATAATTGGCGTCACTGCAAACTCTGAATCCATCACAATGGTTCTGCATATTTACTTATATATAAACGGAAGTCGGAAACAGAAATTCACCTCCTCCGCCCAAATCAAATCGGAATGCCAAAAAATCGGGGGTCTGCCCCCAGAGGCTGTATCGCCGTCTGCCAGAAGTCAGACGCCGAATACAGCCGATGGGTTCCGAGAATGCTTCTGCGGTGGTGTGTCTGTGTCACTCTGCAGTTACACCTCCAAAACACTAGTCGGTGGTGGAGGACTGTGTTAAGTGCTGTTAAGTTTAGTTCAAATCAAACTTTATTTATATAGTCGATTCAAAACACACATTAAATATGGCTTAATAGAGACAATTTCAAACACAGTTGCTGGCTTCACTATAAATCACAGAACTGACAGACAAACACTTGTCTTTATCTGGACACATTTCCCCCACCAATACCACATGCTAATGTTATTAGCGCCAGCCTATGGCATTTTACATTGTATAAATTAGCCTAGTGTCTAGCGATCTTTCCCTCTTCTCATATAAAACCAGGGACAACAGCAACATGTAACTAAGGTAACGGTACATAATTTGGCTCCATTACAACTCACTACATTCACCAATAAAACAACTGTCTTATACTAAACACCTTTTCCAAGCAAATACAACATGCTAACGTTATTAGCACCAGCCTATGGCATTTTACATGGTATACATTAGCATAACGACGACCGGAGATTTCCTCTGCTCATATGAAGCCAGGATAAATCCCTAAGTATAAATCCCTGAAGGATAAATCACACACACAACGTAAAATGCTATTTTAGTGGAGGCTTTACTGTCTTCACAATTGATTGTTTCTTATCTGTGAAATACAAGTAAATACAAGCTTCGTTTTCACTTAGGGAAATGGTTTCAGCTTACAGAAACAGACAGGAGGTCTGCGTCATAGATATCATATACAGTAGATACCTCGTTGACGGCTTCGGCCCGTTTCAGCGACGCATCAACGTCGCCGCCATCTTGGGGAGGTCCACAAAACTCGTTCGGGGTTAGGGTTAGCTAGCCAGAATAACAGCTACACTTGAAATGCATGGAACCCACATTTTGAAAATGTAATAAAACTCCGCTAATGAGTTTCAAAAACGTCAGAATGGCTCGTCTGTCGTAATCCAAGTGCCCTGAAGCCGCAGCATGCAAAATTGACTTGAAAAGACATAATTTACTCCACTTTAATAGCATCATTTCTCACCGTGGTCAGTTAGCCTGCCCCGCAGGCTGCTGTGTTTACATGGCAACTCGCGCGTGATTCGAGAACTAGCATCACCATTAGCCATCAGCTAGTCTTGCGCGGGTTGCCATGTAAACACAGCACTCCTAGCTGTTATCCTTCGATACCCTGAACGAGTTTTGTGGATTAAAAACTACACTGGACTTCTTGTCAGCATGAGGGTCAGTAAGTACTGTCTGTATTTTAATTTTTAAGTGGCCATTTCCTAACACTGAGGCGGGCTATGAGCTGAAACGCGTTCGTTCGACTGCTGCTGTGCAATCCACTATATTAAAAAGTATTATACTTATTAGTGAGTGCTGTCAGGTTTTTCTGCTTTGCTGTAATTTTTTGGACCAGCACCCAATTACAGCCGGCAGTGACCTCCCCAAGATGGCAGCGACGTTGACGCACAGTAGCCACAGGAATGAGTCATCTATGATTATATATATCTATGGTCTGCGTCACCGCGACGCTGAGCGTGAGGGTGGGCGAGTTCAATTTTCTGTCAACCCCATTTTCACAGGTAACTTAGCCTGCCCCCCTGCCACAGGAAATAATGGATTAATCCTGTTGATGTAGCACTTTTCTCCTTATGAAAGTAACACAGCGATTATTCGACCAATGAGAATTTGGTCGGACGAGAGCATAGTGACCAAATAATCGACTAGTCGACCAGGAGACTACAGCCCTACTTAAATGACACAAATTAATCAAACACAAAGTGTTGTGAAACAGTGGGTGGAGCTGGAGTGCTGTATAGATGAAGAATGTCAAGGCCCCAGTCCACTAATGGTAAGCCCTAAAATCAGTACAGTGTACATCATGTCACCTGCAGCCTTTTTTTTAAATGGCAAAAAAGAACCATTTGAGTGTATGTAATTAAAGAGCGCTTCAAGGCCTTGGTAGCCAGTGTTTTTTAACTGTGGGAAAACCCTGCTCATGGAAGCCTCTTTCACTTACACCATCATGAAAACATCTGTGAAATATCTGTGTATATAGCTTTTATTTTATTCTTATCTTGTTTCTTTTTTATTTATCACTCAATCACTTTGCTTCTGACTCTTGAACGTCCTGATGTTGGTGAAAATCTCCATCTGATTTACAGCATTTTGTTAAGAGAGGATGTCTAAATCTTCCTGCCAAAGCAGCTCCACTGTTAATGTATTACGTTACTACAGCAAATTATACAAACACCATCTACTTGGGAAGCAAGTGGAACCACAAAATCCTCGGGGAAGACTGAAATCCTATCAGTGATGTCAGTGCAAGCAAGAGGAAATGGAGGAAAGCCACACTGGATACTGTATATTCAGGCAGCTTGGTTCTTGAGTTCATTTGCTTTCTCTGTCAGGAACAGGTGAGTGCCAGAGACTTTTGAAGTCAGCCCATTTTACATCCTTCTTGTGCAAAATCAGCTCTATATGCAGCCTAGCAGGAATCACGCAGACATTGTGACTTGAACTCGGTAACTGTATCTGGTGTGACTGAGAGCTCTCACTGCTGAGTGCACATCGTAGAGAACAGTGCAGATGACACAGGACCAGTTAGTGAACATTATCTACATGGCTGAGGCAACACAAAGGCTGGCTTTGTGCGACAATGGCAAAGCATCGAGAGCTTAGCATGGCAGTGCATACTGTACCATGACTTGCCACCAAGGGCATCGTTACAAAAAAGAAAACCTAATGATGCAATTAGAATTCACATATTAACCTTGGACAAAGACAGTCTCAAAGTCAAGTGAGGTTTTCAAAAACTTTTCAAATCATGTGCAACTAGACGTAAAGATAACCAGGAAGAATGGAGCATTTCCAGGAAACACTGGTGTGTTCTGCTGACTACATAATAATGAATTATACACTTTCACACACACACACTTAATCAGAAAACAAATAAGGCTCCTGTTGTGTCAGTGAGGCTGGAACTGACAGTTTCCTCTCTGAACTACACACCACATCATGGAAAAACAGACATCACTACAGGCACTCAGCTTTACTAGAGAGAGAATTTTGTTGGGTTGTGCAAGAACAGAGCACCACTGAATTAAAAGCCACATGCTGAAGGTAACTTACCTAACGACATCATTTCACGTAAGGACTAGGGAGACTCATTGTTTTTCCCTTGACAAAAGATTAGATTATTATTGTTCATGTAAGGTGATTATTATTCTTATTTGTAAGTGGTTAATGAAGTGCATTTATATGGCACTTTCCTTGTCGTAACTACCACTCAAAGCACCTTACAACACAAGCACCATTCACTCAGTACGTTTACATGCACAATGAGGTTCAGCTACGGTTATAGCTCGGCTAGACCATTTAATTGGACTTCTGTCCTTGTGCCAGTATACAAGCACAGAAGGGGAATCCATTCACTGACCGAAGTATGTCCGACTACGCTACAATAGGTGGTGATATGCCCCCTTTTAGCTTGTTAGTATTGGACCTTTTTCCAGTTGACCTATTACATCACAGACAAAACTATCAACAAACCCGTTAGCTTCGGTTCGCTAGCGGCATCCAATCTTTGTATTTTAAAATATGTAACTCTTTCAGCTGACACAGCATGAGCTGTGTCTCCTCGTCTGTCCAAAAATACACAGCTCTGGATGCAGATTTCAACATATTGATACCTGATTCTTCTTCTGTTCCGCATTTAATGCTATTCGACTTCCGAGTCAAAGCCCAATGCAGAAACTGTGCAGCATGCGTAGAGCGCCATGGTCAGTTTGGGTCTGATTGACTGTATACATGCAGGAGTGATTCAAATCCCAATCACATTATCTAGGTGTGTTAGTCCGACTTGGAGAAATTTGATTAAGTATGATCTCAGTCGGACTAACATGTTTACATGTATTTCAAAAGTTCGGTTTTAGTTGGACTAACACAATAAATCCATTTTCTCTAATGTCATGTAAACAAACTGACTGACCCACATACACATTCATACACTGGTGCCTGACCATGCACAGTGCCACCTTGTCAGAAAGGCTAAACTTTTATACAACCTCAGATCAGCAATTTGAGGTTCGGTATCTTGCCCAAGGACACTTTGTCATGTAGACTGCATGGGCCAGGGATCAAACCAGCGACTTTCTGACTAGTATGCAATCGCCCTAAACCTAGTCCATTGAAGTGTAATGAGAGTTGCAGCCTCATTGAGCTGTTAGCATGGCTCATTAGACTTTTGATATTTGTTAATAATATCTGGATAGCACCGTCCATTGGTACACTGTGTCCAATATATTAGTTTACAGAGCATTGGCAGTAAGCATCTTTAGGATGATACTCATGGATTCACAGATACCTGTTTCAGGTTGACAGTCCCCTGCCCTCCCTGCATGACTCTATCAGTGACTGAAACGAATGATCAGATGTCCATTGTCCAGAAAAACCTCCTACCACTCAGTTCATTATTCTTTCACTGCACTGAAACTCTCCCAGAGTTGGATTCCTTGCCGCCCACTGAGGCCTGTTGATGGAACCAAAATGGCCCGGCCTGACACTGCACTGAGATTTTTGTTTTGGAATTGTGTCGAATTACTATTTGACTCTGGCATGAGTGTGAAAGAGGTGACGAGTGAGGCCCCTGCAAACAGTGAGGGGCTTTGTTGCTCAGCAAGGTAACTGCATCTGTGAATGGGCTCAGACAAAGAGGCAGTTTTGGAAGCACTGATCAGTTTTAGTTTGGGGTGGAATGGAGCTAGTGTTAAGGCCCAGATGTACCAAAACGACTTCAGAGAACTAGCAGCGACGAAGGCCACCTGCTGCGTCACCTCACGCCACCGTGTCTCGACCAAAAAGTTGCACGAGAACACACTGCAGAGACCCCAGTCGATGGTCAACCAGCAGTGGAAATAACTCTACATAAGCAGGTGGCGGAAGTCTGTAATCATCATTGAAAGAACAGAGCATATTTACCATACACCAGTGAACAGTAACATAAACCATCAGGAAACCCAATCCCAACTTGTTTATTTTCCTCACTTCAGTTTCTCTTCTCATGCGTTGAGATGTACTGTACTGCCAATCAGAGTGATATAATTTACCGACGGGTTCCACAGCGCCAACACCGACTCAACATGTTGAATCGGCAAAAAAAAAAAAAAAAAAAAACACAGGGCGTGGGGGCAATGGTGCAGGACACATCGCACCAATAAGGGCAGCAGACACTCACCAACAGCCCAACTTTGACCGAGGGCTGGCCATCAGCTTGGTATGTCAGGGCCTTTGGTGTTGGAAGCAGAGATGAGTGATTTCAGTATTTTATCTAATGTATACAACTTAAGCTGATGGACCTGAAGTGCCGATTTGCCCTGTAATGACTGTAGGGATGTGACAGTCTCCGTTTTTCAGGCTATGGTTATTATGGCCAGTAGTATCAAGGTAAATAGGGCAGCTGCGTCTCAGGATATAGAGTAGGTCGTCCACTATTCGGAAGATAGACAGTCCGCATGTGGAAGTATCCCTGAGTAAGACACTGAACCCCAAAATTGCTCTAAGTGGCTGTTCCATCAGTGTGTAAGTATGTGTGAATGGTTCCTCAGTAGCAAGTGGCACCATGTATGGTAGCCTCAGCCACCAGTGTGTGACTTTGTGTGTGAATAGTTGAATGTGACGTGTAGTGTGAAAGTACTTTAAGAGGTGACATTGTATCAAGACTCCCCAAAATAATGCCATGAATGTTATCAGACCTCACCCCCCCCCCCCCCCCCACACACACACACACACACACTTCCGGTGGCGCTGCTCTGCTGGTGACCCAGACTCTAGTGCTGCTGCTGCCTGTTTGTTAATTTATTTAATGTTTTTTATTCGTTTTTATTCGTTTTAGTGTGTTTTACTGACTGTGTGAGTGTGTATGAGGGTTCAGGGGAGCACCATGGCGTTATCTGCACAAGGACTATTGCTGGCACTAATTGTTTGGGAGCTGCTGAGGACGTGCCAAACTTCTCCACACATGGAGGGTGGGCTGCCACTCTTTTACTCCAGAGACACGCTGTTGTCTCTCCGCTACACGGGAACAACATCGCCGCTCGCGGACTTGTCCACCCTGCCCGAGGCATTCAAAATCCCGCCATCTTACAGAAGACTACAGAGGAGAGGTCGACGTGGGGGGATCTGATAGTGTCTCTGCCAGAGAGGCAGCAGGCCTCCGCTGCCCGGCTTGATCCTCAGCAACGCTCGCTCTCTCAGGAGCAAGATGGAGGAGCTCTGCACCAACATGAAGGTATGTTTTGAATACCGCGAGGCGGGCATGCTGGTGTTTACTGAAACTTGGCTCCATGAAGACATCTCCAAATCCGTGGTCGAGCTGGAGGGTTTCTCTCTTGTCCGTGCAGACAGGAATGAAACTTCGGGAAAGAGTCGGGGGGGCATCTGCATGTTTGTGAGTGACAACTGGTGCAGGAACTATTCTGTAAGAGAGACTGATGTGGAACTGTTGTGCCTTTCTCTAAGACCCTTTTACCTCCCGAGGGAGTTTGGCAATATTGTCATCTGCTCAGTGTATGTGCCCCCCAGTGGTAATGCAGCCCAAGCTGCAGCCCGTATTGCAGATTGTGTCCACAATCAACTACAGCGCACTCCTGGAGCCTCTGTCTTTATTCTGGGTGATTTTAATCACTGTAAACTGGAACTTTCCCTCCCCGGATTTGAACAATATGTCAAGTGTGGCACCCGTGATAATAGAGTGCTGGACAAATGTTATGGGAATATAAGAAATGCATACAGTGCCAGACCAAAGCCCCCTCTGTCAATCTCAGACCACAACACAGTTCATCTGATAGCCACCTATGAGACTGTCTTAAAGAGAAGTAAACCATTAACCAAGACAGTGACTGTATGGTCTAATGACAGTATAGAGACTCTGAAGGGCTCGTTCCTCTGTACAGACTGGGACATTTTTCATGGTTTGGGTATTGATGAAGCCACTGACACTATTACAGAGTATATTAAATTCTGTGTGGATTGTGTGGCTACTAAAAAAGTTATCACACTCTATCCTAACAACAAGCCATACATCACCAGAGAATTAAAGGACTGTATTAACCGGAAAAAACTGGCTGTTAGGAATCATGACCGGATGGGGTTAAAATCAGTCAAAAGGAGCTAAATCAGTTGTTAAGGGAGGCAAGAAGGAAGCACAGGGATGTCAGTCATTGAACAGAACTTTGCCTCTATGGACTCTAAAAAACTCTGGGTCTCCATTAAAGCTGCTACCAACATGACAACACACAGAAAGTGCCTCATAACATGTGATGAGCTGAGTAAAGCAAATGAACTCAATGATTTCTTTCTCAGGTTTGATACACAGGACTTCTCTTTGGAATGCAATAATGTTCTACAGCCAATTACATCTGCTGACCCTGGTTCAAGGTTAGTAGTTGATCCCCTCAAAATTCTGTCACTTTTCAGCCATGTATGCAAAAAGAAATCCGCAGGCCCTGATGGCATCTCAGCTTTTCTCGTAAAGACCTTTGCAGCAGAGCTAACTCCAGCTTGGTGTCCTGTGTTTCAGAAGTCTGCAGATTCTCATTCGGTCCCGGCCCTCTGGAAAAAATCTACCATTCCCATTCCAAAGAAACCCTGTCCCACAGAAAACAATGATTTTAGACCAGTGGCTTTAACTTCTGTTGTCATGAAATGCTTCGAAAAATACATGGAATCCATGCGGAAATCTGAAGTAAATTCTGAACGAGATCCATTCCAGTTTGCTTATAGAAAGGGGAGGCGCACAAATGATGCAATTAATAGCATCATCCACCTGACTCTTAAGCACCTGAAGGATCCCAAAGCCTATGCACGCCTTTTGTTCATTGATTTTAGCTCTGCTTTTAATACATTGCAGCCTCATCTGCTTTTACAGAAAATTATTCAGATGAATGTTAATCCTTTTATTATTAAGTGGTTTTATTCTTTTTTTAACAGATAGAACCCAAAATGTCAGGATCAACGACTCACTCTCCCAATCCAAATGCATTAGTACAGGTGCACCTCAGGGCTGTGTAAGCTCACCAGTCCTGTTCACCCTTTACACAAATGACTGCACCAATAACCTGTTTTTTTTAATTTTCTGACGACACTGCCATCCTCAGCCTCCTTCACCAGAACTCAGACCCCTCACTGTACTTCATGGAGGTCAATAAATTTGTGCAATGGTGTGACAGTAACTACCTCATCATTAACACTAAAGAAACAAAGGAGATGGTGCTGGACCCTCGGTCAGTGGGGGATCACACTCCACTCTCTATACACTCAGAGGAGATCAAACAGGTCACATCATTTAGGTATCCGGGCATCCACCTGGATAACCTTTTCACCTGGAATGACCATGGATCATGTATGTTCTCGTTTACAGCAAAGGCTGTATTTTCTGCGCAGGCTGAGGTTGTTTGGTGTCAGTCACAACATTATGTTTTAATTCTATCAGGCAGTGATGGAGAGTGTTATCAGGTACGGGATGACGGCGTGGTTCGGCAACCTCTCCGCAAAGTCCAAATCCAAGCTGCAGTGCCTGGTACAGACTGCTATGAAGGTGATGGGGAGGACTGAAAAGCTCTCCCTCTAGTCCATCTATGAGCAGTCTGTACTCAGGCAGGCACGGAGGTTGTTGGCAGACCCGTTTCACACCCTTCATCCTGAGTATGAGCTCTTGCCTTCTGGTAGAAGGTACAGACTTCCCAAATGCAAACTGAACCGTTTCAAACACTCATTCATTCCTAATTCCATCAAACTGTTAAATAGCTCTTGAAGGCTGGGAAATGCTGGGGATTGTGCAATACCTTAGTGCAATAACTTGACAGTACTCATTTAACAGTAAGCCAAATGATGAAACTTTTTTGACATTAACATAACCAGAAATACCAGCAGGTTTGTTGGTAAAAGTTTAGAACAGCTGACTAGAAAAGACTTTTAATGCAGCACAAGGTCATAAGAACTCCACTAAGTTCACCAGCTAGTCTCTAACTGTGTCTGTCACAGCTGCCTGGTGTGGCTGAATATACAGTACAGGCCAAAAGTTTGGACACACCTTCTCATTCAATGCGTTTTCTTTATTTTCATGACTATTTACATTGTGGATTCTCACTGAAGGCATCAAAACTATGAATGAACACATGTGGAGTTATGTACTTAACAAAAAAAGGTGAAATAACTGAAAACATGTTTTATATTCTAGTTTCTTCAAAATAGCCACCCTTTGCTCTGATTACTGCTTTGCACACTCTTGGCATTCTCTCCATGAGCTTCAAGAGGTAGTCACCTGAAATGGTTTCCACTTCACAGGTGTGCCTTATCAGGGTTAATTAGTGGAATTTCTTGCTTTATCAATGGGGTTGGGACCATCAGTTGTGTTGTGCAGAAGTCAGGTTAATACACAGCCGACAGCCCTATTGGACAACTGTTAAAATTCATATTATGGCAAGAACCAATCAGCTAACTAAAGAAAAACCAGTGGCCATCATTACTTTAAGAAATGAAGGTCAGTCAGTCCGGAAAATTGCAAAAACTTTAAATGTGTCCCCAAGTGGAGTCGCAAAAACCATCAAGCGCTACAACGAAACTGGCACACATGAGGACCGACCCAGGAAAGGAAGACCAAGAGTCACCTCTGCTTCTGAGGATAAGTTCATCCGAGTCACCAGCCTCAGAAATGGCAAGTTAACAGCAGCTCAGATCAGAGACCAGATGAATGCCACACAGAGTTCTAGCAGCAGACCCATCTCTAGAACAACTGTTAAGAGGAGACTGCGCCAATCAGGCCTTCATGGTCAAATAGCTGCTAGGAAACCACTGCTAAGGAGAGGCAACAAGCAGAAGAGATTTGTTTGGGCCAAGAAACACAAGGAATGGACATTAGACCAGTGGAAATCTGTGCTTTGGTCTGATGAGTCCAAATTTGAGATCTTTGGTTCTTTGTGAGACGCAGAAAAGGTGAACGGATGGATTCCACATGCCTGGTTCCCACTGTGAAGCATGGAGGAGGAGGTGTGATGGTGTGGGGGTGTTTTGCTGGTGACACTGTTGGGGATTTATTCAAAATTGAAGGCACACTGAACCAGCATGGCTACCACAGCATCCTGCAGCGACATGCCATCCCATCCGGTTTGCGTTTAGTTGGACGATCATTTATTTTTCAACAGGACAATGACCCCAAACACACCTCCAGGCTGTGTAAGGGCTATTTGACCAAGAAGGAGAGTGATGGAGTGCTGCGGCAGATGACCTGGCCTCCACAGTCACCGGACCTGAACCCAATCGAGATGGTTTGGGGTGAGCTGGACCGCAGAGTGAAGGCAAAGGGGCCAACAAGTGCTAAACACCTCTGGGAACTCCTTCAAGACTGTTGGAAAACCATTTCAGGTGACTACCTCTTGAAGCTCATGGAGAGAATGCCAAGAGTGTGCAAAGCAGTAATCAGAGCAAAGGGTGGCTATTTTGAAGAAACTAGAATATAAAACATGTTTTCAGTTATTTCACCTTTTTTTGTTAAGTACATAACTCCACGTGTGTTCATTCATAGTTTTGATGCCTTCAGTGAGAATCTACAATGTAAATAGTCATGAAAATAAAGAAAACGCATTGAATGAGAAGGTGTGTCCAAACTTTTGGCCTGTACTGTAAGTTGTGGGCTTGAGAGCTAAACAATGAGTTGGAACTCATTACAAAGCTCTCTTAAGCAGAGGGAAGCAGCACATTCAGGTGACAATTCTTTCGGTTTTTACATTGTCATCTTCATTGTTATAAAAAACAATGATAAATTGCTTTAAATAATTAGTATTTATTTAAATCTGTCTGCCTCTTTATCTTAAAAATTACCACTAGGGCTGTCCAAAATCAGACATTTTCAAATAGGAGTGCAAATTTAATGTTGTGTTTTTTAAGATGAACAAATAGCTATGACACAGCTAAAATACATCAGCCTTCAATATGATATCCTTATTCAGTTACATTTAACAATCTGAAAGTTTATTTTGGGGGTTTTCTCCAACTGTTTTTACCCTTTTTCCCCTTGACACATCTCAAAAGTCTGAACCTTCCATTAGCTGTTTAAATCCATATTTGTGTGTGCACTGTGCCTCAACCTTATAGAAATGTTAGTTTGGTTTTTGGAGAGGAGCTCTCCCTATTGGATTAAAGGCTATAAGCAGAATATTCTGTCAGAATATTGTCTCACAATAAACCCAATTCTCACTTAAATGAATGAATATATTTATCTGCAACTTCTAAGAGCAGTTTTTTGCTTCTACGCCCTGTTATCTTCTAACTTTCCAGCACATGTGCTTTGTATAAGCATGCGTTTGAAGAATGACTTGATTTTGCAATTGGATGCAAATTGAGTAGACTGTGGGCACATCCTGCCATGCGGCTGGCATGTGTACACACAAACACACGTGGCAGCCTATAAACATGTATATAAAGGCTGTCTGCCAATTTTCCATGATGCTAAATACACACTCACAGGAAGTTGATTTCAGCTCCCTCCTCATCAAACAGGCTGCTTCAATAGGAGAGGGAGAGGCTGTCATATCAAACTGACCTCCACACATCTTTCACTTGTTTATCAAACAGTTTCCTTCTCAACAACATGTACATGTCAGCTCTGCAGATGAGTGGTATTTCAATGACATATACAGACAAAAGCTTCTCAGTTTGAGGGAATAATTAGGAGCTGGGAACTTGAACGTTCCATTTATCAGCTAACTGAAGGAAATCGGAGATTGCACTCATTTTTGTTAGTGGCAATGCTAACTTCAACAAAAGAAAGAATGCCCCTGAAACTGTACAGTGACTTATACTGTGTTTCAGTTATTTCATGTTAGATATATTGGGGGCTTGGTATCATTTGAAATGTTTATATAAAAACACCAGTACAATACACATACACAAATAAGAATTTTTTTTTTCAATACCAACTATGAGGAACAGAAAGAATTTTTTTTTATAAACCTTTTCCATCCAACAAAAGAAATCAAGATTCTCAAATGTTACATGTTTTCTAAACACAAGCAGAGGGCTGTGCCTCAATGAACTGCAGTTTAAAACTAAATCAGAAACTTTCAGTGAGAAAGTGATGTCAACATTCATCCTTCATACTGTGACTCAGCCCCTAGGTGAAAATAGTGCATGTGCTTTGTGAAGTGCTGAGCTTAGCAGTGCTGGGAGCGGACAGTCGATCTGTCATGCAGTGCTGCTAAGTGCTGTGAGAGTGAGGACTGCAGGCAACAGGAAATGTGATTATGAAGGTCAACACAGTTGTGTCTAAGGGGACAAAATTCCAGAGAAAGCAGAGGAAACTCCAGATGTTTCATTTGGATCTCATGTACATCAGATGTTTCCTTCTGAAAGAACTTAATATGTTTTATAGGTGACGCTCATAAAGGACTGCAACGTAGCATACTAGTGCTGCATGGTTTGATAAAAATGTTCAATTGCGATTTTGGTGGACAATATCGCGATTTGCGATTGTGATTACAATATAATACATAAATGGTATCATGAGTCTTCTTGCTTGATTCAGTGCTTCCCCTACATTATATTAGGTGGGCATGGGCCTGACCTGACATGGTTATTGTTATGGACAGTGTGTAAATGACCATCAACAGACTGCTGTTAGGCACAGGCAAACAAGCTGCTCGCACAGCAGCACAGCACGGCACTGTACACACAGCGGAGCGGAGCCTGTGTTGCGCTCAGGCATTGTCACTTAAATGAAAAATTCCAACATGTGAAACGGCCATTGCACAACACAACAGCATATCATGGGGGCTGAACCCCAGCAAAATTTTGCTCAATTTTTAATTTGTTATTACATAGTTTGTTATGGAGTCCGTGATTTCCCTGTATCTCTTTGAGGTCTTGGCGTATGGTGTGACATTTACAAATGTATGCGTAATTGTGCTTTGTTGTTGTTTTATGAGGCTCTGGCGGCTTTCAGTTGTCTCTCTGTCTTTAACGTTACACACCTTGGCTTTCTCTCACATGCAGCCTTTGTACTTTTCTCTGTGCTGTCTCAAGTGCTGATATAGACTGGTCGTGTTGCCACGGGACGTGGTGACTTTAACTTTTAAAGTTTTACACAGGACGTCTCTCTGGTCAACGTCGCCGTACCTCAATCCAAAGTATCGCCATATAATAGGCGTTGGGTTATTTTTCACCACCGACTCAGCCTGTTCATGCCTGTTCATGCCTGTTCAGCCTGTCATCTTGCACTGGTGACATCATTTGGAGCCAGTGTCTGTGGCTAAATCCAAATGTCCATGACGTGCACCTCTCCAGAACTGTAACTACGCATCGTGGTAACGCAGACCTCCTGTCTGTTTCTGTATACTGACACCATTTCCCTCAGTGGAAACGAAGCTTGTATTTACTTGTATTCCACAGATAAGAAACAATCAATTGTGAAGACAGTAAAGCCTCCACTAAAATGGCATTTTAAGACTTGTGTGTGATCTATCCTTTAGAGATTTATACTTTGCGATTTATCCTGGCTTCATATGATCAGACGAAATCTCCGCTCGTCACTAGGCTAATTTATACAATGTAAAATGCCATAGGCTTGTGCTAATAACGTTAACATGTTGTATTTGCTTGGAAAACGTGTTTGGTATAAAGGTGCGGACCCTGTGTCAGTTGCATTTGAACACACTACACGGACTACATCCGACGGCCAAGTAGCACGTACGTTCTGCGCCTGCGTGAGAGAGCGAAGTGAGAGAGTGGTACATCCTGTCAGCCAAGGGGTTTCCTATCTGTGCAGCCGAGCACCGCAGCACCTCCACGGACTATTACATCCAGACAGTCCCGGTGTTTCCTCCGCAGACTCCACTTCACTCAGCTGCCCGATAAACCTGCTGCTTCTTCCCACTTTAACCTGGATAACAAACCAGGGCTCGGTGCTCCGGTTGGATCCAAACGGAGAGCCGGGGCTAGCTCAGAGACTAGCGGAGGCTAACTGGCCGTGCTTCCCTCCGGTCATGCTGTGGTGCTCCGCTAGCCACTCCCAGCTAGCCCCGGCTCTCCGTTTGGATCTAAACGGACTATTTTAATTATTGAAGTATTAAACGTCACAGAGACTGGTGGTCTGTGGGATGTGAGGATTCTCAAAATAACATCTATACAGATGTGAAGCCCTGACTATACCTGACTGATCTTTAATAAAAGCTGTTGTTTTGGGGGGGGGGGGGGTTCCCTCTGAAAATATTAACCTTATAGTCAGACAATTTATTTAGCCTGTTTAGTTGAGGAGACAGGTCTGCTCTGCAGCAGCAAACTGATATGATGCTGATTTACATGAGAATTCATGTAAAATGAAGGTTGAACCTTGAACATAAATTATAGAAAGCCTGTAAAGCATTTTAATAAATGAATCTGTCATTAATTAAAACAATTGGAGACTGAGAACAAACTGATATATGAGTCTGATAATATTTTAACAATTATAAAGTATGTAAGTAATGCCCAATTTACTGAGTTACAGACCTGTCCTTATTTACAAACATTTCTGTTTTTGATTGCGTGTAGCCTGTAATATAGAGATATATGAATATATGAATTCTGTTCTGTCACAAAAAAAGGCTATACATGGGATTTATAGCTTGTTAACTGCAGGTACAGATGAGTAGGCACTATTTATCCATATATATGACATATATAAATATGATAACAGCGATAGTAGAGCATTTCCATGGCAACAAGTAAAACCGTCTTGAGGGCTGTCTATTATCGCTTGCAGTCTCTGCCCCCGCAGACTTTACGCGATGGCAGTAAATACGTCACATTACGTACAACTGAAGTCAGTGAGGGCTCAGTCTGCACATCCAGAGGGTGGACATTTGGATTCAGCCTCCCACCTGACTGCAGGTGTTGTCACCCCCTTGTGCTGCAGCCGCCTGCTCTCGTCCACTTTCCAGGCCAGGCGCAGTTCATCTCGAACGAGCCTACTGATGAGCGTCGGTGACATGATCCTCGCAGTTAACTGATCATTCACTCTCGGACTCTCCTCGTTCTCACACATATTAGCCTGAACTGGCGGACTCGCTCCTTCGTTGAACAACATGAAAAAAGAAAAACGCCCGCAAATTTGTGGGTCGCAAACAAGCAAGTAGATGTAAAAAATACTCGCACTGACTCAAAAAATGGTTGCAAAATGCTACCATTTGGTCGCAGTCTGAAGCCCTGCGTAGTCATTTCCTGTTTCTAGATAGTATCAAACAACTCTCCTCCTTTTTAGTCAACAGGCTTAACTAAACTGACATACTGTTTTTTTGGGTTCTAAATCCCCAACAAGTTTCAAGAACCAAAAGGTAAGAAATATAAATAAAATTAAAAAAGGCACCCACAAAAGGCATTGATATCTAGTTGATTTAAATCCACCAAGTTACTACCTGAGCTCTGAGAACACTGCAACATCACAAAGCGAGACAGGCCAAGAAACATGAGAGATCGGATGATCAGACTGTTAGGAAACTTTTTATGGATATATGAACATTCAAGCTTTAAGACTCAAATCTGTATAACTGTACTTATTTACTCCCAGTTACTCCCAGTTGAACTACTGTACATGTTAGCCTGTACAAACGGTCTCAGGGGGTGGGTGGGGTTGTTGTGCTATTTCTGACATCAGGCTCTGTGACGCACTAGGATGTTGGGATAAGAAGGCCAGGTCCTTGGCAGACAGAGAGCACAAACTCACACAGAGGTTTATGAGCTGTTTGTGTGTGTGTGTGTGTGTGTGTGTTACAACAGCTGTAAGGCCATCAGTCATGGCTTATGCTGAGACAAAAGGACTCCCTCTCCTGTCAAAGGCCACACCAGAATCCCAGGGTGTCCTCTGCTTCCTGTTTCTGTGTACAATCTGTGCTGCAAACAGAGAAGGGAGGGGGCAAGGTGGAAAGGGGGGAGGGGGAGATTTGCTCGGGAAAAGAAAAAAAAAGGAAAACCTATAACACTCAAACAGCAGTTCATCTGTGCAAGCTCACAACATCTCCTGTAAAGCGCAGCACACTGAACAGCTGTACCTCCAGGGCCTGAATTTCAATTCTGTATTGCTGGTATTCCACATAATTTCACTGATTCCTCTACATCTACTATTTATAATTAGATATGCACCCATTCTGAAATTCTGGGCCGATACCAATACCTATGTTTAAAATAACAATTGTTTTTGTTGTAGCTTATTCCCTCTTATTTGTGCCAGGGAAACAAAGAAATCTTCATTAAAATTACTGAACTTTTGAGAAGTAATCTAGCCCTTCATTACTCCACCTTTGAGCACAAATTTAAATCATACACATTTATGAAACAACCTTTGATATAAGCTTTAACCCTTTTACAACAAAAACTACATTTTACAAGATTACATTGAACACATCATGAAAATGCTATAATCATAATAACTCATTTTTACTGAATAGAGCTTGAACGCATTATAATGTTACTAAATGTAAACCCTGTTAGCTGTTAGTTCCAGCCACCAGCTGCTAACAGCTAACAGCTAACTGCCAACGTAACTAAAACTCCTCCTACCAATTTTAACACAGATTTGTTGTTTACAATGTACAATGCAGGTAAAAATAAGGTGCATTCTCTTACATGTTGACAGTTCTGTTTACTGCGACCTTTTATCTCCAAGGCGTCCCGCAGAAGATGTCTGTCACAAACATATCTTCTGTTGTCCCCACAAAGACAACAACATTCGAAAAGACTAGGGTTGCAACAGTATATCAGATTCAAGCTATACCATGAATTAAAATTGACAGTTATTGTACAGTGTACATTTGCTTATCTATGATATCGGGGAAAAAAATTGCTACTGGATGGAGAATCTTAGACTCACAAGTCAGTCTTTAGACGCTTTGCTTAACTGAAGACTGATGACTTTCTCCCTGATTTTGTGTTTAGATGGGCAGATACGATTTCAGAGTTTAAAAAAACTCCCTACGTTGCAGAACCAATAGTAAATCCACAGGGCGGTCCTTCGGTGGCTCACTGAACTCTTGTGCTTGTAAACATAATCCCACTAGAAACACATGTAGCGGTACAAAATGGCTCAGCCGTGCTTGCAGAAAACGCCGTCAAAGTTCAATGGATGTTTGTCGCGTTTGCGGCGACACATTCTCGCCAACTAAAAGAAACAAACATAATCTTTTACAAGGCCATGACTCATCAGTCCGGCCGGACTATAGAGGGAATCGCCTTGTTGTTTACAAATACTTCCGAGTGGAAAACCAGCAGAGCTTTTAGCTGTATATACAGTGGTGGAAATAAGTTTTCGGACACCCTTAAAATGTTACACAATCTCAAATATTATCATGAAATATTTGTGGAAAAATCTTTTTTGTGTTTCAAAAGGTGTGGCTGCATTAGACAGATACAAACAAATACAAATTATATTGTTTTGTTTATTGTTTACAAGAAAAACTAACAAAACTAAATTCTTGACAGTTCCAGTATGTCAGTTCTCAACATTGTCAGTATCAAAGTCAACAAATAACAGAGAATGTGTTCAAAACTGAACAAAAAATAAATAAACCATCACATCATCAAATTAATATTTAGTAGTCCTGCCATTGGCACGTAGTAGAGCTCTAATCCTGGCTGGCATGTTCCCCACAAGCCTTTCACACTGTTGAGGGGTAATCTTGTCCCATTCTTCTTGAATTACTGCTTTTAATTCTTCTAAATTCTTTGGTTTATGCTTTGAAACAGACCTTTTGATAATCCACCACAGATTTTCAATGGGGCTCATGTCCAGGGATTGAGCTGGCCACTCTAAGACCTGGATACTGTGCTCCTGCAGCCAAGTTCTACTGGCCTTGGATGTGTGGCAAGGGCCATTATCTTGTTGAAACATCCAGTTTTTACCTCGACGGAACAGTGCACGCGCAGAAGGGAGCATGTGGGTTTCGAGAATGGTACAATACTTGGTAGAGTTCAATGTGCCATCACAGACAGTGAGATGACCAACACCAGC
Source organism: Epinephelus lanceolatus (assembly GCF_041903045.1). NCBI lineage: Eukaryota > Metazoa > Chordata > Actinopteri > Perciformes > Serranidae > Epinephelus > Epinephelus lanceolatus. The sequence continues at coordinate 2,143,925 of NC_135752.1, forward strand.
AGCACTCATGCATCCCCAAACCATGATACTGCCTCCACCATGCTTGACAGTAGGTACTGTACATGCTGGAGATAATGCTTCGCCCGGCCTTCTGCGTACCCTCACATTAGTAGGAGGAAGATAAAGCTGGAAACTGGACTCATCTGACCACAAAATCTTCTTCCAGTTCCTGGCTGTCCAGTTCTTGTGTGCCTGGGCCCAACGACGCCGGGCTAACCTCTGTCTCTCATTGATCAGGGGCTTCTTGATAGCCTTGTAGGACCTTAAGCCATGATCTAGAAGTCGGCCACGTACAGTGCGGGTGGAACACTGGACACCAGTTTGGTTTGACCACTGCTGCTGAAGCTCCTGTGATGTCATTCGGCGGTTTTGCCTGCACATGCGGATCAGGATGCGGTCATTTCTTGCTGAAGAAACCCTTGGACGCCCAGATCTTGGTTTGTCTTCCAAGCTGTTGGTTCGTCTGTATTTCTGCAGAGTGTATCCAACTGCTGAAGGACTGCATCTGCACTTCCTGGCTATCTGGCGGCAGCTGTACCCTTCCTGGCTGAGAATCTTTATCTTCAGGCGTGTTTCCTGCGTTAGGTTCCTTGTTTTAGCCATTTTTGTGTCTGAAGAACTTTCAAATGTGCTGGCTTTATGTAGACACGAAGCTTGGCAACAAAAATTGTGTCTTTTAATAAAAAGAACGACCTTCATCACTGGTACCAAAATGACCCAATACTCAAAATTTCTTATGTATTTTTATGGAACCAATCAATTTTAAGTTTTTAATGGCTTTTTTAGGATTTATTTAGTATTTTGGCTGTGACTGTACTAAAAGAAATTGCACTTGAAGACCTAAGAGTGATTCTTAATGCAATATTTCACAAATGCATGGGGTGTCCGAAAACTTTTTTCCACCACTGTATATATATAGCCTAAATATCACATTTTTCACATCACTGTATCACCGTATGGACTAATCCGATGTTTGTAAAGTCTATAAACACAATGATTGAACAAACATTACTATTTCTGTGTGCACGTTTAGCTGGGCTAACCGTTAGCTGTTAGCCCCGTTAGCCGTTAGTGGTGTCTGTAATAGGTAATAACTCATTAAACGGTCCATGAAAAAAATATCTTTTCCAGCGGATATCTTAGTTACAACATGATTGAGCTAGCAAAGCAGTTTTGTGTTGCTATGTGTGGCATTTATTCAGTTTTAGGAAATCACGATGTCTAGAACACATCAGTGGCTGCAGCTGACAGGGACAGCTAACGTTAACACTAGCAGCAAAGCTAACAGGACGTCATCTGTTAAAAGCCTCCCGTTGTTGGATACGACATGAAACTACTCCAGTTAGCTCAATAATGTTGTAACTAAGACATCCGCTGGATAAAATATTTTCTTCACGGATGAGCACACATTTGATAAAACGGAGTTAAATCTCTCTTTTCAAAAATGCAAGAGGCGTTGCTTTGTTGCCGGCCGTTTTCACCGGTGTGTTAAACACACTTTAGAAAGGAGTGTCCCCATACTATCAGAAGGCGGAGATCTCTGATTCTCTGGTGACGAGACTAGGAGAATCTCAACTTTATTTTAGTTATAATATAAATATATATATATATATATATATATATATATATATATATATATATATATATATATATATATATATATATATTTATATAAATATACAGTACAGGCCAAAAGTTTGGACACACCTTCTCATTCAATGCGTTTTCTTTATTTTCATGACTATTTACATTGTAGATTCTCACTGAAGGCATCAAAACTATGAATGAACACATGTGGAGTTATGTACTTAACAAAAAAAGGTGAAATAACTGAAAACATGTTTTATATTCTAGTTTCTTCAAAATAGCCACCCTTTGCTCTGATTACTGCTTTGCACACTCTTGGCATTCTCTCCATGAGCTTCAAGAGGTAGTCACCTGAAATGGTTTTCCAACAGTCTTGAAGGAGTTCCCAGAGGTGTTTAGCACTTGTTGGCCCCTTTGCCTTCACTCTGCGGTCCAGCTCACCCCAAACCATCTCAATTGGGTTCAGGTCCGGTGACTGTGGAGGCCAGGTCATCTGCCGCAGCACTCCATCACTCTCCTTCTTGGTCAAATAGCCCTTACACAGCCTGGAGGTGTGTTTGGGGTCATTGTCCTGTTGAAAAATAAATGATCGTCCAACTAAACGCAAACCGGATGGGATGGCATGTCGCTGCAGGATGCTGTGGTAGCCATGCTGGTTCAGTGTGCCTTCAATTTTGAATAAATCCCCAACAGTGTCACCAGCAAAACACCCCCACACCATCACACCTCCTCCTCCATGCTTCACAGTGGGAACCAGGCATGTGGAATCCATCCGTTCACCTTTTCTGCGTCTCACAAAGACACGGCGGTTGGAACCAAAGATCTCAAATTTGGACTCATCAGACCAAAGCACAGATTTCCACTGGTCTAATGTCCATTCCTTGTGTTTCTTGGCCCAAACAAATCTCTTCTGCTTGTTGCCTCTCCTTAGCAGTGGTTTCCTAGCAGCTATTTGACCATGAAGGCCTGATTGGCGCAGTCTCCTCTTAACAGTTGTTCTAGAGATGGGTCTGCTGCTAGAACTCTGTGTGGCATTCATCTGGTCTCTGATCTGAGCTGCTGTTAACTTGCCATTTCTGAGGCTGGTGACTCGGATGAACTTATCCTCAGAAGCAGAGGTGACTCTTGGTCTTCCTTTCCTGGGTCGGTCCTCATGTGTGCCAGTTTGGTTGTAGCGCTTGATGGTTTTTGCGACTCCACTTGGGGACACATTTAAAGTTTTTGCAATTTTCCGGACTGACTGACCTTCATTTCTTAAAGTAATGATGGCCACTGGTTTTTCTTTAGTTAGCTGATTGGTTCTTGCCATAATATGAATTTTAACAGTTGTCCAATAGGGCTGTCGGCTGTGTATTAACCTGACTTCTGCACAACACAACTGATGGTCCCAACCCCATTGATAAAGCAAGAAATTCCACTAATTAACCCTGATAAGGCACACCTGTGAAGTGGAAACCATTTCAGGTGACTACCTCTTGAAGCTCATGGAGAGAATGCCAAGAGTGTGCAAAGCAGTAATCAGAGCAAAGGGTGGCTATTTTGAAGAAACTAGAATATAAAACATGTTTTCAGTTATTTCACCTTTTTTTGTTAAGTACATAACTCCACATGTGTTCATTCATAGTTTTGATGCCTTCAGTGAGAATCTACAATGTAAATAGTCATGAAAATAAAGAAAACGCATTGAATGAGAAGGTGTGTCCAAACTTTTGGCCTGTACTGTATATATACATACATGTGTACACACACATCTCTGAGATGACGTGATTATGTGATTGACCAAAGTCTCCCATCACAGGTTAGATTTTCTAAAGTCTGACATCAGAGCCGGAAGGAGGTGCAGGAGTCTAGTTTTCTCTCAGAAAACTTGAATTACAAAATGCTAAAAAGTCATTATGGGATTTTTGCCCAGTTTCGCCAAAAAGAAACTGCCTATCCCAACTTCAATTACTTCAAATGTAGAGGGCATGCTACAATGATGCCTTTATAGACACAGTGGAGCTGCTACACTGGAGCCACACTGAGGGTGGCATCAATATTTCAGCACAGCCCGTTTATGCTTGGCTGCTCTGGACTGAATAAATCTGCCCTGTCACTGTTCCCCATCTGACTCGCTGATATTGACCTACAGCACACTGCTGCTGTTGTGGCTGCTGCCCCCTGATCAAGGGCCCAATACACCAGGACAGTGACAGATTCCTGCCTGCTCGTAATGTCCCATCCCACCAAATACACCCAACTGTCTACTTGTGGAGCTCACCATTGTTGCCCCTATCAGGTTACATGATAAACATGAAGTGTTCAGCAGTCATCAGGCAAACACAGCGGCACTTGGTCTCTTTAAGTGCCCTGACAGCACACTGAACCACTCATTGATTGTTGTGAAAAAGTCCATGGGCAACAGTCAACTGGTACAGTGGAATTTCCATTCCACATTTCGATCTGGGCATACGGTACAAAGAGGGAAACTCTTCAATGTTAGAGAGGATACTGTGGAAACATCAGGGTCACCATGACCTTCAAATCACCACAAACCCCCCGAATTTCAAAGTCCAACAGCTATTTCCAAGATACTGAGCCAAACAGTGCTGCCTCTATGAATGTAAGCTAACCACAGCAGCTAATTAAATCCTGCCGTCTATCAGTTAATCATGCATATCTGCTAGCAGCAGTAATTTGGTGGTGATGAAACAGGCTGGACTCCTGATACTATACTACATATTTGCCATGAAGACCCAACATATTCTGAGTAGGGAACACAATAGGAGCCCTCTTTAATCGCCCTTGAAAAAATATGAGACCAGCTTTTCAGCACAAACTACTTGATGACTGGATATGGGAACAGCTCATCAGCTGCTTCAGAGATTAGGGAAGAGGAAAGGGAGACTGCTTTTCACCATTTTCATTTATTATACAACTGACTGGAGGCAGTGATCTTGGACAAAAGCATCCTGTTCATGTTGACGGACATACTGGAAAATCTTGTATCACTCCAAAACCCAGCCCGTACCCACGTCTTTAAGACCTGACCCACCTAAACCCTTCACTACTTAACTTGACTCAGGGCTCTAGACTGGACATATGCAACCATTTTTAGTGAGCATGTTAAAATTTCAAGCAGTTGCATTAATACGAGTGCATGATGCAGACTGAAGTCTCCGATATCCACAAAGTGACAGCTGACTCTTAAGCAGGTTGAATGTGCATTGGTCGGTCCGCATTTTGCTTGTATATGTATATATATGTGTGTGTGTGTGTGTGTGTGTGTGTGTGTGTGTGTGTGATTTATTGGACTATGACTACAGGAAAACTCTGCTAGTCTAATTCATGCAATGTAAAACTGCTTCAGCTAATGATGAGTGACTAGCCTTGACAGTTATCATTGGGCAGAATTTTATAGTTCTGTGAAATGATCTTGTTTTGAGGCTGTTAGGAGAAGTTTGCCTTCAGAGCTTTAAGCGAGATAGTTCTTAAGTTTTAGGGAAAAAGATCAGCGTTTGGGTTAAAATGGAAAGATTTTTTCCATAACGGTTCCAGAACAATCTTTCTGACAGAAAGCTGTGTTGTTTTATGTGTGTTATTTGAGTCAGTATAAAGAAAATGTAACTGCACTTAAGCAGCTGAAATGATTTACATTAGTTGTGTTGTTTTTATCTTTTTTACATGTCTAAAATAAATATATGTGACATTTATAAATCAAATAAAAACATGGAAAACAGCAGCTAACTTTTGTACAGTTTTGTACATCAAGATTTAAAATCAACAACTAAAGGAAAATTAACACATCTAAAGTCCGCTTCACTGTTGTAAATATTTTTTAAATAAACCAAACAAACTTATTTATTAGTTATTTTCGTCTATTGGCAGCAGGGCAAGGGAAAAATATACATGGGCCCGGTAAAACTGTGATCTACTGTTTACCGGGCCCCAGGGAGCAAAAAATCTTATACTGGACACTGTAAACAGAATCCTGCATCCTACAGTGTTTGATTGGAGATCCTATTTGACTTAATCCTGCACATGAAAACTACATACAGTATATCAAAAGCTATGGAGGAGACTGGTGTTGTCCTTGACCTTGACATCCCAAGATCTATCTGTGTTCCAGGAATCAGGCTCACTGAGTTATTTGGATAATCTAACTGAGAAAAACCCACAAAACATGTTCAGTTCTTGATAACTGAATAAACCTTATAACTGGCCCAGGTCAAGTACAACTTACACACTAGTGCTGGCTGTGTTTTATGACTCTCAGTACAGGAACACCATGCATAATCTATTACGTGTTACATTACATCCTGTGTGTATCGATAGACTAAGTGGTCATACCATTTCCAATGGTAACTGTATGGCCCAGGGCAATAAATGCCTTTCTAGATTTGTATGCAAGTGAGCATGTATGGCACCACATACACTAATGAGAGCCCAACCTTGGCTGAAAATCATTTAAATCATTTAAAACCTTCAAAAATCCAAATATTGGAAGGTTTTTGCTTCTTACGTACACATTTTTGACAAGGACCCATTAAATTTGGTTATTTCTGAGTTGTGACAAAGGCAGCATATTTTCCAGCTGAGCAATAAAATCTGTATCAATTGGGCAATATGGATAAACCTTCTACAACACAATATGCTTTTTTTAAATCATAGCAACATACAAAATGTGAGCTGCTGCATCAGTTGGGCTCTAAATGTTGATAACTAAGTACATACCATCTGCACACTTTACCGTGCAGCAGTGACCTAGTCTCGCTCACCAGATCTTTCTCAAGAAAAGAAAGGTCTGGCTGCGTCGACTCTCACTTTAAGATTGGAGGAAAAAAATGCCCCGGCTTTTTTTTTATTTCTTTCAACCAATCACAATCGTTCTTGGCGGTGCCACAGTGCGCTTGCAAAAATATTGCCGGGGGGAAACAGGTTTTGGTGTAACACGCCCACAAAAATATCGCCTACATGACACGAACCATGGCAGAAAAATGGCTACATCCCCACAAGATCAAACACCGCAACAGTTAGTAAAGGACGTGTTGAAAACTGCAACCGGAGGTGGTAGGGCGGGACTTCAGCAGGTGGCTCGTTCCGCCCAATGAGAGGCTGATCTATGCAGCGAACTTCCGCCCACTCAGACTAGTAGTGACCTGACTTTCCATTGTGCTGGTATTTTAACACTGCAGGGACTTAAACCTGAGTTCTGAAGACAGTCTGGAAAGTCTTTTTGTCCTAACATGGTACTGTATTTCACAGTACATTGTGATGGCTACTTGCTGCGCGTCGGGGTTCTATTCCCCTGTCGGGAGTTATTTTCCCAGTATTCACCGGCTCATTATACATTATCCCGCTTATTACACGGCTAATTATCAGTTGAATAAATACAATTTTATTGAGTTATAAATTAAATCGGGAGGAGAGAAAAACAAACTGCCGGCAATGGCTGAATATGCGCTACAATAGCTACAAGAGAAAATGAAAAGAAAATAGCCTAACAATGCACATAGGCTATAAAGTGGACTTAAAGTTAAGATCTTTTTTTATTCTGGTAAAGGCTAATGTTTAACTTTCTAAGATTATGAATCAATATTTATTATTTACAACCATAGCTAGCTTATACATTTCCATTTTTCACAACACAATAATCATTTCTCCTGTCACTGACCATTAAAAGATTAGGCTATATGTCTTCAACAAAAAGTCAGTGACAACTTAGGCTATTTCTATTTATAATGTATATTAAATTGGACACTGCCATTGAAAGTGACATTAGACATTGTAAATGGGACGGCTGGGATGTTAAAATTATAGTCGTTTGGTGTTTAGTTCATGTCTTTCTTCTTCGCTGCGATCAACCTCCCTGTCATCCACAATCTTGTGTCTCCTCTCTTTCCCGTGCGCCTCTGAGCATCCCTCTTCTCCGGCATTCTTCTCATCTTCAGCCAGTAACCATGTCTCAAGATTTTCATGCTCACCAAATATATTAATAATAATTAATATTAAGTTATCTCATGAAAATAGTCCATCTTTGTATTTTGTAAATTATTATTTTGTAAGCGGTAACGGCTACTTTAGCCCGATAAAAAAAGTAACTGTTGTCAGGGCAGCGTCCCTATAGCAACGCCGGGCTACATAGCAACTGTGTGTAATGACCGTTGCTACTAGCAGCGGTCATTACACAGTAATATCAGACCGCAGAATGCCGTGACTGACCAATCAGAATGCAGCATTTAATAGAGCCGTGTAATAAGTACAATTATTTAATTGTAAGCCAGACCATTTTTTTTAGTCATATCTCACTCTGGAATGTTAACATGGCATTCCACATGATGGCCTTCCCTTGAACAGCCTGATATTTTAGCTCACTAATTTGATAAACCTTTAAACAAGGTCAGTAGAATCACCGCTACTTTTTTGACAACCATAATATTTACTAACATAAAACAGTTCTTAAGGTGGCTCGAACCCTGGACAGTGGGCTAGTCATCGCTTTTGTATATCACTTCAACATCCTGACAGTGGTACATGGAAATGGACTTTATTTATTTAACTCTTATTTATCCTGGGAAACCCACTGAGACCGAGGTCTCATTTCCAATGGTGCTCTGGTTACATACAATACATTTTACAATCGTGGAATAATACAAACAATAAAAGAAATAAAAATAATTTAAAGAAAAATAAAAAAAATCAGCAAAAAGAAGACAGTAAAACAGTACTTAAAACATTCACATACCTCAACATCAAGCTCATGACACAGATTTTTGAGTATGCTCAAGGAGACAAGGGCATTTAGTTTAGCAGTCTCCTGGAACTTATTCCAGGTGCTAGGCACACAATAGCCAAAGGCAGTTTTTCCCAGTTCAGATTTGACTTGTGGCACCTCAAGGACTAACCAATCCTGAGATATTGTCTGATAGAGATTAGAGCGCCATTCAGTGAGTAATGTCAAGTAATTGGGCAGCTTAATACACTATACATTGACTTGCATTCATATAGTGCTTTTCCAGTCTCCTAATCACTCAAAGGGCATTAACACTACATGTCAAATCCACCCATTTACACAAATGTATGTATGAATGTCATACACATTCATACACTGGTGGCCAAGGCTACTGTACATGGTGTCGGCTAGGGCTGCTCGATTAATCGAATTTTAAATCTAGATTACGATTTGTGCTTTCAACGATTATTAAAACAAAATAATCGACATAAAACAATTATGCGCTTCTTGTCAGTTTACTCTCGTTGTCTTGTGTTGCAAATCAAACTCACATGTGCAATCACTCCCCCTCCCCTCCTCTGCTATTTTCACTTCACGAGCCAGTCAAGTAGGTGAAATACGAGTAATGCGAGGGGCAGGTGATCGCGGAAGATTTCAAAAACAGTGTGAAAATGGCAGAGGGAGAGTGAGAGAGGTTGGTCTGTGTGTGTGTGTGTGTGTGTGTGTGTGTGTGTGTGTGTGTGTGTGTGTGCGGAGAATTTTAAACGCGCATGTAGAGACAGAAATTACATGCCGTCGTGTAAACAATATAAGTCATCACGTGCGCCACATAATCGTTTGCATAATCGTGATTTCAGTTTTGATCATAATAATCGTGATTATTATTTTTTCCATAATCAAGCAGCCCTACTGTCACCTTCTACTTAGTTAAACATTCACACACAATTTGGGGTTCAGCATCTTGCCCAAGGATACTTGGATCAAATTGCCAATAGTCCAATTAGTGGATAACCTGCTCTACCTCCCAAGCAACAAAGTTCAACAAACGCTTACCTATGGACAGAATACTGCACCAGTGACATGGTGAGAATAGAAAAATAACTGGCATACATTTCATTACTTCCTTTGATAAATAAAATTTAAAAAAAAAAAAAACGGATACACAACAGGGTCAAATACCAGTAGGGGCATCTGTCACCCTTGGAAGAAGCAATTGGTACTTTGATATGCAACTTTTGAACAGACATCTGATACATCACCATTTCTATTTGTTTGACCACTTTGCCGTCTTCATATCAGTTATCTTATTCATGTCTTACAATCATCTCACTAGTGGTGACATGAAGATGTGCCAACAGGAAGTTAGTCAACACCAGCACTTGCACAGGACCTTTGCAATGTATGTCATTCTGCAACCACAAGGGATGTTTCTAATGATTGAGTTCCCTGATGTTTAAACGGAAGTTGAAACTTTGACTAGTCTAAAAGAGAGAAAAAAATCAGAAAACACACTGAGCTCAAATTTAATCTATAAGGTTAAACATTATCTGAAAAATGATTGTGAGTGTTATGAGAGCCATTCAAAATCATAGATCAGGTTTCAATTACAAAATCATATTATAAATGCATACACACTGCACATTATCCTACAAAACATAACGGCCTCGTGCCTACAACCGAATCACAGCCGTGACGATATACGAGTATAACATCACTCCCTCTCGTGTGATATTGCTTAAATGACCCATCTCTCCATACATTAAATACACACATACAATGAGGGCTGCAAGTGATTGAAAAACCAGAAAGAGATACCACTGGTAATATGACACTTGGGTTTCTGCACCAAAACAGCACTTTTTTATTGGAATCACAATAATATTGGCACGTCATCGGTTTCAGCCAATATCGCGTTCAAAATAATCAAAATCGCCCAACATGCTTTTTTTTATTTTGCACAATGAAGGAATATTACATACATTTAAAAGTATTGTATGTCATGTCTCCATCTGCTGGTGGGCCATCATGATAACAGTATGTATGCATAATATAATATTAATTCCTCTAACGAAGAGACCTGATGATCAGTAAAATTAGGTGGGGAAAAGGTGGATATATTGATATTGGTATCGGTTATCAGCCAAATGATTTGTTATATATTGGCATATTGGATACTGTCAAAAATCTACCAGAAACATCAACAGATTATCATAGTTTTTTGTTGGCTGGTGACTGAAGCAAATCTAGCAGTCAATTATATATTTTACCAGCATTTTGCTGATGGCTGGTACTAATATTCAACCCTGAGCTAGGCTATTCATAGCCTAGATGTTTACAGTACAGGCTTTGGAATTGTTCTCTATTCCACAGTGAGTAACCAGTGCAAATTCTGCAGGGCTATGATGTATTAGCCAAGCTACTGCTGCCAGCAGTCACTTTGAAGTTTATCAACATATAACCTTGACAATTACAGGCGACTCAGGGCTAGATAAACACACTCCACTTCATTTCACTTACTCCAGTAGAAGCAGAAGTTAAATCACTTGCATGATGGGACATTACTGAAGCTCAATGATGCCAAACTGTATAAAGTCATGCTTTTGTGATATAAGCATTCATTTCAAATTTGGTCACTTCATTTTGGGCAATTTCAAAATTATGAGTTTGTTTGTTTGAGGCTTTTTGATGGAAGAAGAGTCATAAGTAGCCACTTGTGCTAAATGGCCAAAAGTCTGTGGATGCCCAGGCCAATATACTGTACCATATACTATACTTTTGGTCTGAGGTTGTTGTGACTTAGCTGCCCTAGTTCCACTAAAGGGAAAACATAATGCTCCAGTATACAATGATATTTTAGACAGTGTTCTTCAAACTCTGTTGCAACAGTTTAAAAATAACAATGCCCACATGAACAATGCCAGCTCCATAAAAAAATGCTTTGACCTGCACAGAGCCATGGCCTCAGAGCACCTTTGGGATAAGCCAGAATGCAGACTGTGAGCCTACCTTATCAGAGATGTACCTCACTAATGCACTTGTGGCTAAATGAGAGCAGCAAGGTTCCTTTCTGGTGGAAAAACCTTTTGACAAGAGGGTAGGCTGTTCTAGCAGCACATTAATCAGTGCCCATGCTGTTGAAATCACTTGTTCAACTATCACATATGCGAATATGTTCAGGCATCCATTTACTTCTGGACATATAATGTACCAACAAATGAAGGTGAGTGAATATATGCAGCATTTCAAGAGAGAAAAAATATCAACCACATCATGACGTCTTCACTCCACAGTGTGCCATTCGCTAGCGAATCAACAAGCTCCAGCGGCTATGTTCCTTTTATGAGGTTATTGTTCATAAAGTCAACAAAATGACAAAGCATCATAAAAGCAGCAACTGTGCACCTGGAACCAGCCACAAGCCATTTTGATAAGACACTAACGTTACCTTCGACTCTGTCAGCCACAGCTTATGTCTTAAGAAGTAAATCTTGTGCTAGCTACAGTAAAAGCAGTCGTGCAGTCTTGCTCTGGCCTAAAAGATGCAGTGAAGGCAAAGCGCATGATTTTTCTGTCTGTGCATGTGCACAGGCTGCCAATAATTATGCACAACACATGACATGGAGTAAAATGATTGGATCTGTAGTATTTGAAGAGGAACTGAGGATGTGAGAACTTGATTTGAGCGTCTACTGACAGTCATGTCGCGCTGTCCTCGTTATTACCAGGACTTATTAACGTTATAAACCCGTATTAACCGTTTTAATGATTAAAACGGGATTATTTATCCCATTTACCAAACAGTAAACCCACCGCGGTGTCATGCCTGTCTCAGTCAGTGTGCTCACAACCATGTGTTGAGGGCTTACCTTGTCTAGCTCGTCGTGGAGCTCCGACAGGGTGGGTCTGATGAGTTTCTCCCCCAGCGGCGCTGCTGTCTGCCGATAAAAATCGATGTTGGGCACGGCATCGATGGTATTGTGGCCAAAAGTCCTCAGGTAATAGGTGTTGGTGTGTGTGTCATAGTGATAATGATGCTGACCGCCTGTGGATGAATGCAAGCTGGTCTCGCTCATCACCGTGTCCCCGTTCTGCAGTCCCTCGGCTGGCGCTGCCTCCGGAGAGGCCGCGCTCCCCGCTCCGCTCGGGTCCGCGAAGTTCACCACCCGAAACCGGCCTTTGGCTTCCTCTCCACCGACACCTAGATCAGCACCGTTACCCTCAAGAGGAGCGATGGGGCTGGCCTTGTAGCTGGATGGGACAGTGGTGGAGGCGTCGGAACTCGGGGACTTATCTTCGGTGGCGCCCGCTGCTTCAGCAACAAGGTCCACCTGGAACCGACTCTGGCTGGGCGTCGGACCGGGCGGCCTCAGCCCAGCATCCGGGGCTAGAAAATCATATTCCGTCGCGGCGCTCTCTGCCGGGGCGGAGGGTGTGGAGGATGGTGCTGACATGGCACAAAAACACCGATGAACGTAAAAAGAGTGTGGGGGGAAACACGTTGTAGCCCACAAACTGAGTGGAGGAAGTGTACAAGCCCGAGAGTCACCCCGTAACAAACACACAATTGTCTTCCTATATGTGGGGAGGAACACACTGGTCTGCCTGCTCAAAGAAGGCGCAGAGCAGACGCGCGGTGAGCGTTGGTGGTGACGGATAGCTCGTTAGCTGCCTCGGAACATTAGGCTACGGGCTGGGAACGTTCAGCCACTTTCGTCCTCCTTCTTCCGTGGCAGTAAATCCAAAATAGCCCCGGTTATTTTGACTCGCTTGGCCGCCGGACTAAATCCTGTCTACCTCTGTGTTCTCTGTTGTTCGGAGTAGGATGCCGTTGTCGACCTTGTCGCAGTTGCTCCTACACTCCCGGTGCAGCCCTCGCTACTATTATACATACTGCAGTCGGCATCATTGAAGGGTGGGCTCCCACTGGAAGAAACCACGCGAGATGTCATCGATTGAGTCTATTTTTTTCATGGTAACGAAAATGTCGCGAGAAGACATCACATTACCCAAACAGTAGGCGTGACGTTGTTGGGCTCCTGTGAAGAAGGGAAGAGATGGGGACAAGAAGGGGAGGGGGTGAAACTGCACTAACAGGCTTGCCGATACGTGTGTGTGTGTGTGTGTGTGTGTGTGTGTGTGTGTCTGTCTGTAAACTTCCTGTATGGCTTCACATGTGTTGGCTGTGACTAGTCTCAGGGAGTTAGCTATCACGCTGTGGGGTCTAACAGTACAGCAACATGGTGTTCTTTACTGTAAGAAATTACTTTTGGATGGGATGGATTAACACTTTTTTAGCACTTAAACATGTCTCAGAAAAGGTGTTGCAGATATGGTCAGATCAGCATTGTCAGTATCCTAACCTTGATAAAAACCCTTTTTGAATTAGGGGTGGGTGATATGGCCCTATTTACGGGTATTTTTGCAATTACGATATTCTTGACGATATGACAAATTAGTAAAATAAATAAATGATTATTATTTTAAGAACAGAGAATTGCAACAAAACAAGTGATACAGTTTTACATGTCAACCGAACAGTTTGCCTTCAAATATTCAGTAAAAACTAAGCAAGACAGAGAGAGAGAGGGGGAGATGCTATACTGCTGCCAGAGGAGCTGCTTAATGAGTTCCCTCTTAATGGTAAGGCCTATCCCAACTGACATTGGGTGAGAGGCAGGGTTCACCCTGGACAGGTCACCAGACTATCACAGGGCTGACACATAGAGACAGACAACCATTCACACTCACATTCACACCTACGGCCAATTTAGAGTCACCAATTATCCTGCATGTCTTTGGACTGTGGGAGGAAACTGGAGAACCTAAAACTCCAACCCATGTCTCCACACTGACATGAGGACAACATGCAAACTCCACACAGAAGGGCTTCCGCAGCCCAGGGTTCAAGGCAACAATGCTAACCACTACACACCATTACTTAACAAGTAATGCCACAATATAAAAACATTCTCTTACAAGTAAAAGTTTCAGATTTCAGATTTTATTCGCACACCACACAGAATCAGCATGTGTCAACAGTTACACAAGTACAAGACACAATTGTGCGGAGTGCCAGGTCTCCCATGAAGCTATTTAAAGCTTATGGCGGGAGCCTGATCAGGAAGATGAGTCAAGATGTATAGCAGTAACATGGTACAAGACATGTTACAAACACAAACCATATTGCAGACACAAAACATAAAACACACAGGACAAATCAACATACATTCATTCCCAGATCAGTGAAGGATACTATACATATGAATTAAGTATTTTTTGTTTCAGTTTCTTCTTAAAAACAGAGATGGATTTAGATGTTTTCAGACTTCTCATCAAGCCCATTCCAGATCTGCGGCCCCCTGGTTGTTATGCTTAGACTAGTGCATTTCAGTCGTGTTTTTTTTTACCATGTATAAGATGTGTATTTCTGGTATTATAAATATGCGTGGGGCGGCTGACTGGGATGAGCTTGGAGAGTCTTGGATTCAAGTTATGGACAACTTGGTACATTGTAGAAGCATTTTGATGAACATTGAACTCAGCAAGCCTCAGGAGATTATAGTTGTGGAAGAGGGAACGTGTGGGAGTGTTATAACCAGACCAGGTTATGGCTCGTATAATTTTCTTTTGTAAACTTTCTAATTTCTTCAGGTGACTAGGGAAATTCTGCATTCTAAGTTTTTTTGAATAATATTAGGAGTATTATCAGCTAAATACAAGTGAATTCACTCCAGGCAGTTTGTAAGACTTCACACAGCTCCTTCTGCAGCAACAAAGGCTTCGCACAACTTTTTTCCATGTGTGCGGCAGTGATCCCAACACCTGTGAACACACTTTGATGTGTGAAATTGTCTCTCCTTAACCCTGCCATGCCTGTTAGTTCAAAGGCAGGGAAATATCAATGCTCCACCATACAATGAAAGTCCTGACAATAGTGTTCTTCCAGGTCTGTGGCAACAGTTTGTGTATGTCCCTTTCTTGTTTAAATTCACTCTTCAAAACTGATTGTAAATGATATAAAATGTGAAAACTAGGCTGAGAGCTTTTCTGGGGGGCCAACGTTAAAGCTGAACAAGTTTAAGAATTACAGGTTTATTCAAAACTCTGAAAGCTTACTTAAGGTTTGATGAGGTGATGCCTTTGTAAAAAAAAACACAATACTAGGAGAATAACTGTTAAAGACATATTTTGTTATCATGTGCTTTTAAATTAAAGACAGTGCCTGTTGCTCCTCAAACAATGTTGACTACAGTGTCACACAGCTGCTCATGCTAAGTGAATATTTATGTTAACATATTAGTTAAGATGTCATTTGACAGAGGGAGTATGGGTTATCAATTATTTCCAAATCAGAATGACTGAAATGTGGCTATACACATAAACATCTGACAGAATGAGTAGTGTCACAGTAATTATAGCTTATAGAATACAGATTAAACTATTGCCTTTTTCTGAACAGGGAAAAGGCTACAGCATGGGAATAGAACAATGCCTTGTGGTATATCCTGGCTGCTTACATTTAATCACTGAACAATAAATGAAAAAGGATCCCAGCAGTGGCATTGTTAGACCTGGGCATCCGAGGCTTCAGCCCCAGGTGTTTAATGAACAGCTGCAGATCTAAACAGGCTGTAAATGTATTTTTAAAAAATAAGAATAGGCCTAAATAATACAACAAGAACCCCAGATCTAATAATGTGTCACTTTGTTAATATATATTAAAGCCCTCAAAAAATAATATGATATCAAATGAAGTGAGTGCATGCAAAGTGAGTGTAAGAAAAATGCATTAATGAACATTTAAACAGATTTAGAACAAAAGTTAAAAGCAGTTTATTAGGACTATCATTAAATAAGAGGTCTACTCTTCCATTTATATGTATATGACTTTAAAGTAATGTTAATCATTAAATATTTGCTGTCATTATGTTTCCTGTAATCAAAGACACCAAAGAAAAAAATTAAACAAAAACAGTTGTCAGTGAACCTGTTGTGCTTCTGGGGCCCCTGGGGTCTGGGCCACAGGGCAGTTGCTGACTTTGATGTTATCATTTGTGTTTATTTTTGTGCTGAAACTAGTGTTTCACCATTTCAATATGCTACTACAAATGTCCCATTCCACAGTGGTATTTAGTATGTAAATAATTCTTGACCAAGTGTGTTTGTATGCAGACAAGCATCTTTTCTCTGGCTAAGTAGCTATTGTGTCTATCTAAGGAAGGAGTGGGGGGCAGATCTGCTGCCAGCCAATCAGAGCAGGGACTTGTGAATAATGTTATTATTACATTAACAACCTACAAACAGTGTGGTCCATCAGAGGCGGGTGTAGACATGACACTCTGTTGGTGAAACTGAACAACCTTAGACTGTCACAGAGTAATTTTCAGTATATTTCATATACACACAAATATATAGTGTTACCCAGTAGTCTGTGCTTTTGTCACAGACAAGTAGACATCGAAATGTTGGAGGCACTAATAAAAGTCAGCGGGTCACCACAAACAAGATTCATCACCTGGTGCGTGTAAGAAGTCAGAGGGTCCATGTCATCAGGATTATCATCTGGGTACCATGGATGTCCAAAATTCATCCTAATGCCTGTGGATGCTTAGGAGGAGATTTTTACATACACATCTATATACATATACATATATATATATATATATATGTGTGTGTGTGTGTGTGTGTGTGTATATATATATATATATATATATATATATATATATATATATATATATATATATATATACATATATATATATACAGTACAGGCCAAAAGTTTGGACACACCTTCTCATTCAATGTGTTTTCTTTATTTTCATGACTATTTACATTGTAGATTCTCACTGAAGGCATCAAAACTATGAATGAACACATGTGGAGTTATGTACTTAACAAAAAAAGGTGAAATAACTGAAAACATGTTTTATATTCTAGTTTCTTCAAAATAGCCACCCTTTGCTCTGATTACTGCTTTGCACACTCTTGGCATTCTCTCCATGAGCTTCAAGAGGTAGTCACCTGAAATGGTTTTCCAACAGTCTTGAAGGAGTTCCCAGAGGTGTTTAGCACTTGTTGGCCCCTTTGCCTTCACTCTGCGGTCCAGCTCACCCCAAACCATCTGGATTGGGTTCAGGTCCGGTGACTGTGGAGGCCAGGTCATCTGCCGCAGCACTCCATCACTCTCCTTCTTGGTCAAATAGCCCTTACACAGCCTGGAGGTGTGTTTGGGGTCATTGTCCTGTTGAAAAATAAATGATCGTCCAACTAAACGCAAACCGGATGGGATGGCATGTCGCTGCAGGATGCTGTGGTAGCCATGCTGGTTCAGTGTGCCTTCAATTTTGAATAAATCCCCAACAGTGTCACCAGCAAAACACCCCCACACCATCACACCTCCTCCTCCATGCTTCACAGTGGGAACCAGGCATGTGGAATCCATCCGTTCACCTTTTCTGCGTCTCACAAAGACACGGCGGTTGGAACCAAAGATCTCAAATTTGGACTCATCAGACCAAAGCACAGATTTCCACTGGTCTAATGTCCATTCCTTGTGTTTCTTGGCCCAAACAAATCTCTTCTGCTTGTTGCCTCTCCTTAGCAGTGGTTTCCTAGCAGCTATTTGACCATGAAGGCCTGATTGGCGCAGTCTCCTCTTAACAGTTGTTCTAGAGATGGGTCTGCTGCTAGAACTCTGTGTGGCATTCATCTGGTCTCTGATCTGAGCTGCTGTTAACTTGCCATTTCTGAGGCTGGTGACTCGGATGAACTTATCCTCAGAAGCAGAGGTGACTCTTGGTCTTCCTTTCCTGGGTCGGTCCTCATGTGTGCCAGTTTCGTTGTAGCGCTTGATGGTTTTTGCGACTCCACTTGGGGACACATTTAAAGTTTTTGCAATTTTCCGGACTGACTGACCTTCATTTCTTAAAGTAATGATGGCCACTGGTTTTTCTTTAGTTAGCTGATTGGTTCTTGCCATAATATGAATTTTAACAGTTGTCCAATAGGGCTGTCGGCTGTGTATTAACCTGACTTCTGCACAACACAACTGATGGTCCCAACCCCATTGATAAAGCAAGAAATTCCACTAATTAACCCTGATAAGGCACACCTGTGAAGTGGAAACCATTTCAGGTGACTACCTCTTGAAGCTCATGGAGAGAATGCCAAGAGTGTGCAAAGCAGTAATCAGAGCAAAGGGTGGCTATTTTGAAGAAACTAGAATATAAAACATGTTTTCAGTTATTTCACCTTTTTTTGTTTAGTACATAACTCCACATGTGTTCATTCATAGTTTTGATGCCTTCAGTGAGAATCTACAATGTAAATAGTCATGAAAATAAAGAAAACGCATTGAATGAGAAGGTGTGTCCAAACTTTTGGCCTGTACTGTATATATATATATACATATATATATATATGTATATATGTGTGTGTGTGTGTATATGTATGTGTGTGTGTGTGTGTGTGTGTGATAATCATACTGTGACAGGCTATATCATTTTACAGCAGCGTGGAAGGTCAGACCCCCCAGATTGCAGGGCTCATTAGCCCAGATGACTGCTAATCTAGTTAATGCTGCTCTCTACAGCAGGTGATCATTACTGTGACACACACTCACTCAATCCTCTCTTGCCCTCACTGCCTCCACACATAACAGCCACTCTCAAATCTTACTGTAGATGTTAAAGACAGCATAGTACCTCTCAAGTTTAGAAAGCTCTATCAAGTCTGGATTGTAAAAAGTCTGCCGGTGACTAAATTACTAAATTAAGCCTTATTCTTGAAAAAACGACTGCAGTACGGCATACATTTTAGGACATCCTCAGGTGTCAGGCTTCAGCGTCAGACCTTAGATGAAAAGGCCTAAGGTCTCAGGAAAATCTCTGTCAGACGTCACACTAAACGGCCTCACAAAAAAAGTCATCGGACCAAAAGGTGTCAGAAAAAAAGACGTCAGACCAAAAGGCATCAGAAAAAAAGTCGTCAGACTAAACGGCCTCAGAAAAAAAGTCATTGGACCAAAAGGCATCAGAAAAAAGTCGTCAGACCAAAAGGCATCAGAAAAAAAAGTCGTCAGACTAAACAGCCTTAGAAAAAAAGTCATCGGACCAAAAGGCATCAGAAAAAAGACGTCAGACCAAAAGGCATCAGAAAGAAAGTCGTCAGACTAAACGGCCTCAGAAAAAAAGTCGTCAGACCAAAAGGCATCAGAAAAAAAGTCGTCAGACTAAATGGCCTCAGAAAAAAAGGCATCAGAAAAAAAGTCGTCAGACTAAACGGCCTCAGAAAAATCATTCTCATATAAAAACAGATTAGTTTTATTTCTTCAAACTTTGATTTCACAGTCTGCAGACCATGGGTGCAGTAATAAATGACGTCATCAAAACACATTATTCTGGGTCCTTTTGGCTCAACAGTGTGAATTTCATACATGTGGTAGTCTTCTAGGCTGAAAAAACTGGGGATGCAAATCTCGGCAGGTAATAAATACACCTCTGCCGAATAATGCATCCAGGCTGTAATTATATTTCAAGAGGTCTGTCAATCAAAGGATTTTACCAGCTCATATTCTGGGTCCTTTTGGCTCAACAGTGTGAATTTCATTCATTTAATAATGACCTAAGCATAAATAACAGGGGATGCATTAGTCAGCAGCAGCAATCAGTTCTGTCGAAAAATGCATGCACCCCTTAACACCCTCATGAAACTTCAAATCAACACCATCATGGCTTTATCAGCACGTAGCATACTTTATTTGATGGGCCTTGACAGTGTGAATGACTCCCTACATTAATTTTCCGCATTTAAAAACCATGTTTTCGTAGAGCTATCTGAAATCCCATGCTTAAAAATGCAGCCACACACAAAATAGTGAAGAGTTGGCATTAAGAAATAATGAGAGATTAATCAAGCAGACTAATCAGACCAATCGAGGAAACGCTACTTTACCGATTCTAATAAAACACTGATGACGCTAAACGTTAAAAAACTAGACTTCAGATCAGTGATCATCACTGATGAACCTGACAAAGAAGATTATTTTGTTTTTAAACAGTACGTTTCCTTAAAAATCAAGACGGTAGCTTTTCTTTCAGCTGTGCGCGCTCCCGCGAGGTAGGCAGATCTTGGCACAACACCGGCCATGCTCCTAGCATAAGAAATACGGAGTTTTCACCAATACTGGCATCGGTTTTAAAGGAAATATCAGCAAATTTATGGATAAACTGTTCAGAGATCACAAAGATCATTCATAGTTTTCAGTGACGTGACCCGCGCAGCTGGAGGGCAAAACAGCGGTTCAACGACACGACCGGACACTGTGCAGAGCAGCAATAAGGACTGTTAATTTCCCCATCTATCAACCCACGAATACTTAGGTCATCTCACTGATCATTAACATAAAAGACATTGTCAAACTACAAGTTTTGGGTGATTATGATCAGTATCCAGCTCTCGCCGCTGTTTTTTTTTTTTTTTTTTTTCTCACCGCTGTATTTCAGTCACTGAAAACAGTCCCTGTCTGGAGGATCCCTCGCCTTGAAGCCCAGATCAAAGCTTTAAAACTACAGCTGTCATTTGGGAGGTGAAGGCAGGGTTTCCCCCATCATTATACCACTTGCTCAAGTCGAATGAACGGGGAATATGAAAAAAAAACTCTGTGTATCCTCTGAATAACATCTCTAGCTATATCGCCACCACCACAACAACAACAACAATAACAACAACAACAACCTCCCTCTACAAACAAATGTTGCTCGTTGTTCTCTCAGCATGTGTCAGTTAGTTCACAAAAGCAAATGTAATGACTCACTGTTAACTGGTAAGTTAGTTAGTTGGCTCCTCTGACCAGCTGCTGTTGCTGCTCATAAAACGTACAGTTCGTAGTGAATTTCTAATCCTCTCCTGTTTTAGCTTCTCTGCACTGGCTCCCTGTAAAATCCAGAATTGAATTTAAAATCCTACTGTTAACTTATAAATCTCTAAATGGTCAAGCTCCGTCATATCTTAGAGAGCTCATAGTGCCATATTTATCCCACCAGAACACTGCGCTCTGAGAACGCAGGGTTACTCGTGGTCCCTAAAGTCTCCAAAAGTAGATCAGGAGCCAGAGCCTTCAGCTATCAGGCTCCTCTCCTGTGGCATCATCTTCCTGTTACGGTCCGGGAGGCAGACACCGTCTCCACATTTAAGACTAGACTTAAGACTTTCCTCTTTGATAAAGCTTATAGTTAGGGCTGGCTCAGGCTTGCCCTGTACCAGCCCCTAGTTAGGCTGACTTAGGCCTAGTCTGCTGGAGGACCCCCCTATAATACACCGGGCACCTTCTCTCCTTCTCTCTCTCTCTCTCTCTCTCTCTCTCTCTCTCTCTCTCGTGTCCTATTACTGCATCTTGCTAACTCAGCCATTCTGGATGTCACTAACTCGGCTTCTTCTCCGAAGCCTTTGTGCTCCACTGTCTCTCAGGTTAACTCGTATTGCAGCGGTGCCTGGATAGTGTGACGTGTGTGGTTGTGCTGCTGCCGTGGTCCTGCCAGATGCCTCCTGCTGCTGTTATCATTAGTCATTAGTCATACTTCTACTGTTATTATACGCATATGATTATTGATTATTACGCACACCGCTTCGGCACATAGGCTACTGAAGCGGTGGGTGTACAGGACAAGCAAGTCCGACACCCGATATCCCAAAAGTTTAAAGGGTGATGTTGAATTTTTAATGATTTTATATATAAATATATAATATACAGTACAGGCCAAAAGTTTGGACACACCTTCTCATTCAATGCGTTTTCTTTATTTTCATGACTATTTACATTGTAGAGTCTCACTGAAGGCATCAAAACTATGAATGAACACATGTGGAGTTATGTACTTAACAAAAAAAGGTGAAATAACTGAAAACATGTTTTATATTCTAGTTTCTTCAAAATAGCCACCCTTTGCTCTGATTACTGCTTTGCACACTCTTGGCATTCTCTCCATGAGCTTCAAGAGGTAGTCACCTGAAATGGTTTTCCAACAGTCTTGAAGGAGTTCCCAGAGGTGTTTAGCACTTGTTGGCCCCTTTGCCTTCACTCTGCGGTCCAGCTCACCCCAAACCATCTCGATTGGGTTCAGGTCCGGTGACTGTGGAGGCCAGGTCATCTGCCGCAGCACTCCATCACTCTCCTTCTTGGTCAAATAGCCCTTACACAGCCTGGAGGTGTGTTTGGGGTCATTGTCCTGTTGAAAAATAAATGATCGTCCAACTAAACGCAAACCGGATGGGATGGCATGTCGCTGCAGGATGCTGTGGTAGCCATGCTGGTTCAGTGTGCCTTCAATTTTGAATAAATCCCCAACAGTGTCACCAGCAAAACACCCCCACACCATCACACCTCCTCCTCCATGCTTCACAGTGGGAACCAGGCATGTGGAATCCATGCGTTCACCTTTTCTGCGTCTCACAAAGACACGGCGGTTGGAACCAAAGATCTCAAATTTGGACTCATCAGACCAAAGCACAGATTTCCACTGGTCTAATGTCCATTCCTTGTGTTTCTTGGCCAAAACAAATCTCTTCTGCTTGTTGCCTCTCCTTAGCAGTGGTTTCCTAGCAGCTATTTGACCATGAAGGCCTGATTGGCGCAGTCTCCTCTTAACAGTTGTTCTAGAGATGGGTCTGCTGCTAGAACTCTGTGTGGCATTCATCTGGTCTCTGATCTGAGCTGCTGTTAACTTGCCATTTCTGAGGCTGGTGACTCGGATGAACTTATCCTCAGAAGCAGAGGTGACTCTTGGTCTTCCTTTCCTGGGTCGGTCCTCATGTGTGCCAGTTTGGTTGTAGCGCTTGATGGTTTTTGCGACTCCACTTGGGGACACATTTAAAGTTTTTGCAATTTTCCGGACTGACTGACCTTCATTTCTTAAAGTAATGATGGCCACTGGTTTTTCTTTAGTTAGCTGATTGGTTCTTGCCATAATATGAATTTTAACAGTTGTCCAATAGGGCTGTCGGTTGTGTATTAACCTGACTTCTGCACAACACAACTGATGGTCCCAACCCCATTGATAAAGCAAGAACTTCCACTAATTAACCCTGATAAGGCACACCTGTGAAGTGGAAACCATTTCAGGTGACTACCTCTTGAAGCTCATGGAGAGAATGCCAAGAGTGTGCAAAGCAGTAATCAGAGCAAAGGGTGGCTATTTTGAAGAAACTAGAATATAAAACATGTTTTCAGTTATTTCACCTTTTTTTGTTAAGTACATAACTCCACATGTGTTCATTCATAGTTTTGATGCCTTCAGTGACAATCTACAATGTAAATAGTCATGAAAATAAAGAAAACGCATTGAATGAGAAGGTGTGTCCAAACTTTTGGCCTGTACTGTATACACACAAATATACATACATACATATATATATGTATGTATATATATATATACATACACATATATAAAAATAGTCCGTTTTTATATGAGACTGATTTTTCTGAAGCCATTTAGTCTGACAACTTTTTTTCTGATGCCTTTTGGTCTGACGTCTTTTTTTCTGATGCCTTTTGGTCCGATGACTTTTTTTCCGAGGCCGTTTAGTCTGATGACTTTTTTTGTGAGGCCGTTTAGTCTGACGACCTTTTTTCTGACGCCTTTTGGTCCGATGACTTTTTTTCTGAGGCCATTTTGTCTGATGACTTTTTTCTGAGGCTGTTTAGTGTGATGTCTGACAGAGGTTTTCCTGAGACCTTATGCCTTTTCATCTAAGGTCTGACGCTCAAGCCTGACACTTGAGGATGTCCTAAAATGTATGCCGTACTGCAGATCTGTTACAACACCCACTGCCTCTATTTTTAATCTTAGTCTAAACAAGGGTTTGAATCTCAGCTCCTTGAAGTCACCATTTGTCCTTCCTTTATTCAAAGGTGGAGGTCCCTCTGTCCTGTACAATTATTGATCTATTTCCAGACTGTTCGTCACAGCTTAAGTATTTGAGTCCCTTGTGGACAAACAGCTAAAATCTTTTTGCCTGATAAATATATTTTAATTCAAACTCAGTCAGTTTTTAGAGAGGGACATAAATCTATAACTGCAGCCATATCAGTCAGTTCAGTTCAATTCATCTCAGTTCAGTTCAACTCAGCTCAGCTCAGCTCAGTTAGTTCAGTTTAGTTTAGTTAAGTTTAGTTCAGTTCAGTTCAACTCAGTTCCGTTCTGTTCCGTTCAGTTCAATTTAATTTAATTCATAAAGCCTAATATCACAAATCACAATTAACCTCACAGGGCTTTACAGCATAAGACATCCCTCTGTCTCTGGACCCTCGCAGCGGATAAGGAAAAACTCCCCAAAAAACCCTCTAACAGGGAAAATAGTGGTAGAAACCTCAGGAAGAGCAACTAAAGAGGGATCCCTCTTCCAGGATGGACAGATGTGCAATAGATGTTGTGTGTACAGAACAGATCAACGTAATAAATGCACAACAATCCACATGACAAAATGATACATTAAAAGAGAGAGAGAGAGAGAGAGATGCATGGCAAACAGTAATGACAATAGCTACAGTGACATTCATTTTAGCATTAATATTATATTAATAATAATAGTATTTTGGTAGTATATAGCTTAAAGACGTGGCATGTCAATTCTGATGTCCCAAGCATATTTATAATGTTAAAAATATATAAATATTTCAAAACACTACATTATGTTACTCAAAAGTACCAAACTGTCCTTCCTGGGTAATGTCTCTGTACTAAAATATGCCAAAAATGTAAACAAAAAAAAAAAAAAAAGTCTTAATGAAAGCATTAATTATCTACTGGGGCACAATTGTGTTAATGTTTGCAATGACATCTGCAAATATAGTAACAATGCTAAGCTTATTTACATTTTAACGCAAGAAATACTTTTGTCTCCATATTTGGATTTCCATAATGTCCTTCCTGGGTAACAGACATACAGTGGCTATATATTACCATATTTTGATTTGGATAGTCATGTGACAGACTGTTGCATCAGCCAGAAGATTCTGAAGGACCCCCAAAACACATTACAAGGTCAGAAAGTCTCTCTTAAAATGTTGATATTTTGACCTTTTCGGTCACTGGTGCGTTATGTCCTCAAATCATGTGTCTTTCTGGATAACGCTAATAAAACATTTATGATGTTTATATATTTAAAAACTACCTATTTCATGTGAAATATGACACTGATGTGTTGAAGTTTAAGTTATAGTTTTCCACAGTAGGCCTAGCTAAAGCCTGATTATAAAGGGAAAATTGTTTTTTTGTCCTCCCTGGATAATGATATGTCCTCCCTGGATAACAAAGATCTTCTGTTACCCAGGACATGTCCTCTGTTATCCAGGGTGGACATGTTTATCAATGCAGATTTGTATTAATATCTGTAGCTTTTTAGACATTGACGTGATATTGTTATATTAATAACAATATTATGTATTTTTTTTTAACTTTTATGGCATTTTCTGTTATTTATCTTGAATTCATCTGATTTAATGAACACAGGCCATTATCATAGATTTTTGTGAAGTTATTGTCCAAAAATGAACCAATAATAGTGCTATAATCTAATATTTATGTTTTTAATAAGGTTTTAGTATAGTTTTTGATGTTTCAGGGTCAGTTTTGTCCTTCAAATACCCCTGTCTAATAAGGAGAGGCAGAGACTATACAGGGCCAGGAAGAATGCTGATCCACAAGCTAGGGCTGAGTATCTTGAGGAAAAGAGAGCAAGGTATTGTGATTTAGTAGTGAAGGCAGATCAGTATAACCCTCCTGTTATGTTGTGGGTCAAACTGACCCGTTTCAAAGTTTAAGAACACAGAAAACATGTTTTGATTAAGTTTTGGAGCATGAAACGGTTTCTGCTGGACTTGATTAATGTAATGAACATGTAAATGTAAAATGACTACTGACACGGCAGTGATAATGGAGGAAGGGTAAAAATATCACATTTCTTGCAAATCGAGACACAAGAGAAGAGAATGACAGCCCAGGAGGCTCTGGAACATGTCCTTGATCAGGATAGTGAAGTTGAGGAGGAATTGTCTGAAAATGAAGATGATCTTGAGATGAACTCTGATCATGAGGATTGGAATTTCAGACCATCAACTCCAAGAGAGAAACATTCATATAAAAAAATGGCCAAACAGAATATTGAATGCCTCATTTTTGCCAGTGTACTAAAATAAATCAGTTTAAAAGTTATTTTTTAATGAAAAATGAGTGAATTCTCATAAGTAAACCATGATCTGTAAGGGGTGAAACACCTGATTACATTAAATGATTACATTAATGTCAATTGAGCTAACGATAATGTTTATAGCGAAAAATATATTTACCTCCGCCAAGGAGGTTATGTTTTTGCCGGCCTTGGTCTGTTTGTCTGTTTGTTTGTTTGTTTGTCTGTCTGCAAAAAACCTCAAAAAGTTATGAACGGATTTTGATGAAATTTTCAGGAAAGGTGGATAATGGGCCTTTAATGATAGTTACTTTGAAATCTTGCAGTATGTCATTCCTGGCTAACAGCATGTCATTCCGGGTAACAATGACACAGTCAAGTAATTTAATCCAGATTTTCATGTTATATTACTCAATCATGTTTCTTGAGTTGAGGATACAATAACAACCCTTTTACCTTTACTATAAAACATTTTAAGACATTTTCCATCTTTTTTCTCTTTTTGGCATGGAACATTGTGTGATCAACAGCAACTAATGAACCCATTTCAGTATGAATCTCCAAATATATCACATTAATTGTGATGAAAATGTTGTTTTCTGAGCAGTAATTGTTTGTTGAGCTCTAACTATAGTTATCTATAAACTTTTATATGCCAAGAATAGCAGACATTTTAATTAATTTTCAATTCCATTCCCGTTACCCAGGAAGGACATTTTCCATGGGATTATCTATATAATTGGCTGAAAAATGTTAATCGCATTTTTAAAATTAATTCTTTTGTTGAGTTGTATACAGAACACTCTAATAAAGATAGAAAGTGCCTAAATTGGCATTTTTAGCCAATTTGATTTATTTTCAATTTTCAAATCCTTATTTGTCTTTGACCCATATATGGTATATGCAGAGTTGGGTATAATGTGTTACAAAGTAACGCGTGAGAGTACTTTGATTACTTTTTGCAGTAACGAGTAACCTAACGCGTTAGTTTGCTGTTTGAGTAATCAAATACTTGAGTACATTTCCAAACAAGACATCAGTTACTTCTGTTACTTTTAGAACGCTGGTCCTTCAGCTCCGAAACAGCAACGGCTGTCTTTTGGTTCTAATAACGGAGATAACGTTAAACCCATCAGTCCGAAAGAAGTCATGAAGCTTGTGACTAGCTACAGGGAGAAGAAATGCTGCCGTTGTCTATGGTGGAGTCTAAAAAAAGGTGGAGGAGGACTCGCTGACAGACATAGTTCTAGTCTCGCCACCAGACAATCAGAGATCTCCGCCTTCTGATAGTCTGGGGACACGCCTTTCTAAAGTGTGTTTAACACACCGGCGAAAACGGCCGGCAACAAAGCAACGGCTCTTGCATTTTTGAAAAGGACACGCCTTCTCGGAAATGTGCGCTCCCCCTTTTCTGGTCCGCAAGGAAACAAACACACACAGAGCTTGAAAATGGATGCCGAGAGATTTAACTCCGTTTTATCAAACGTGTGCTCATCCGTGAAGAAAATATTTTTTCCAGCGGATGTCTTAGTTACAACATTATTGAGCTAACTGGAGTAGTTTCATGTCGTATCTGACAACGGGAGGCTTTTAACAGATGACGTCCTGTTAGCTTTGCTGCTAGTGTTAGCTGTCCCTGTCAGCTGCAGCCACTGATGTGTTCTAGACATCGTGATTTCCTAAAACTGAATAAATGCCACACATAGCAACACAAAACTGCTTTGCTAGCTCAATCATGTTGTAACTAAGATATCCGCTGGAAAAGATATTTTTTTCACGGGCCATTTAATGAGTTATTACCTATTACAGACACCGCTAACGGCTAACAGGGCTAACAGCTAACGGTTAGCCCAGCTAAACGTGCACACAGAAATAGTAATGTTTGTTCAATCATTGTGTTTATAGACTTTACAAACATCGGATTAGTCCATACGGTGATACAGTGATGTGAAAAATGTGATGTATAGGCTATATATATAGCTAAAAGCTCTGCTGGTTTTCTACCCGGAAGTATTTGTAAACAACAAGGCGATTGCCTCTATAGTCTGGACGGACGGATGAGTCATGGCCTTGTAAAAGATTATGTTTGTTTCTTTTAGTTGGCGAGAATGTGTCGCCGCAAACACGACAAAAATCCACTGAACTTTGACGGCGTTTTCTGCAAGCACGGCTGAGCCATTTTATACCGCTACACATGTTTCTAGTGGGACTATGTTTACGAGCACAAGAGTTCAGTGAGCCACCGAAGGACCGCCCTGTGGATTTACTATTGGTTCTGCAACGTAGGGAGTTTTTTTAAACTCTGAAATTGTATCTGCCCATCTAAACACAAAATCAGGGAGAAAGTCATCAGTCTTTAGTTAAGCAAAGCGTCTAAAGACTGACTTGTGAGTCTAACATATTTCAGACTCAGGACTTGCATTATGCCTGGTACACACTACACGCTGGTACTCACCAATTGTCCCTGGTCGTCTTTCACGGCGTGTGTGATGTCATCGGGTTATTCTTGTCCTATTTTTATTTCACTATTATTTGAGTCACGTTCATGTGCCAGCCGACATGTTGTTGTAGTCACCTAAAAGCGTCAGCAGATGGCAGGAGCTACATTTGAAGTCCCATACGTAAACTGTCAAGCTACTGTATCTTCAACAGGAACTTCTGACAAATGTTTCAGAATAAAAGCCTATTTAGAAAATGGAGGGATTCTGGCCGAGGTTATGAGGCTTTTAATTTGAAAAAGTGTTGAGTTTGAAATGATGGTGCGATATGTTAACTTTACAAAGACAACGGAGCGGATAAAAAATATAAACACACAGAGGGATTAATAAATAACGGACCGTCTATAATGTAGTCTGTTTCAAATGAAGCTGGGAGCCTCTGCAGTTGTGGTGAGTAAAAGCCCCGCCGCTACTTGTTAGCGTTATTACTTTATGTCTGACCGTGAGGATGTACCATTGTTTGCTAGCTTGATGCTAATGACAGTAACGTTAACTCAGCGGGTTGACAAAGTGCGTCTGCTGTTTCACACCATCATTTCCCCCTTTTACTCTGTGTGGTAACATCCCTAGAGGAAATATTTAAAATGCTGGGGTATTGTTGTCATACAGTTGTCTACGGCAGCAGATCGTTCTGTGTTTCTACTGGTCAAAGTGACGGCTGTGATGGGAGAACTGGATCTCAGTGAAGAGCAAGTGACAAAAAAATGTAGGCTTAGCGCCCTGTGGTCCATTGCCCAATAGGAAATGTAGAATACTCAAAAGTACTTTAAAAGTGCTTGAGTTACTTTACTCAGGGAGTAACGGGTTACTTTTTTAGAAAGTAACGCAGTAATGTAATTTGATTACTTTTAAAGTAACCCTTACCCAACACTGGGTATATGTATTAGGGTTGTCATGAGAACTGATACTTTGGTACCAAGTCGATGCCAACACGCAAAAAATATGTCAGTACCTTTTTTTGGTACCATAAGTACCGGATCCAGGGCAGTAAGTACCGGATCCAGGGCTTTGGGTCCAAACTCACTTCCTCTTCTTTGGGGTTTATTGGAGATTTGCAAACACGGTGCACTACTGCCACCAACATTTCAGGTGTGGTTTGTATTTTGACGGGACAGCAGCGGCCACCAGTGGCGCGTGTGCTGCCGCAACACTTGTGGATCGCTTGCAGTGTAAATGAGGCTAGAGTTAAAGTTAAAGTTTGAAACAGTTTTAATAAAGTAGTGAATTCAGAAATACATGAGCTCTGTTTTTTATTTTTATCATGGTAT
The DNA here is from genome assembly GCF_041903045.1 of Epinephelus lanceolatus. NCBI lineage: Eukaryota > Metazoa > Chordata > Actinopteri > Perciformes > Serranidae > Epinephelus > Epinephelus lanceolatus. Next base: position 2,174,173 of record NC_135752.1, read on the forward strand.
CGAATGAGTATTGAGAATCGTGGAAATTCACTGGTATTGGTATCGACTACTGAAATTCTGGTATTGTGACAAACCTAATATGTATATATTAATATATGATAGTATAAGTATGTGACAGTAATAATCATATGCGAATAACAATAGTAGTAGTATAACTAATAATAATAGCAGTAGTAGGCATCAGGCAGGACCATGGCTGCAGTGAAACCACGACCCACGATCCAGGCGTCGCCACAAATCAAGGGAATCTGCGAGACAGTGGGGCACAAAGGCTCCAGAGAAGAAGCTGAGTTAGTGAAATGCATTAATAGACATGAATGTTAGATAATGAAGAAAACCCAACTTTTCAGAATCTTAGAGCAATAGAAGAGAAGAGAGGAGCTCAGTGTATCATAGATAAGGCCTATATCAGCATAACTGAGGCTGGTCCTAGGCAAGCCTGAGCCAGCCCTAACTATAAACTTAATCAAAGAAGGACGTCCTTCGTCTACTCTTATATATGTGGAGATATTGTCTGCCTCCTGGACCAAAATAGGAAGATGGTCCAGAACATCCACAGAACAGGAGCATGATAGCTGAAGGCTCCAGCTTCAACTCTACTTTTGGAGACTTTAAGAGCCACAAGTAACCCTGCATTCTCAAGCTCACAGGGACAATATGGCACTATGAGCTCTCGAAGATATGGGAGAGCCTGACCTTTTTGAGTTTTGAAACTGCAAAGAAGGACTTTAAAGTCAATTCTGGATATTACAGGGAGCAAGTGCAGAGAGGCTACAACAGGAGAAATATGATCTCTTTTTTTCATTCCTGTCAGAACATCTGCCAAATGATACTGTTACTGCTTTAGATGATATAACAAATAAAGTGCTGCACTTTTTATTGATTTATTCTAAACTGTTTGTATCAGACTGGTACCAAAAAAGAGAGGACTCAAAAAACACAAGTTCTTTACTAAAAAGTCGGTGCACAGGAAAAGCAGTGCAAGAATACATTGTCCTGGGAAGTTTGAGTTTCACAGCCACAGGGTTGATCAATTTAGAGATAGGAAAAGGACCCACAAACTAAGGAGCCAGCCTATGGGATTCCACTCGGAGGGGGAGATCCTGGGTCGACAGCCACACTCTCTGGCCAGCTTGGTAGAAGGGGGCAGAGGTCTGCAGGTGGTCCGCTGCTTTCTTGTAACATGTAGAGTTCTGGACAAGCTTCTGCTGGGCCTGGCTCTAGATGCGGCGACAACGGTGGACCAAGGCAAGCAGACAATACTGGCCTCACCCTCCAGGGCAGGAAACAGGGGGGTTTGATAGCCATAAACACACTGAAAGGGGGAGAGACCAGTAGAGGAGCAAGGCAGTGTATTATGACCATACTCAACCAAAATAAGATGTTTACTCCAGGTGATAGGGTTTTGGGAGATGAGGCAGTGCAGACCAGTTTCCAGCTCCTGGTTCAGTTGCTCCGTTTGGACATTGGACTGAGGATGATAACCAGAGGAGAGGCTGATAGAAGCACCAATGAGGGAGTAGAAAGCCCTCCAAAACTGAGAAACAAACTGGCGGCCCCAAGTCCGACACAACGTCTCCGGGAAAGCCATATAAACGAAACACGTGACAGGACAACCTCTGCCTTTTCCTTGGCAGAGGGCAATTTGCATGAGGAACAAGGTGCATCTTAAAGCTAAGCCTATAGGCCTCTGCTCGAAAATTGCATATCCATAATGAAATGAATATATCTCTGCAACCACAAGGTCTATTTGAATACTTTTGGTGTCATGGTAAAGGGAACACTTATGAGATTTGTTAAGATGTGTAAATATCAGTATAATGTGTTGTACGTGATGAGTAAATGAAGATGGCACACAGCATTAATTAATTTTGAGGTTCACCTAAAAAAAAAGTGTTTTCAGGAGGAATATCCCTTTGGAATGATGCAGCTGCAGCTCTAAACCTCTATCAATCATAATACAATATGTGAACATTAACTCTGCAAAGGTTGATTCTGATCAAGTGAAGCAGAACAATATTAGAGAGGTTTTAGCACAGAAAATTCAGGCGAGCTCTCCAAAACTGCACCATGTTTGCATGTGATTTTTGTCATGTACAATCCTATATCTTTCATTTTTTGTTTCTGTAAATCCCTAATGATGTTTAGGATATACACATAAAACTGTCCGTTTAGTTTTTTTCTATTTCCCACTCCAAACTGACCAATACACACCTACACCTGACGGCTTGGCCGATTTGAGTGATTGACACCTCGTTTGATTCGTTAGAGCTAATAGAATGACGCTATACCCACCAAAACGAGATTGACAGCACTGTAAGCCAATCAGAGTCAGCAGCGGCTCACAGCAGCAGCATTGTTATGCTTCCCCCGGAACCTCCGGCCGGAAAAACTTGCTGACTGGAGGTTCCGGGGGAAGCATAACAATTCAACAATTCATTTGAATGACAGACAACATCACGGTGAACGGGAATGAAGCGTGATTTAATGGCAGAATGCGCTTTTCACGGCAAAAACAACAAGGTAAGAGAGATATTACAAATATATTTCTGTTGTTGTTGTTCGTTGGCCTCTAGCTCTCTGATGGTTTGGCGTAGAGTGCTTTGGCGCTTATGTGTGGAAACAGCGGAGTCTCAGCTTTCATTTGAGATGAACGCTGTGTGTTTTGCATAATGTGTGGTCGAGTTAGAGCCCGAAATATACCAAGTGGGTTGGGATATCTGTGCTGTATGGAGTTGAATTTGTTGTTGTTTGAGCTGTGTTTGGGGCATGTAAAAAGGGTTTTTACAGCCTTGTAGCCCAGGTTCTGCTGTTTAATTTGAAGTGCAACATCACTATATTCTTCGTGATCAGTGTATTGTTTCACACTGTGCTTGCAAAGTCGCTCTCAAAGTCCCCCAGTTGGGTTGCTTTCGGTTTAACAGGTTGGAATTTGTCCACAAAAGTAAGTATGGTAGTGTTAACTTCGGAGGGAGGCAGACCAGTCACAAAATCCAGAGAAATGTCAGTCCATGGTTGATGAGGAACAGGTAAAGGGTGTGGAGGACAGCGGGAGACTGTTCCGGGCACACACTTGGCAAGCAGCAACATATTCTCCCACCTCCTTTTCCATGGAGGGCCACCGGAAACGCTGCTTAACAAACATGGTCCAAGCTATCCCTGGGTGGCAGGAGAGGAGGGAAGTGTGAGCCCAATGAATCACCTGGGAACTAAGAGAACAACCAGTTTGTGGGGCAGTCATCTGGCATAGGAGCCTTAGCACAAGCCTGTCTGACTCTTTCCTCAATGTCCCATGTGACAGCCCCTACCACACATGAGGGTGGCAGAATGTAGGTGGGAGAGTCAGGAGCTGAGCTGAGTCCACAAGGTGAGAGAGAGCACTTGGTTTAATGTTCTTAGAGTCTGGGCTGTAGGACAGAGAAAAGTTGAAATGGTTAAAAAAAGTGCTCACCTGACGTGAGTTGGGGAGAGCACTGTCTTAATCCCAACATCTGAGGCATCCACCTCAACCACGAACTGCTGGTGCTGGTCTAGACCAGCACAGGGGCTGTGGTGAAACAGATGCCTGCGCAGCTTGAGGAGTCAACTGAAACTTGACATTGGTAGAGGTCAGAGCATGCAAAGGGGCAGCAACACTACTGAAATTTCTGATGAAACAACTGCAGAAGTTTGCAAACCCTAGAAAATGTTGAAGCTGCTTGCGGTTTACAGGAATGGGCCACTCTGAGAAAGCGCTAACTTTATCTGAATCCATCTGAACTGTCCCCTCAGAAACAATGAACCCCAAGAAAGACACAGTAGGAACATGAAACTCACATTCCTCTGCAGCTGAAAGGGGCAAACCCAGAGGAGTAGTAGACAAAAAGCAAGTCTTTGAACATTCCTTTCCCCAAGCAGTAACTTTTCTAGTGGACCAGCCTATGTGGGGGTTATGCAGGGCTAACTGAGGGTACCTTAAAATAAGTGGGCGCTGAGGAGACTGGAACAGGAGGAAGCTGAGGAATTCTGTATGATTGTCTGGAAAAAATAACTGAACAGGTTGTGTGTGGTGAGTTACCCCACACAGAAGACGACCGTCTAAGGTGCTAGCCTCCAAAGTCTTGGACAGCGGGAAAAGGTCAAGGCCTAGTCTTTTGGCTAGATCTAGGTCCATCGAGTTAGCAACAGAAACGGAATATACCAGGACCGGATGACTAAAGCCCTATTCGGACGGGATTAGTTTTACATAGGGACGAGGGGTAAAGTAATAATTACCAGAGATTTTAGTCCCGTCCGAATGTGCCATGTCAGTAATCATTACCGCACGATGTCAGTAAAGATTACCGCGACTTTTACCTTCTGTAAAAGGGTCCCGGACAATTACCTCAGGTAATACTAATCCCGTGCGAATAGACCAGCAGTAAACATGTGTGCTAGGGCTGTCAAAAAGAAATCTAAGTTAGAAATGTATTCAGATATATTTATTTTTTTATAAGTTCGAACCTAAATTTGATCATTCGAATATAATTAATAATTAATTAATACTATCAATAATGTTGTATATCACGGCAAATCCCGTTCGGGCGGAGATGGCTCGCGCACAAGCCGGGCCAGAGAGGGACGCAGCGGGAGGGAGAGTCACCGACGGAGGAGCCCGCTGCACCAACACCACCCACTGTGCTGTCCGTGATGTGTGACCTGTTCGGGGAGACATACAGGGAGAGTGTTGCACCTGCTGCCTCCCTGCCTACCCTTTTTGAAGAAGAAATGAAACGTTACCAGAATGAGACACCACTACGAGCCGGCCAGGATCCACTCTTGTGGTGGAAAACTACGCACTGAAGTATCCAAACATTGCTCAGACAGCGAGGCAGAAGTTGATCATACCTGGCACTTCAGTGAGGTCAGAACGGGTGTTTTCATCCGAGTGTCACGTTCATAGCAATAAGCATTTTATTTTTTGTGTGTTTTTTTTTTTTTTTGTAAAAATAAATAAATAACAATAATAATAATAATAACGTCTATTATTATTCGAACTCTACTAAATTAATTCGAAAATATTCGAACTCAATTTCATGGTGCTTTGACAGTCCTATCATACGCTCATGATGGCAGGAGGGCACGGCGGTGCGTGAATGGATTTATCCCTCCCACTTGTGGTAGTTTTACTGATATCTCTTATCCCGTGCGAATCGGCCATTAATATTACTGACGTCCTGTGGTAAAGTGACATTACCCCACGTGCCCATGTAAAACTAATCCCGTCCGAATAGTGCTTAAGGGACACAGAGGAAGAGTAGAGGATAGTAGTATGGCTCACCAGCACCATCTTCTTCACTGATGAGCCCGGTCTTTTACTGGACAGGAGGCAATTAGATGGCCCAGCTGAGCACAGTAGATACACTGCCCCTCCTGACAAATGGCGCTGTCGTTCCTTAGGAGTCAGCCTGGTTCTGCCAAGCTGCATGGGTTCCTCTGATGCTGGAGGGGGTACTGTAGAGGTGGTTGGTGAGAGGTGCTGACTCGTAGGATGCCAGGATGGCTGAAAGAATTCAATAGCGTAATCAGAGACTCTTCTCTTACCCTGGCGTAGACTAGAGGGAGCTCGGGCTGCCTCCCATCCAGGAGCAATGGGTTGGAATATCTTGGTGAAGGTCTCAGAGAAGAGCTTAAGAGACTCACAGACGGGAGATTTTCTGTTCCATTCTGCCGTAGCCCAAGCCTCAGCTCTGCCAGAAGGATGTTGATAAACTCAGGGTGCAGGGAAGTTGTGGAGGTGGAAGTTTAGGCTTGACAACCTGGCGGCTTCTGCAGTCAGCTGGTTGGTCAGAGATCAAGGTGCCTCTACCACAGCTGCTGCATGACAGAGACGTAAATATCGATGGTACAGGCACTGGATTGCATGAGGGCCCATGGGGTGGAGGGGCCTGACTGCCACATAAAAATACGCCCATGATTAAAGAAGAACTTATGTTAAATTAAAAATGGTGTGATTTGCTATATATGCATTCAAAAAGGCAAACCCATCTCCATTATTGTTTTTTTTTTAAATAGTATCAGTCTATAACAAAATTGTCACAGTCTGCTCTGCCCCTCTCCTGCTCTGCTACTCAGCCACGCCCTTCATCAGCTTAACTGCTTCCACCTGCTGCTGTCACCTGCTCATCATCTCCAATCAAGCCAGTATATATCCAGCTTCACTCCACTCACTCTTTGCCAGATTGTCTTTGCTCTCATGCCTGACTCTCCAGCACTTGTTGCCAGACTGCTTACCTGGTATCGACCCGACTTGCCTCCGACCTTCGCTTCACGTCTCAGCCCCGGTAAATCCACCAGCCTTCTGTCCTCTACTACGAGTATTGCCTGCCTGTTTTCGTCTGCTTGTGGCTGGTTGGCACTCAGCCTGTTCCTGCTCAGCCAAAAGACCCACCTTGTCAGCTTCACCTCGCCAGCTCACCTCCTCTGGTGCCGTCAGCCCCATCGACTCCATCTCAAGGTCCGGATCCACACCCAGCCTTCATCTGAACCACTTTCCAGTAAGACTTCCATCAGCAGTGAGTTTGTGCTATTTCCCCTCCACCACACTCATTGAGCCTGTTGAGAACGTTTGCTCACGAGTCCCATGCACTCCCTGCCTGCCCCGTTGGTCCTGTGATAACTTGCTTGCCTGGCACATGGGAGACCCGGGTTCGAATCCTGCCATACTCACCTGCTCTGCTCTGCTGCATCTTCTGGTTAGCTGTGTTCCTGCTTTAACCTGCCAAATAAACACTGTTAATACAAGAAACCTGGTTCATTTGTGCTGCATTTGGGTTCACTCTATATCCGTTACAGTACAATCTGGCCAGCTATGGACCCAGCACACAATCCCACACCACTTAGTCGCCTCGAGACAATTGAGGGCGTCCTGCAACAACATGAGGACATGATGACTGCATCTGCTGCTGAAGCCAGACAGGCTGCTGAGACTCATGGACGAGCACTAGCGATGTTAGTCGGACAGATGCAACAGCTAGCAGCCCAACTGTCCCAGCTCTCTCCATCCACTGTATTTGCCCCCTCTTCTGAAGCATCGGCTTCTGCTCCTGCACCTGTACCAGCCTCTTCACTGCCCAGAGATGCTCCTGAGCCCCGGGTGGGAACCCCGGGGCGTTACGACAGTGATCGAGAGACTTGTGGCCCCTTCCTCACCAACTGCTCTCTTCTGTTTCCCTGCAGCCCCGCACCTTCGCCACTGAACCAGCAAAGGTAGCATTTGTCATCAACCGCCTGACAGGCAGAGCTCGACTATGGGGAACAGCTGAGTGGGAGAGGCAGTCTCCAGCTTGTGCCTCCTTTGACCTGTTTGCTGCCGAGCTTCGCAAGGTTTTTGGTTTCGAGAATTGTGTTTCTGAGTCTGCAAGGGGACTGATGGGACTGAAACAAGGCGAGCGAACGGTGGCAGATTACTCAATTGATTTCCACACCAGAGCCAGCCAAAGCAGTTGGAACAGCTCAGCCCTCTATGATGCCTTCCTCCATGGTTTGGCTGACTACATTAAAGATGAACTGGTTTCACATGACACCCCCATCACCTTGGATGGGGTGATTGATTTAGCCATCCGCATCGACCTTCGAATCCAGACTCATCGACGAAAGAAGCGTCAAGGGGGAACCCAACGTTCTCTTCCACCTCGCTCCCATGGGGGTGCTGCTGCAGTCAACTCCACCTCATTGGGTCAGCAGATTGGGGATCCTGAGCCCATGCAGTTGGGTCGCACCTCCCTCTCCCTGGAAGAGAAGGAGCTCTGCCGCAAGTCCAATCTCTGCCTCTATTGTGGGATAGCGGGACACTACATCTCCAGCTGTCCAGCAAAAGCCAGACCTCACCAGTAGTTGGGGAGACCCTGGTGAGCTCAACTGCCCTGTCACCTCCCCAAAGCCAGAGACCTCTGTTCCAAGGCCGCCTCCTCCTTCCAGATGGCCCTCACACCTTGCCTATCTTCATTGACTCTGGGGCCGATGCCTGTATCATTGATGAGGAGGTGGTCCTTCAGCTGGGGCTTGAGCGGGTTCCTTTGCCTCATCCGGTTCCTGCTAGAGCCTTAGATGGACACATCTTGGGCACCGTCATTTATCAGATAATATACTCTGGACGCCAGTTTGTGGTCGAGGTGGACGCCTCAGATGTTGGGGTGGGGGCTGTCTTGTCTCAGCGCTCATGCACTGACCAAACGCTCCATCCCTGTGCCTTCTTCTCTCGACCCCTGTCCTAGGCTGAGAGAAATTATGACATTGGCAACAGGGAACTGTTGGCAGTTAAGATGGCCCTAGAAGAGTTGCACCATTGGTTGGAGGGCACCAAGGAGCCTTTTCTTGTGTGGGCAGATCACAAAAATTTGGAGTATACGCTTAGCTAAAAGACTGAACTCTCGCCAGGCCTGCTGGTCCCTGTTCTTTGCCCGTTTCAACTTCGCTCTTTCTTACCGTCCAGGGTCCCACAATGCCAAGCCCGACGCCCTTTCCTGCCAGTTCCAGAGGACAGAGGATTCTGTTGATAGACCTGAGCCCATCCTCCCTGCATCCTGCCTTGTTGCCACGTTGACCTGGGACATAGAGGAGAGGGTGAGAGCAGCCACAGAAGGACCTTGAGGCCAGATGTGCTACTATGGGCCCACTCCAAGCTCTCCTGCCACCCTGGTGTTCAACGGACACGGCATGCCCTTCTCCAACGTTTCTGGTGGCCCACCTTGCAGGAGGACGTCCAGGATTTCATCAAAGCCTGTCCAACTTGCAGTCAACCTCCTGCTGAGCTGCTTCAACCTCTTCCTGTTCCTCACCGCCCATGGTCTCACATATCCTTGGACTTTGTCACTGGTCTTCCCACCTCTGACGGCCACACTGTCATCCTGACCATCGTGGACTGCTTCAGCAAGATGGTCCACTTTGTGCTTCTGCCCAAGCTCCCCACTGCTAAAGAGACTGCTCATTTGGTTCTGCTCCATGTATTCCGCCTGCACGGCCTTCCTGTTGATGTGGTGTCGAACCGTGGTCCCCAGTTTTCTTCTGTGTTTTGGAGGGAGTTCTGCAGTTTGGTGGGTGCTACCGCCAGTCTGTCCTCTGGATTCCACCCCCAGACCAATGGACAGACTGAGCGCATGAACCAAGAACTGGAAACAGCCCTGCAGTGCATGGCCTCCCAGAACCCCTCTTTCTGGTCATCACAACTACTGTGGGTTGAATGTGCTCACAACTCCCTTGTCTGCTCTGCCACCGGCCTCTCTCCATTTAAGTGTGCATACGGCTATCAACCACCACTGTTCCCAGCCCAAGAGAAGGAGATTTCCTGTTCGTCTGTCCAAGCCTTCATCCGTCGCTGCCATAGAACATGCCTCCAAGCTCGCTCCATCCTCCTTCGTTCTGTGGGTCGATATGCTGCCACTGCCAACCGCCGCCGTACAACTGACCTACCTACCAAGCGGGTCAGCAAGTGTGGCTCTCCACCCGAGACTTACCTCTCCGGGTGGAGTCCAAAAAGATGGCACCTAACTTCATCGGGCCTTTCACTATCCAGAAAGTCATCAATCCGGTGGAAGTCCGTTCCATGAGAGTTCACCCAACCTTCCATGTCTCCAAGATTAAGCCAGTCCACAACAGTCCCTTGGTCCCTGCGGCACCACCACCTCCCCCTCCATGAATGGTCAATGGCGGTCCAGTGTATGCAGTGCGTCGCCTGATTCGCTTTCGTCGGCGGGGTAGAGGTCTCCAGTACCTTGTGGATTGGGAGGGTTACGGTCCTGAAGAGAGATCCTGGGTTCCTGCTTGCCATATTGTGGACCCCGACCTCATGGCCAACTTTCATTGGCAACACCCGACCAGCCACCCAATGAGTCTGCTTGTCGAGGGACCCGCATCTTGCCCCCACCTGTCCAGGAAGTTGAGGATCGTTCTATGGGGGAGATGTCAGATGACTATGAATATTGCCTGCCTGTTTTCTGTTCTTCGTCTGCCTGTGGCTGGTTGGCACTCTAGTTTTTGTCATATATGTCATATGTAATGATAATTGTTGGGTAATATGTATGCTGATGTTGTCCAGTATAAAGTCTCTGTTTAATCATGTAACAAGATGATACAATTTACAGTTCCTAGTTTAGGTGCAAAATCTCTCAAGACTGACAAGCTGAGCACATCTGCAAGCGGACATAACATAAAAACGGCAGCAAGACACACTGTCGGCAATATATATATATGTATATATATATATATATATATATATATATATATCTCAATCAATCAATCAATCAATTTTATTTATAAAGCCCAATATCACAAATCACAATTTGCCTCACAGGCATGTGTGTGTGTGTGTGTATATATATATATATATATATATATATATATATATATATATATATATATATATATATATATATATGCATTGGGGCCCATCATAACTACCTTACACTACTGAGTAGGTGGACAAACTAACAGAAACACAACCAATCATGACTTCATGTGCCACATAGAAAAACTATATTAGGAGGGGTTCACATGTAATAATACTGTAATTAAGTAGATTTTTTGGGTGCTTGTACTTTTATGAGTATTATGAATAGTGTGTAATTTTACTCATACTTGAGTACAATTTACACCATGTAATCTACTTCACTACTTTTAAAATCATAAGTTGCTACTGAGTACGCCCACAATTTGAAGTAATATTCAAACCTTTCATCTGCATCTTTGTAGCCAATAAGGCTGTCCAATCGCGACTGCGCCAATTAATCTATGAAGTAAGGAAAGGACAACTCCGCTGCAGCAGGCACAGGTGTCTGGCGGTAACATACCTACACAGTGGAGTAGAGACTAATTTATGGACTGAAGATTTGGAGACAAAGAAGCCAAGGGTGAGTGTCCATGCGCTCCACGCAAATCCTGTGAGCTCCGCGTCGCAACATAACAGCTTACCAGCGACAGAGAATTCCAACTCCAGGTCCAGTAATTTCCTCTTTCGTTGGCGTCATGACTGCCCAGTAGTACCTGGACAACCGAGCCGTGGCGGCACACTGTATGTGGCGTGTCAGAGGAGAAATGAGCCGTTCACATTTCTCTCTCTGTGGCAGCCAGATAACGGTCCACAAACCTCACCGCACTTTAGGGACTGTTCTTTACTTATGAAGGGACTGTCAGGGGAGGAGGGTGGCTGGTTGATTTTTATTTCATTTATTTATTTTATTTTGATCCCCCCTATGTTAATCACTTATTGATGCTGTTTTTGAAGTATTAATAAGTCAATAAGTAATTTATTCCATTGAAATATCATTGATGTATTATAGAAAAGTGATTTATCTTTTTATAAATGACAAAAGGCACATCTGCCTCATTTTTGCCGTGGTATCGTGATACTACTCAGAACCGTGATACTTTTACTGGTATGGTACAGTGGGTCCCAATTTTGGTACTGTGACAACACTAGATGTCACAAGCATTCCATTTGAAGTCGCACAGTGAGGCGGCTCGGGTGCCGCTTAAAAAAGTGTTTCCCCACTTTTGGGAGTGGGGGAACACTGCTCTCTCAGAGGCCCAAAGTGTTCCCCTACTTCTAAGTTTACAAATTAAGCACTGGTTATTAGTTTGGTTAAGATAAGTCTGCAAAGATATTGTCACTGCCACTGGTTTGCCTGACATTAAAATAAGACGGAGCTAGCTAACGTGTGCGCGTGCCTGCATGCATAATTAAGCTACAATTCTTAGAAATGTTTTAGCTTAATATTTGGACAACCACCGTCATTACAATAAATTAAATCTGTTGTCATTTAATACTCACAGGCCTACATTCAGCAGGGCTATATTTTGAGCTAGAGTGACGCTATGTTATACGAAACATTAACCATGAAAATTAACCATGTCATGTTAGCTTGTCGGTAAGGGGGGTAAATAGTGCTCCAAATTCAGGCTAATGTTTAGCATGGAAAACGGCACAAGCAAGGGGTCCCTTGTTCTCTTACTTCAGGACACCTGAATGAAGATGTTTTCGTATGATAAGCGTTACCCCTTTACAGACACGTCCACTTCACTCTAATCCCTTGCAGTTTTGTGCAAAACCCACGCGGTTATTTTGCGTGCGGTATTTATGTAATTTTGCCTATTGTATTTTATTATTCCTGCATATTGAGGTCCTTAAACAGTATTACAGTTGGATAAATGGGGCTGACTGGAAAGCTGTGAGTCTTGTGGAGTCAGTGAGCCCCTTGTATTCATGTGTGTGCCATGTGTTTACACTCTTGTCTCATAATAGTCATATCATTGCAGTAATTTCACTGTATAAGGTGAGCTGTTTTTGATATTTTATACAGGTGAATTGAATCGAATGCCTGCTATTGACGACACAATAAAACATCCATCGGTTAAAAGTAATTAATACTCTGAGTAGTTTTTGAGAAGAGTACTTTGTACTTTTACTTAAGTATTTTTTAAACACCAGTACTTTTACTTGTAATTGAGTACAATTTAAGCAATGTAACAGTACTTGTACTTGAGTACAAATTTTCAGTACTCTTTCTACCTCTGCTTTTTCGTTTTGAAAAAATGCCGCGTTTAGACGACAACGTTTTGATAACAATTGCCGTGCATACATGCCAGGCCAGTAGTTGGTGGTGTGATGCTTACACTTCCTTCTACAGAGCGGCAATGTATAAACAAACAAAATAGCAACTGCACGAACATTTGTCTGGATGGATGACGAGGTGGAGTTGCTACAGTAAATCTACACTATGATGGGGAAGCGTTGATAAATTCAATAGGGAGAGCAACACAAGCAGAGCTCAGGAGTCCACCATTATTGTTGTGATGGTCGACTTTCTCACGCATGCCTAGTGACTGGAAGCATGATGCGCATGTGCGAAAAGTCTCCGTTTTCAGAGGAACTGCATATTGCAATTTTATATGACAACGGAGATGGTGCCGTTTCCAAAAAATTACACTCTGGAACCCGTTTTCAAAAAGTTGCATTTTCAGGCACCCAAAATGCCACTGTCGTGTAAACGATCGGCCAAAACGCAACTAAAATTTACCGTTTTCAGATGAAATCGTTGTCATATAAACAGGACCTTTGCTTGTCCCTTGTTTTTCCTCACAATCACTATACTAACTCTAAAACCAAATGCACGATAATCAGGCCTGTACTTGGACCAAGTTACCTCATGAACTGGAGCCTCCAAATATCTAAAATAGATGGCTTCATGGAAAGATATAGCCTTAAAAAGTATATATGTTTACCAAAATGTGTATTGAATTTCCAGTAAAGGGATCACATAACTATGTTATTATCTACACCAGGCATAGGTCTGGAGGGGATCATGTGTTTGGTCGTGTGTGCATATGTGTGTGTACCTCTCTAGCCACAGCTAATCTTGTGAACTACTAGACCAATCAGTCCAATATTTTGTGTTCCAGGATCTCTTGTGGTTGTGGTGATTCATATTACTTGAAAAACCTGTTTTATTGACTGTTTTGTACTATCTTTAACTGCTGACTCCTCAATCCTCTTAACTGGCTGGTTGGGGAAGCAAGTTTTCTAGAAAATGTTTCGGCTAAAACATTAAGCCTTACCATCTGTTGCACGCCATGTTTTGGCCTTCATCGTGACACAAAAACTGATATCCATACTATATTTATACATTTGGTCTCATTGTGAACAGAAGCATCTGTAGATTAATTCCATATCTGATATGTTATGATCCACTAAACTCAAGCACGTTACAAGATGAATAAGTCCCCATTTTTGTTAGCTTCACCACTGTAAGGGAGCTGGGAAGGACAATTCTACCAGGCAGAGCTGCAGCCCATTTTATTCCACCTGCTTCACATGCCCAGTTTTGTAGACATGCAGATTTTCATTGATTTGGTGATTTTTCTTTGATATTTGTGCTTCTAGTAAGCAGGTAGTGAGCAGATAGGTAAGCAGGTGGTAGTAAGCAGGTGCTTGTAACTAAGCAGGTGCTGTTATTAAATGGTTTCTTTTTTGTCTGCTTTAATTGTGTTTGTTGTGCTGTAACCTACAGAAAAAATTTAATGCAATTCAAAGTCAAGTTCTGACATACTAAAATAAGACATGCTTAGCCAACTTCTGTTGTCTCAGTTTGTTAGAGTCTAGTTCCTCAGTTTGTTTTATGCTGTTTGTTTTCATGTCGGTCTCTTGTATTGCACTATATGTTGGTTGTTTGTTCTGCTCCATCCATCCATCCATCCATCCATTTTCATCCACTTATCTGGGGCTGGATTGTGCGAGCAGTAGGCCAAGCAAAGTACCCCAGATGTCCCTCTCCCCAGCAACACTTTCAAGCTCCCCCTGGGGGATCCAAGGTGTTCCCAGGCCAGATGAAATAATTCTTCCAGTGTTTTCTGGGTCTGACTTGGGGCCTCCTACCAGTGGGACATGCCCGGAACATCTCTAACAGAAGGTGCCCAGGAGGCCTCCTAATCAGGTGCCCAGATTCTGTATCAGATTCTGTCTCATTCTTTCAGTCACTACCCAAGGTTTATGACCATGAGCAAGGGTTGGGACATAGATGGACCAGTAAATCAAAAGGTTCACTCTCCAGCTCAGCTCCCGCTTCATGGTCTGGCACTGTACAAGACCAAAGATACTTGAACTCCTTCTTCCCCTAGAGGTGGCAATCCAGCATTTTCAGACAGAGAACCATGGCCACAGACTTGTAGGTGCTGACTTACATACAGACTGCTTTACAGTGAGCAACAAACCGCCCCAGTGCCTGCTTAAGGTCAAGGTGTGATGAAGCCAACAGAAGCACATCATCTGCAAAAAGCGGAGACACAATTCGGATGTCCCCAAATGGGACCCCTTCCTTCCCCTAGCTGCACCTTGAGATCCTGTCCATGAATAACACAAACAGGATCAGTGACAAGGGACAAATGGATTTTTGGAAACTATGGGGGGGATTGCCCCCCCCCCCCCGGAAGAAAATTTTGAACATTGTACATTGAAATTGAAATGAATTTGTATACAAAATGTACAGAAAGGTAAAATCATCAAGTTTTGAAAAAGTATTGCAATTTCATTTTGTCTTTAATGTTATTATCTTATATTATCTTTGTAATATGATTATCTTATATAATGTTATTACTATCCTAAAATATTCTCCAGGTCCTCTGTAACTCTGCAGGACTTATTTCCACCCTGCCCAGCAGCAGTACTGTGGCGAACGGTCCCTAACTGCGGGGAGAACGGAGCAGGCTTCCCCAGAGGTCCGCCGCTTCTCCCTGTCCCTCTTCTCCACACTTTGGGCTCTAGTTTCACAGACTGGGCGAGGCAGGGGTGCAGCGCACCTGCGCTTCGCCAACTGGGTGTGGCCAGGCGGATTTTGCAAGTTTGGCACACCGTGCGCGCTGGCGCAGCTACTCCTCTGTCCCACCTCTGTCCCTCCTACCTGCGCAAGTCGGAAAGAGGGAGGAGAGAAGGCGTGGAGTGGGTTTTACACACATCACACCAATCAAATGAGCCCCTCTCCTCGCCCTTAAATGCGCTACGCGAAGGCGTAATGAGAGTTTACTCAATTCGCCATTGCAGAAGAGAGCAGCAGCGTCAGACGGCCAAGCTTTTCTTTCCATTTTAAGCCAGCTTGGTGGAATTGCTGTATCATCGAGCCAATATGTCGTGATCCTCAGATTTGAGGCCCAATAATATGATAGAAAACTTGGAAGTGCCAGATCCCCTCCTTTCTAGATTTACAAAGGTGTTTCTTGCCAATTCCATGTGTTTTGTTGTTCCATAAAAAAGGGTCACAATTGAGTCTAAATGTTTGAAGAAGAATTTAGCGAGAAACACAAAATAAGTACAGTAATTGAGGCAGAAAGATCATTTTAATGGCATTAATTCTGATATAAAAATAATGATATTAGAAGGTTCTTACAGAATTGTATATTTCACTGTAATTTAGAAAACAGGAGGAAGGTTTCTAGGAATCTGAATTCCTAGATAATGTAAATTTCACTGTAGATATTTTAAAAGGAAGATTTTGTAACCAGGAGACATCTTGTACATGTATGGGCATCAACTCACTTTTACTACAATTTATCGTATATCCAGAAAAGGTTCCAAATGAGTTGATTTTTTCAAGTAGGTTCGGAATCGAATAGAACTTTGGAAAACAATTTGTCATCTTGGCTTAACAGAGAAATAGGACGAAAGGAGCCCACTTCTTCTGGGTCCTTACCCTTTTTATATATCATTGTGACAACTGCTTCCGTTAGGGTAAACATCAAATGTAGTATGTAATGTAAGTAAGTATGGAGAAAGAATTTCATTAAATCCTTTATAAAGCTCACTGGGAAGGCCATCAGGGCCAGGGGCATTATTGCTCTTCAGTCAGGTCATGGCTTTTTGGATTTCTTTAATTGAAATTTCAGAGTTCAGCTGAGATGACTCTGCTTCATCTAGTTGTGAGAGGTTGCATTTATCTAGAAAATATCCCATGGCAGTGTGGTCTGTATTAATTTTGGATGTGTACAGCTTTTTATAAAATTGGAAAAATCTGTCATTAATATCTTTGGATTTCGTTAAGATCTCACCTTTGTCAGATTTACTTTTGTGTATTGCACGGTCATTTTCCTGTTTTCTGAGCTGCCAGGCTAAAAGTCTGTGTGGTTTATCACTGAATTTCTGTTGGGTATAAGAATATAAGAATGCCTTGCTAACTTTTGCTCAGAGTATCTTGTTGTATTCATATTTCAAAAATGATGTTTTCTTATGTTAATGCATTAGAGGGTGTTTGGGCATTTTTTCTGTCAAGCAGTTTTATTTGATAATCTGTTTCAAGTAATTTCACCTTATTTTTCTTCTTTCTAGATGCTTCATATAAAATGACACAGCCCCTGAGAAACATTTTAGATGCCTCCCAGTAGAGGGATATTTGTGTTTTTAGATAATCACAGAATTCTTTTTCAGTGAGTAGCAGAAGGTTTAATCTCCAATTCACTCGTGGTTTCTGTGATCTTCTTTATCAGATACTGTGTCTTTATCATAAGTGCGGTACCTCTAGCTTTTGCTGGAAAAGATGAGTGGTATACATTTCCAATGCATTTACACTTAAGTCGGGTATGAGCATAATTTTTCAAATAAGTTTCCTGTAGAAATATTATATCTGGTGATAATGACTTAAGATGGGTAAACACCTTCTCATTACCTTCTCATTGTTCAAGCCATGTTCATTCCAGCTGGCCAGCCTCTCCTCCTGTCCTCTGTATTCAAATCATTTTAAATTGACATTTAAAAAGTTACAGAATAAGGACAGATTTTGACTAATTGACCTTTAAATGGTAACATTAAAATAGTAAGACGGCTGTGTGTCCTCTCACCGCTTGTCATAATGAGATGTGGACGTTGGTAAAGGCAGTCCAGTGTCCCATTGTCCACTTGGCTGGGGTATTTAAGGTTTTCGTGACCCTCTCCTTAATCTACTGTGACTGTCCAAAGTGTTGCTTGATGTAATCCTATGCTTCTTTTGGGTCGGTAAGACATTTTCACATCTCTGTTACCATTAATCTGGCCGGGTACAGTAGTCCGTATCTGACGTTTGGCTGTTGCCTCAGTGGCCTGGGTTCGACTCCAGCCTGTGGCCCTTTGCTGCATGTCATTCCCTCTCTCTCGCCCCCCTGCACGCTTAGCTTTCCTATCAATTAAAGGCAAAAATGCCCAAAAAATATCTTAAAAAAAAAAAAAATTATATATATATATATAAATATATATATATATATTTATATATATATATATATATATATATATATATTTGGGGTGGGAATCTTTGGGCACCTCACGATTCGATTACGATTACGATTCAGGGGCTACGATTCGATTATAAAACGATTATTGATGCATCTTTAATTTAGGTATATTGTTGCACTTTTTCACAACACACATTTCTTTTTGTCTCACTGAATAAGCATTCAACTCTTGCAATTTTTAAAAACAGTGCATTTGTAATAAGAAAGAGTTGAATTCATTTCCATTATATTTTATTAAACATATAAATGGAAATGTTTGCAAACTGGAAAGTTACAACTTCATTGTACGGAACCAAAGATAACAACAGGTATCTTAAATCACAAGATAAAATGCGTAGTTAGAGTAACAAATGATTCGGTGGCGACAGACGTCCACGCATCACAGGTAACTGCGTTCCTACCTGCCTGCCTTCAACAGTGAGGCCATGACTTCTGTTTTGGTTTGATGGTAGAGTGTCGGTGAAATAGCGTCGGGATGGGATGGTGTATCTGGGCTCCAGTGTATGCAGCAGTGCTCGAAATCCCTGATTTTCCACGACAGAATAAGGACGCAAATCCTTGGCAATAAATGCTGCGATGGCCTTCGTAATTCGCTTCGCCTTTTCAGATGAGGGTGGCAGCTTTCTAATTGCTTCCTCGATTGTTCTCTGGTCGGTAGCGCCACTAGTTGCCGCAGCAACAACAGCCTGCCGTCTCCCTGACTCCTCCGTCCGGTGGAATCGAGTTACATGGCTTCTCATGTTTGTTGTGTTGCCAAAGTATTTTATTTTAGCACGACACAGCTTACATATAACGTGGCTCTTGTCCAGTTCGCTTCCGCCGTCAACGTTGTAGAGGCCGAAGTATTTCCACACATCTGCTTTTAAATTAGAAGAAGCTGTTCAGCTCTCACGGCGAGGTGGGTAGCGGTCAGCCATGTTTGTTTTCCTCTGTGCGCGTGTCAGCGTGTCAGCTCCAGGTGCGCATCCCAAAGTGTCCCGGAGATGACACGTACTGCGCTTCTTAGTTCCGCATTATTTAGAACCTTCTGTATTACTCTAATTAACAGATTTAAATAAGTGTTTCCCATTAATTAACGAAACTATGGCGGCCCGCCATAGTTTAATTTGACCCGCCATAGTTTCTAAATAAAAGATTTAGGCTGCCGAAAGTATTGACGTCTCATGATATAAATAATATCTCGAACGCCGTAGCGTTTTGTGCCGATGTGCTCAGGCTGTCAGATCCAGCGCTCGACAGTGCGAGCGTTTCACTCGACTAAAAATACGTGTGTGCAAACTGTAAAAAATATTTAGGGGCACATGTGCGCATAAAAAAAATCAGCCGAAGCAGCCTATATTTTTGTCAATAAAAATATATTATAATCTAACCACAAATGTTGGAGGAACTCCAGCCGCCTTCCCTCTTCCCTCTTCCCCGTGTGACATGGTTATGGGCGGTTTTCCAAGCCACTGTCGGCACAATGAATATAAGTCCCACTGTCGGCAGGGTGGAAATAAGTCAAAGGGCTCTAGTTTCCCGGTGCAGCACAGGGTGGCGAACCCCACGCAGAGCTAGTTTCAAGCAGCACAACCCGAGGTGCACTCAGTTTGGTAGTTTGGCAGACCGAGGTGCGCTGAGATGGGTGTGGTGGCACAGCAGGGGGAGGTGTCAACAGATCCAGCTTGGCGCAGTGACAGTTTCGTGGCAAAAGGCTTCGCCGAAGGTGCACTAAAAGCTCGCCATCTGAAACCAGGTCTACTGTCAGCGCAGGCGGAGCGCAGCTGGTGTAAGCCGAAGTTTGGCTGACCGGCGGACAGTGCGCACACGTCACCAAAACCTCACAGGCAGGTTTCCAGAATATCAGGCACATTAACAATGCAATAAATACCCAAAAAAAAAACACTATTCAATGCAACTATCTGCAATCAGCACATAAATGTATCTCTATATCGACTGTCCCGTCACATCTGATGTCAGATCAAAGGGGATTGGCACCGTTTGGCACGTTTGGCACACGTAATGGAAACCCAACCTGATTTGATTAAACAGCTGCAGACTAATGAGTTCACATCCCTCTCAGCCAACCACAAACAGCCACAGCATCAGATAGGGAGTATATATTCAGCATCTGTCATCTTAGAAAAGTCAAAAGAAAAGAAACAGTGAGACTGTGAGAGAGAAAGAGAGAGCGCGCGCGCACGAGAGAAACGCAACATTGATTTACAATTGTGGTGACCTCCTCCCAGGCTACCTTTGCATCATCAGCCCGTGGAGGTCTGCTCGCAGTTCCATATATTCAGACACTGTGAGCTTGGACCTCCCGGACCAAAACATCAGGTTCCTCCTGGGAGAAGCTTGTAAACCTCACTCTGTAGGTGGCATTCTTCTGTCAACCTGTTGAAAACCCTGTTTATAATTGTGATGTAGTGATTCACGTTACACTACACACATTTTAATCTGGAACCCATATCCCACACTCTACCCATTGTTGGAAACCTGACCTTTGCACCAGCTAATCTAGATAATGCTTTTACAATCTGGAAAAAGGCAGGTATCCACACTATAGGAGACTTGTACATTGAGGGCACCTTTGTTTCTTTTGCTCTAATATAGAGTAAATATAAACTACCAGGAAGTCACTTCTTGAGATACTTGCAAATAAGACACTATGTTAGGAAATACATGCAAAATTTTGAATCTTTTAGAGGCTCCAGTCTTGACAGATGCCTTTAATCCACATCACACTCAGGAAAATTAATATCTTATATGTATGACACCTTACAATGTGTCAGCCAAGTTGATTATACTACAGTAAAAACTAAATGGGAGGAAGACATGGGGGTTGAGATCTCAAACACCTTGTAGAAGGAGAGCCTAGAGCACATCAATCGCTGTTCAGCGCAAGGCACTGTTCAATTTAAAATTCTACACCTCCAAGGAGTGATTACACAGAATATACCCCAAAATTCCTTCTTCTTGTGACAGATGCCTATTTACAAATGATACACTACTCCCCAATTTGGCGCTGTGTCCCACACTCTTACGGACAAATCCATATTTTGATAAGGTTTGGGCACTTCTCACTCAGTATCTGATCTCTGTGACCTAAAATCAACATTATGACGAAAGGGTAGGGCTGGTGGTGGGGGTTGTCCACACCCACTTAACCAAGTTCTTCTACCCACAATTATCTGGAGCCCAATTCCAGACCCGTCTCGGCCCGTTCATGTAACACCTGTGATCTGATGTGTCCCTGTAATCTCAGAGCTAGAGATATGGCAACATGTTCTCACCCCAAGTCATCACATAATTGAACTTTGTCAGTGGCCTTTCACGTCTACATATAACGCGCTAGGTATTCTCCTGCGTCTGCTGTTAATACTGCTGCAACCAATGCTGGGATGTCAACAAAAGCATGTGGTTAGACTCAGAAATAAACATCATGGCTCTCTCATTTGGCTCCACATTTATATAATTACATTCACACACATTACCAACTTGATAAGGGATATTTTCCCCTCTGCCAAAGAAGTTATGTTTATGGTTCAGTTTGTTTGTCTGCAGGACTAGTGGCCTGATTTTCATTTAATTTGTTGGAAGAGCCAAGGAAGACCCAGTACACAAGCAATGTTTTATACTTTCGTTAACATTGCAAGATTGTTGTTTTGCATCTTGTTGTAGCTGTTTCTGGTTTCTTGGTGGTTCCTTTGAAACTGTTAATGGTTGTTTTGCATCTCAATGTAGTCATTTTGCATCTGAGAGCAATATGAGAGCCATTTATTGCTAGAGCTGTCCACTTGTGATCAAATCACCCAAGAGATTTAGATATCAATTCCTAGATGGCAGAAAACTTGCTTCAACTCAACCACGACAAAACCAAGGTCTTAGTTATTGTTCCTGAGGCTCAGAGAGAGAGACTAAACACAAAACTGCAAGAACTGGCACTAAAACCCTGTCATCCGGTGAAAAACCTTAATGTTATCTTTGTTTTTTGAACCACATATTAGAAGTATAACCAAAACTGGATTTTATCATCTTAAGAACATTGTCAGAGTGCAACGATTTCTCTCCCAAGCCAACACAGAGACACTGATGCATGCTTTTATCACCTGCAGAACTGATTACTGTAATGCTCTACTTTCTGGTCTTCCTAAGACAAACATTGCTCTATTACAGTCATTACAAAACTCAGTTTATGAGGACCAGAAAGTGAGCACACATTACACGAATGTTAAAGTCTCAGCATTGACTTCATGTGTGCTTCAGAACTGATTTTAAGATCCTTTAATTGATTCATAAAGCTGTTAAAGGTCTTAGTCCGACCTATTCATCACATTTGCTTTTATTGTATGAACCCTGTAGGACCCTCAGGTCTTCTGGCCTTTTAAGTTAGAACAGAAACCCACGGTGAGGCATCATTTCATAACTATGGTTAACTTCTGTGGAATGGTCTGCCTGAAGACCTGAGGGCTGCAGAGTGTTGATATTTTCAAAAGCAAAATCAAGACCCATTTATTTTTATTGTGTGAAGCACTTTGTGTTGCATTCTGTTTGTGGGCAATTCGATGCAAATGTCAACCTCACCATGAAAAAATAAAGTAGCCATATTTATAACAAAACCCATTTAAAATGTATCATCAAGGTCTATATTTTGAAGTACAAAATACATTTGATCACAATATTCATGCAAATACATGTTTTTCCTCACTACAATGAGGAGACACAATAATATAAAAATGTATTTTTCAGTGAACAAAATTGTATGACTTTCTGAATGGCCAGAATGGCAAAAAAAATCACCTACAGATGTCTTCTAACCTCACTTTTTATCAGGAAGGGCTGTTGTGTCAATATGTAAATCAGTTATGTACTTTGTGTCTTTCCATTGGCCGGTGGAACGTGCTGTTATGATGCCTGTTTATGGGACAACTCATGTAACGTCCATTTTTTAGGAAAAGTTGTCATAAAACATGCATTTGGAAAGCAATGTCAGCCAAACTTTCTAAGCAAAGCTAACTTTTAGGAAGATGACATATTAGCAACAATTGTCATCCTGGTCTTATTTTTTGTATTATTTCCGAGCGCTACGGACGTTACCGTGAGGGACGTCACATATTGTAGAGTCGATCATATGAACCCCAGTCCATGTGTGAATGTTGATTACACTGTATCACATTAATGGTTTCACCCCACTGTTAAACCTACTGCTCTTGTGGCTCGCTGTGTAGTGTTTACTATCATCCTGAATGAGCTATTTGCAGGGATGGGCTGCCGACATGTGAAAAATGTTACTGTATCACATGAATACGCTGGTAGCCTCTCACGATAATACTGCTCTTCTTGTTCGCTGTTTACTAGGGTTGAGCCCGCGAGTATCCGGTGCGGATAAAGCACTTTTGACGAGTATGAGTATTATGTAATACGAGTCATTATCTGTGCTCGTGATGAATGAAAATCCTATAGCTGACCATGTCCACATTCTGTGATAAGCCAGTCACACACAGCGCACCTCCCCTACACACACACACACGGTCACTGCAGCTGTGCCCCGCTCCGCTGACACACACACACACACACACACACACAGTGACAACCTCTCTGTCAATCACTCACGTTTGACAGGTCACGTCTCATCTCTCTTCAGTACCGGTTAGGTTTTCTTCAGCTCGCTCTCACATCGGTTTGTAATTACTTATAGTCAGTAGAGATTCTGGTAAACTTGATTCATAACAGACGCGGTGCTTTTGTTAGAGCTGAATGCGACTCGCGTCCGTTTTTTTGGGTTTTTTTGGTTCGTCTTCATTAAAGTAAATGAAGATCTGAAAAAAACAGCTCAGAACTATTTGATCAGTAGAACAACATTTCTCTCTCTCTCTCTCTCTCTCTATACACACACACCATAGTCAGCATTATGTTTAACTTTGTGTATAAAAGACCAAGAACATTAGGTAGTAAAAAAAAAATCGCACTGTCGATCATAAAAATCATTTTAAAAATCATATAAAAAACTGCATTTTCCTTAATTGCCAACTGCATGTGCTGTATTCATTGATGCACTTAAGAATATTCATGTTCTGTGTTTCTAAGCAAAGACCAATGGGTGTACTGCCTGTCATCTCGACTCGCGCATTATTAAAATTCACTTGACAGCTGTCACTCTGAGGTGATTTATGACCAGTCAGTCGCATCCAAAAAGGTAACGCCTACTATGTAGTCTACCGGTATGTAATCGATCAGTAGTAGAGTAAATGATTTCTCAGACTACAACATAGATCCAGACTGGTTTGACCCTTTAAATGGGCCACTGAAGTCAAACACATGTGGGTAAAGCCCTATTTTTGATTGTTTTATTTTTTGTCTATTTCAGACGTGTAACATCCATAACGCAAAAATGTAACATCCATAACGGCACTTTTTTGTGATTCTTTCCTTAACAGGAAAAAAAAAAAGTTTTCCTATATGTGCTTTTTGGGTACCTCAAACCCTTCCCTACAAAATGATATTAAACATGTTAGTCTTTGAAAGAACAATTCACAGAGTTTTCATCATGTGTTCAGTGAGTCTGAAAAGCTTGTCCATTTCCGTAACATCCATAACGCTGGGTATTCTGTCACTTCTCTCAAAATCCAAAGGGTCAAAACATTTCATATTGCAGGCTTATCTTTATCCCAATAAGTGTAACTACAATATGTATATTCAATTTTCTAATTCAAATCAATGCCTTGTCAATGTTGAGCTTACTTTCCAATTTTCTCTCTGAATGTAACATCCATAACGCTGGAATTGCCCTTGTATGAAAAGTGCTATATAAATTAAGATTGATTGATTGATTCAATCAATCAATCAATCAGTCAATCAATCAATCAATTTTATTTATAAAGCCCAATATCACAAATAACAGTTTGCCTTAGAGGGCTTTATAGTATACGACATCCCTCTAGAAGTATGACTAATGATAACAGCAGCAGTAGGAGGCATCAGGCAGGTGCACGGCAGCAGCACAACCATGTCACACGATCCAGGCACAGCTGCGATACGAGTTAACCTGCCAGATAGTGGAGCACAAAGGCTCCGGAGAAGAAGCTGAGTTAGTGACATGCAGTAATAGGACGTGAATGTTAGCAAAGGAGAGAGAGAGAGAGAGAGAGAAGGAGAGAAGGTGCCCAGTGTATTATAGGTGGTGTATTATAGGAGGTCCCCCAGACTAGGCCTAAGTCAGCCTAACTAGGGGCTGGTACAAGGTAAGCCTGAGCCAGCCCTAACTATAAGCTTTATCAAAGAGGAAAGTCTTAAGTCTAGTCTTAAATTTGGAGACGGTGTCTGCCTCCCGGACCGAAACAGGAAGATGATTCCACAGAAGAGGAGCCTGATAGCTGAAGGCTCTGGCTCCTGATCTACTTTTGGAGACTTTAGGGACCACGAGTAACCCTGCGTTCTCAGAGCGCAGTGTTCTGGTGGGATAATATGGCACTATGAGCTCTCTAAGATATGACGGAGCCTGACCATTTAGAGCTTTATAAGTTAACAGTAGGATTTTAAATTCAATTCTGGATTTTACAGGGAGCCAGTGCAGAGAAGCTAAAACAGGAGAAATATGATCTCGTTTCTTAGTTCCTGTTAGTACACGAGCTGCTGCATTCTGAATTAGCAAGAGAGTTTTCAAAGACTTATTAGAGCTACCTGATAATATAGAATTACAATAATCCAGCCTAGAGGTAACAAAAGCGTGGACCAATTTTTCTGCATCTTTTTGGGCCAGAATAGGCCTAATTTTCGCAATGTTACGCGGATGAAAAAACACAGTCCGTGAGATTTGTTTTAAATGAGAATTAAAAGACAGATCTTGGTCAAATGTTACACTGAGGTTTCTTATGGTAGTGCTAGAGGCCAGAGCAATGCCATCTAGAGAAACTATGTCATCAGATAAAGAGTCTCTGAGTTGTTTGGGGCCAAGAACAATAACTTCAGTTTTGTCTGAATTTAACATCAGGAAATTGGAGCTTGGAGCTTGATCCATTTCTTCTGGCTTTATCGATAAATACAATTGTGTATCATAGCAATGGAAATTTACAGAGTGATTTCTAATGATGTTACCTAAGGGAAGTATATATGAAGTGGACAAAATTGGTCCGAGCACAGAACCTTGTGGAACTCCAAAACAAACTTTAGTACGTAGAGATGATTCATCATGAACATGAACATGAACGATCTGAAAACGATCAGATAAATCAGATTTGAACCAGCTTAGTGCAGAACCTTTTAGGCCAATTAAATGTTCCAGTCTCTGATTATCACTTTAGTTGTTCTTTTATCTCAGACATGTCTGAATGTGTTACATACCTATTTAGGCTTCTTGACATGTTTCGACAGTGTCGCTTGGTGGTGGTTGTGATGCGTCTTTATCAGCTGATCTGTCAATCAGCTGATGTTAGGGAGGCATGACCATCCTGTCAGATCAGCTGATAAAGACGCGTCACAACCACCACCAAGTGACACTTCTGAGGAAGGCGGAAGTTTCCGCCGAAACATGTCAAGAAGCCCAAATAGGTATGTAACACCTTAAGACATGTCTGAGATAAAAGAACAACTAAAGTGATTATCAGAAATTAAAGACATAATGAACACCACTGAACTGCTCCAGTCTCTGTAGTAGAATTTGGTGATCAATTGTGTCAAATGCTGCACTAAGATCTAATAAAACAAGTACAGAGACAAGTCCTTTGTCTGAAGCAATCAGAAGGTCATTTGTAATTTTAACTAGTGCTGTCTCAGTGCTATGATGCACTCTAAATCCTGACTGAAATTCCTCAAATAAATTATTATCATGGAGAAAATCACACAGCTGGTCTGCAACTACTTTCTCAAGGATCTTTGAAAGAAAGGGAAGATTAGATATTGGTCTATAGTTGGCTAACACCTCTGGATCCAGGGTGGGCTTTTTTAGAAGAGGTTTAATTACAGCTACCTTAAAAGACTGTGGTACATAGCCTGTTAATAAGGATATATTGATCATGTCTAATAAGTGAGTGTTAAACAAAGGTAAGACTTCCTTAAAGGAGAAGTCCGGCATTTTGCACTTTGAGCCCCATTTCTGGGTTGCATATGATTAAATAGAGTGGCTAAGACCAAAATATTGACGATTGCTCACTTTCGGCGAATTTGGCTTTCCCCTGCCTGGCTTAACACTGCTGCCTATGGCCATGTGTGAATCTGTCCCTAAAACCACCCTAAACATTCATTTTCAAAGCCATGAAACTAGTGTTGTCACGATACCAAAATCTTTGTTTCAGTACCAATACCAATATGAATTTCGATACTTTTCAATACTCTTCGGTACTTTTCCTAAGGAAAAGTCCTTTCGGATACAAACCTTTAGAACAATAAATAGTAGGGGTGTAACGGTACCAAAAAAATCATGGTTCGGTAAGTACCTCAGTACGGACGTCACGGTTTGGTAACTCAAATGTCCCACCAAGTTTGTGTTGTCTCATGTTGTCTCCCTTTGCGAGGCAGACTTTCTCTTGTCTTTTTTCACGTGCGCCAGCTGTGAATGTTAATACAGGTGTTGTCATACACACCACTTGCACAATCTGTGCTCCAGTAGGAACAAGAAAGGCATTTGTGTGCATAATTGAGTAAAGTAAATTAACTAAATTAATGAATTGAATCAGTTTCAAAGTACCAGTATTTTCCAAATGCAGTATAGTACCGTTTGGAATACTCTAGTACCGCGGTACTATTTTAGTACCGGTATACCGTGCAACACTACATGAAACTCACCGAGTGGTCTGTGGTGTTCGTTGATATTCTGACATAAAAATCGTATCAAACTGTGGTTTCCGTGATGATTTATTTGACATTATTGTAGGCGATTTTAACATTCATGTCGACGTTGATAATGACTCCCTGGCTACCGCGTTTATCTCATTATTAGACTCCATTGGCTTCAGTCAGGGTGTACATGAACCCACTCACTGTTTTAATCACACCCTCGATCTAGTTCTGACGTATGGAATTGAAATTGATAACCTGAAAGTCTTTCCACAGAATCCCTCGCTATCGGATCATTATCTGATTACTTTTGATGTCTTTTTACTCGATTACACGCCACTCAGCAACAGTAACTATACTAGATGTTTATCAAAATTTAAGGAAAAGATTACTCCATCGTTAAATTCAACACCAAGTCCCTCAGTAACAGAGGTTGATCATTTTGTCGATAGCGCCGTAGGCTCGCTGCGAACAACACTTGACTCTGTAGCTCCTCTTAAAAAGAAGTCAAAAAAGCAAAGAAAGTTCGCTCCTTGGTATAACTCTCAAACCCGTAAGTTAAACAAATATCGTGAAAATTTGAAAGGAATTGGCGATTAACCAAACTGGAAGAATCTCGTTTAATCTGGACAGACAGTCTCAAAACTTATAAGAGGGGCCTCCGCAATGCCAGAGCAAACTATTACTCAGCATTAATAGAAGACAATAAGAACAACCCCAGGTTTCTTTTCAACACTGTAGCCAGGCTGACTGAGAGTCAAAGCTCTATTGAGCCTTGTATTCCTTTAGCCCTTAGCAGTAATGATTTTATGAGCTTTTTTAATGACAAAATTCTAACTATTAGAGGCAAAATTCATGACCTCCTGTCCTCAGATAGTACCTATCTAACCTCAAACACAGCTGTAAGACCTAATATATATTTAGATTGCTTCTCCCCAATTTCTCTTCAAGAACTGACTGCAGTGATTTCTTCATCTAAATCATCAACGTGTCTCTTAGACCCCATCCCAACTAGGCTACTTAAGGAGGTCTTTCCTTTAGTTAACACTCATATATTAGATTTGATCAATCTATCCTCATTAACAGGCTATGTACCACAGTCTTTTAAGGTAGCTGTAATTAAACCTCTCCTAAAAAAGCCCACCCTGGATCCAGAGGTGTTAGCCAACTATAGACCAATATTTAATCTTCCCTTTCTGTCAAAGATCCTTGAGAAAGTAGTCGCAGACCAGCTGTGTGATTTTCTCCATGATAATAATTTATTTGAGGAATTTCAGTCAGGATTTAGAGTGCATCATAGCACTGAGACAGCACTTGATAAAATTACAAATGATCTTCTGATTGCTTCAGACAAAGGACTTGTCTCTGTACTTGTTTTATTAGATCTTAGTGCGGCGTTTGACACAATTGACCATCAAATTCTACTGCAGAGATTGGATCACTTAATTGGCCTAAAAGGTTCTGCACTGAGCTGGTTTAAATCTTATTTATCTGATCATTTTCAGTTTGTTGAAGTTCATAATGAATCATCCTTACGTACCAAAGTTTGTTTTGGTGTTCCGCAAGGTTCTGTGCTCGGACCAATCCCATTTACTCTATATATGCTTCCTTTAGGTAACATCATTAGAAATCACTCTATAAATTTCCATTGTTATGCAGATGATACTCAGTTGTATTTATCGATGAAGCCAGAAGAAAGTAATCAATTAACTAAACTCCATAACTGCCTTAAAGACATAAAAACTTGGATGAGCACCAATTTCCTGATGTTAAATTCAGACAAAACTGAAGTTATTGTTCTTGGCCCCAAACAACTCAGAGACTCTTTATCTGATGACATAGTTTCTCTAGATGGCATTGCTCTGGCCTCTAGCACTACCGTAAGAAACCTCGGAGTAATATTTGATCAAGATCTGTCTTTTAAGTCTCATTTAAAACAAACCTCACGGACTGCATTTTTTCATCTGCGTAATATTGCAAAAATTAGGCCTATCCTGACCCAAAAAGATGCAGAAAAATTGGTCCACGCTTTTGTTACCTCTAGGCTGGATTACTGTAACTCTCTATTATCAGGTAGCTCTAGTAAGTCCTTAAAAACTCTCCAGCTAATTCAGAATGCAGCAGCACGTGTACTAACAGGAACTAAGAAACGAGATCATATTTCTCCTGTTTTAGCTTCTCTGCACTGGCTCCCTGTAAAATCCAGAATTGAATTTAAAATCCTACTGTTAACTTATAAAGCTCTAAATGGTCAAGCTCCGTCATATCTTAGTGAGCTCATAGTGCCATATTATCCCACCAGAACACTGCGCTCGGAGAATGCAGGGTTACTCGTGGTCCCTAAAGTCTCCAAAAGTAGATCAGGAGCCAGAGCCTTCAGCTATCAGGCTCCTCTCCTGTGGAATCATCTTCCTGTTACGGTCGGGGAGGCAGACACCGTCTCCACATTTAAGACTAGACTTAAGACTTTCCTCTTTGATAAAGCTTATAGTTAGGGCTGGCTCAGGCTTGCCCTGTACCAGCCCCTAGTTAGGCTGACTTAGGCCTAGTCTGCCGGAGGACCCCCTATAATACACCGGGCACCTTCTCTCCTTCTCTCTCTCTCTCTCTCTCTCTCGTATTCTATTACTGCATCTTGCTAACTCGGCCATTCTGGATGTCACTAACTCGGCTTCTTCTCCGGAGCCTTTGTGCTCCACTGTCTCTCAGATTAACTCATATCACAGCGGTGCCTGGACAGCGTGACATGTGTGGTTGTGCTGCTGCCGTGGTCCTGCCAGATGCCTCCTGCTGCTGCTGCTGCCATCATTAGTCATTAGTCATACTTCTACTGTTATTATACACATATGATTATTGTCACATATGTATACTGCCAGATATTAATACATACTTTCAACATATTGTACCACAGTAGCCAAAACTATAACTATAATATTATTACTTTCAATGATGTTGTTGTAAACTACTGTCATTACCTCTCTCTCTCTCTCTCTCTCTCTCTCTCTCTTTCTCTGTCTCATTGTGTCATGCGGATTACTGTTAATTTATTTTGCTGATCTGTTCTGTATGACATCTATTGCACGTCTGTCCGTCCTGGAAGAGGGATCCCTCCTCAGTTGCTCTTCCTGAGGTTTCTACCGGTTTTTTTCCCCGTTAAAGGGTTTTTTTTGGGGAGTTTTTCCTTATCTGCTGTGAGGGTCATAAGAACAGAGGGATGTCGTATGCTGTAAAGCCCTGTGAGGCAAACTGTGATTTGTGATATTGGGCTTTATAAATAAAATTGATTGATTGAAATTGATTTTGTCTCCCCCATTGGTTTTCTATAGAAGCCTCATTGTCTGTTAGTAGTAATCCGCCACCGGAAATTGAAAGGGGGTTTTTTACGACAAGGTTGTAATCATTGTAGTCTTTTAGCTCAGCGAAAGTGCCGGCTAGACAGTGCTGTGTGCGCTCCTGGAGGAAGAACGAGAACGAACAAAAAAGTTTTCTAATACGTTTAAACAACTGCACAATGGATTACTCACATGTAAACAACCGTCACAGTATGATGCCTTTGAACACAACGCCAACCTTGCTTCTTCTCTGTGTCCCATTACATTGCAATGGTTTCCTCCGTACACACCCACGTAAAGGAGCATTATCACCATCAAGTGGGCTGGTAATGCTTCAGGGTCAAACGAACGATCAGGTGGAAGTTTACACATGGGTGTGAGGCAGCTGAAAAAATAGTTCCACAATCGAGATGAATTGCGAAAACACGGATGGAAACCACAGTTTGCTACAATTTTTATGTAGCCTGGTTTCAGACCAGAGATGCAAGCCCACTCAACTGAGTAGGCTTGCATCTCTGGTCTGGCATACTTCAATGAATTTGCGATTTATCTTGTCCAAACGCTGGATGGACCAATGGACGGGGGCGGGTCTAGCAATTAGTCAATCAGCGTCACGCTGATGTCAAGCTGTATGCCGGTGGGTAACTGGTGAGCATAGCAACAATGGCGACTGCTACAGATCCTACAGACCACATTAACGATGCTATCGAGGTATTTCGCCACTACTCGTGTTAATGGAGGACCAAATTAAGGAAGCTGCTAAACTGGATTTAACGGCGATGCAGCTGGGCGTGCACGACGACGGAGACATTTTAAACGGGCAATGCTCGCTTGTTTTCGGCACCCCCGAGGCATGGATACTAATGACGTCAGATTCTGGGTGAGTCGTTGATCTCTACTGATTGGTTAGGGAAAAATCAAATTCCCTCCCCCTTGTAAATCGCCTTCAATTGAGACTGTCTTCCCAGACTAAATGAGATTCTTCCAGTTTGGTTAATTGCCAATTCCTTTAAAATTTTTGCAATATTTGATTGATTGATTGATTGATTGATTGATATGTTAATACCAGGTGCAAACTGGGCCTTTAGTCATTTTGGGTCTCTTTGAGGTTGTTTTGTGCCTCGTAGTCATTTTGGTCTCGTAAACCTTGTTTCCAACAAACACTTTAAGTATGGTGCCTTTGGAACCAAAAGTAACCCTTCAGACATAGTACTTAGACCCTAGGTTTGTTTAGTCACTCACTGCTCCGTCCAGCACTTGCTGTATTTCCTCATCACTGGTGACACAGATGGAAGGTTGCACATCAAATAGAACAGGCTGCATTGAGAGTCTCTCTTATTGGAATATTTAAAAATAGCAGTTCTGTGCATTTAGTCCTTCTCAGGCAAGTGCAGGGGATGTTGCCGTATCCCCCAGGAATGCAAGTCAGGATTAGAATATATTCAGCTAACATAATCCGGTCAAAATAAATATGTTTTTTTAAATGCTTGAAAATCCATTATTAACTTATTTTACTACAGCTGCAGTGAGGGGCAGCAAACATCCTTTCATTTTGTAGTTACAGTTTACGAATATATGTAAGACTTGCCACGGTATGGACAGTGGTTACAGAAGCTTCAAAACCAGCCACAACTCAGCACTAAGCAAGAGTGACTATCCTCTATTGACAAATCAACAGACTGCAGTGTTTCTAGCACCACCCTTTAGTACCAGATCTGTGCTTTAGGTACCCCAACAGAGGGGTGGCCAAAAATGTACTTTTCACAACTTTTCACAGTGGAAACAAAAAAAAGTGTACTGTACTGAACTGAACTGAATGATACCTGACTGCTGGGTGGAATCAGGGTTTTTGTGGTAGTTTGGATCCGTTTATGGTCATTTTTGCATCTCGTAGTCATTTTGGGTCTCTTTGTAGTTATTTGCCTGTCTTTGTAGTCATTTGGGGACTCTGTAGTTATTTTGCATCTCTTTTTAGTCATTTTGCATGTCTTTGTGATTATTCTAATATTGCAAATATTTCACCCCTGATGAAGTCACAGTGACTGTTAGAGTCACACAGCCTATTGTATGAAAACAGCAGCAGTTTTTGTCTGTGATGAAATATTAAGCAGTGAACTTCAGGTAACACTTTTCCTCCAACAAAGCACTCACGTAATATTTTGAAATTAAAGTATTAATTTCAGCTCTGCAGGTGGATGAATGACAGATGTTATACCTTCCCAGCAGAGTGCTATGTTGCATGGTGGCATGGTGTGGTTTATGTATCATCAGTGTTTCGTTTGTTTTGACCATATCTATGGCCTTTCAGGTAACAGGGTACTGTGACTTTCACTGAGGACAGCTAAACACTGTAAGGCAAATGCTGAGCTGTGGTGAGTGTGTGTGAGTGTCCAAACCGTGAGAAAGATTTTAAATGACTATACAGCAATATGTGTAATATTGTTGGAGAAAAATAAGATATAGATAGATATAGAGCCATTTTCAGACTTCTTTTTTTTAACATCTACTAATCAACAAATGCATGGTTTCTTTAAGTGCTGGTGTAAAACTAAGATTTCTCATGGATGGATACAAACTCAACAATGTGTTAACTCATGCAATAAAAAAATACTTATGCTTTTAGGCACACACTAGAGGTATTTTAAAACCAAACGTTATTTAATTATTTTTTAATTTAAGCTAAAAAAAAGAGGAAATACTCATGTTGGGTTTATTTTTTTGTAAAATTATGTGTTATATATTCAAAATAGGTTCTATTTATTCCCCTTTTACTATTATTAAAGGTATTTAGGTTGAGTTCTTTTCATTTTTAAAATAATATAACACTTCTTGAAGTGGGGTTGTATCTTTGTGTAAATGGGTGTATTTTTATGGAAAGGAAGATGCATTTTTGATCACCACGATTCTTTTTAAGAAACTGTCCCATACAGCTGTAAATCATGTGTCATGTGTGTCATAAAAACCACAGAGTGTGTTTTTGATAAAAGCAGTGAGTCTTAGCTCTTCCTTTATGCAGATACACTGCCAAACATAAAACAGGTAGGTTGCCATCACAAACAGCATGCAGGTGAAAATAGTTTTACACACACTCAGAGGCTCTGAGCAGATGCAACACACAGTGTACTGCAGTTTAGTGTATGTGATAAGACCTCAGAGTCCATTTAATTGTTCTGATGAGATTAAAAAGTAAATTTGCAGATTAAAACATATACATTCATTCTCTGGGGCCATCAAGTTACAGAAGGAATGAAAATACACTGAGTTTACACTGAGTTTACAGTCCTCTTTTAACTTTTTAGTAAGGGGTTTCAGCATGATGTAGGTATTAGAAGTGATG
This sequence comes from Epinephelus lanceolatus, assembly GCF_041903045.1. Classification (NCBI taxonomy): domain Eukaryota; kingdom Metazoa; phylum Chordata; class Actinopteri; order Perciformes; family Serranidae; genus Epinephelus; species Epinephelus lanceolatus. The sequence continues at coordinate 2,208,355 of NC_135752.1, forward strand.
TCCTAACCCAGGCCTTAGACCCAGACTATAAATATAGAATTCACACTTCTTAAATTCAAGAAAACACTGTAGTAGTGACATGCACTGACATGAACTAGAGCTAAAACTGTACAAATATGTTAAAGAAAGTAGGCTACAGTATGTCAGAGTGCTTTTCTATTTCTGGGGGTAGGAGGAGAGAAGCTTCAGCCTCAAGTGTCACTATGACCTCTCAGAACAGTGTAAGACTATTAGCACATAGCTGACCCAGACAGGCAGCTCACTTTTCTAGAGGCTACTGCAAAGTCCACGCTCAAGTCTGTGAGATAACTGACACTCATTCAGCAAGGCTCCAGGGCCAGAAATGAGCTGTGCTCTGGCCTTATTGTGTTGTCACATCATGAGCAGATTTATTTTCTTTTATAGATTTACAGACAAATAATATCATCATTTCAGTAAGAGCATCAGATCAGGAAACACCTATAGATGTCGTTCTGGAGGACGTGAACATTTTGACATTTAATTTGGACAACTTTTTTTGAAATCCTGGCTCAGGTCGCGACTTTGGATAATCCCAAGAACAGCACTTAATTCACTTCGGTTGTACTGGGGTGGAAGCAAAATCTCAGAGTTAGTTATCTCCCAACCTGTGCAATTTCAACTAAATCTGCATGGACAGATATACACAAAGGACGTTAGTAAATATAATTAACTTTGCCGATTTTCAACCAGCTCATGTCATAACAGTGTGGGTAGTATGTGTAATTGCTGTTTCTCTACTCTTTATGTCCTAATGCTTCTACAATTTCTCCCAAACTCAGACCAAACAGTAAAACTAAGCAGTGCTGATCAAATATAAATCAAGATTCTGTTACTGTGTTGTTTATTTCTCACCTCTAATGTATTCAGAAACATATTTTAGCTTACTGTTTTACTGTAATGTTGCTTATGGTTATTACCAGCCGGCATCCATATTGCTTTTGGATGTACCACATCACCCACCAGTGGGAGCATTTATTGGTCCGCTGTGGCGCAATGCATTCTGGTGGTTGTGGGTTTTCTACCTCTTTAGCACATGCAGATGCCACAGTTCTTTTTATTTATTTCCTCCGGTCATGTAGCACAGATTACAAATGTATTTTTGTCTTTCTTCTGTGTAGACATCCCAACTTTACAAAGAGACCCTCTTTCCAGCAGCAAAATACTTGCTCTACTTTCTATATGCAAGATGCAATGTTCTTGAAGTGGATAAAAGCTTTATTAGTACCGGGGCGTCAGTGGCTTAGTGGTGGAGCAGGCGCCCCATGTACAAGGCTGTTGCCGCAGCGGCCCGGGTTCGACTCTGGCCTGTGGCCCTTTGCTGCATGTCACCCCCTCTCTCTCTCCCCCCTTCATGCTCATCTGTCCTATCAATTAGCTGCAAAAAGCATAGTTAACTGTTAATAAGTGCATAATAAAGGATTTATTAAGCTTAATAAGGCACTGTTCTCGCTTTAGATACAGTAGCTGCAAAAAGCATAGTTAACTGTTAATAAGTGCATAGTTAACTGTTAATAAATGCATAATAAAGTTTTCATCTTAATAAAGCAACAAAAAATCTTAGTAAAGGTTTAACAATGGCATAATATGTAAGTTAGTTAAACTTAATAAATGTGTTTATAATGCTGTTATAAACATTTGTAAGAAACTCATAAGGCTCATAAGTGCTTATAAATGTCTTATAATCTAACAATTAACATGTTTATAATGCTATTATTAACACTTACATAGTCTTATTAAACATTTAATAATGTTAATAAGCATCTTATAAGGAGATATAAGCACCTTATTACATATTAACTAACGCTTATTACAAGGACCTTAAAATAATGTGCTTCCTAAAGGCCCATTCTGTGGTTCTCTCTATGGGCCCCCCACCTCACAGGACCCAGCGGCGCTGCCTGCACTGTCTATATTTATGCCCCTGACTGTAAGTGTGACTCTCTCAGATTGCTGCAGTAGAAGCTCTTCAGCTAGATACACAGGTCTTTAACAAACTGAATATTATTGACCAACAAATGAGCACATAAGGATCACTCAGGTAGAGTGGAAAGTTTTCTCTAGAAACACTACACTGCTGTTTGTTGTCATCTTACACACATGGCAGCACGACCAGCATTTATCCTTTCACAGAGCATAACGTGTTGGTTTTAGAGGCTGAACTTTGCATCACAGTAAACATTATGGATGTCAATATTGATGGTGCTCGACAGCAAATGTCAGGAGGGGCTCCTGAAGGCATATTCCATTCCAGTAGGAGTTAGTCAGTGTTCAGTGTGAGGAGGAGCTGCAGGACATCTTGAGACTGTATCATACACATCTGTAAACTGCTCTTTACACGCTGCTCTCAAACCAGTTTAATGCCACTGTGATAGAGAAACATAAAATCTGATTCATTTAAAGCTTTGAAAGTGAGTGACGTTACCCCTTTAAGATAGAAACTGTGTTTCAGTAATCAACATCCTCTCTGCTCTCCGGCTGTTGCTCAGTTGAGCCATCTCTAGAATGAGAAAATTGACAAATAAATACATAAATACATTTTAAAATACATACAGAAAAAATACATTTTAGAAAATAAATAAATAAAAATAAATGTAAAAATGTTGGTGTGTTTTCCTTAAAAGAAGTTTTTAGATATTTTTAGAAATGTGTGTTTTTTTCCTGCTGCTGCTGCAGTCATCACTGCTTTTTTTTTTTTTTTTTTTTTAATTTATATATCATTAAAACAATTCATTCCACATGGACACATGTGGACATAACACAAACCACAAACGGCATATTTCCTGATGGGAAGGAAATACATACAGTTTGAACATGTCTTACATACAATACAAAAGCTGCCTTTACAAAACTTTTTTTTTTGGTTAGGGACACTGCATTGTACAAATACTCATGGTTGCAGTAAATTAGCCTTTTGTCCACTTTACAGCCACTTGTTGTTTGTATAGCTTTTATGTCACTAAGATTTTCCAAATCTAAATGTAAAGGAAACACCATACATAAAAGATACAATGGGAACAGAGGCATTTCTACCATTTTTCTTTCCAGCTGTGAGGGTCCAAAGGACAGAGGGATGTCGTATGCTGTAAAGCCCTGTGAGGAAAATTGTAATTTGTGATATTGGGCTTATAAATAAAATTGATTGAATTGATTGATTGAATCTATATACAGTAGAAAGCAATCCATAAATGAGAGTAATCAGAAGAAACACCACAATAAATACAATTTGAATTATGAATCCACATCACAGCTGTAAGAGTATGAATGCATGTGGGAAAGAGTGAGATCTAGTTTTAATCCTAAACTTCAAAACCACAACTTGATGACTAAGTAATGGTTGGTTTTCAGCCTGTAACAGGGTGTGGCAGTAAAGCTTTCTTAGTACTTAAACTCTGATCCTCTTCTCTCGTGTTTTGTAACCATCACCGGTGCAAAATAACCACGTATATCTAAGTAGATTTTAAGGTACTTGTTCTTTACTTGTATATTTCCATTTTACGCTTCTTTATACTTCTACTCCACTACTCCAGTTCAGACGGAAATATTGTACTTCTTACTGCACTGAGCAAACAATCATCTGACTGCTTTAGTTCCCTCCTTAATTAAGAATTTACAATGAGAAACATATGACAAGCTTAGTGCCCAATACTAAACCAATGGCTTCCACCATCTTTGGCTTGTGAACCCTCACAAAGAAACAGTGTGTAGTTGGAGCTCCATATAATTTTTTCACTGTCTCTAAGTTTATTAGCAGTTCCACCAAAGAGTTGTTTCCCTTAAAACCTCTCAGATGGCTCAGACGTTCAAGGCCTAAGGAAGTCGAATAATCCAAACTTTTAAAAAAGAATAATCTAGGTATAAAGTCCAAAAAATAAATACATGAATGTTCTCCCTGTGTCAGTGTGGGTTTTCTCTGGGTACCCTGGCTTTCTCCCCAGAAGTTTGTTTCTTCTTTCAACCTCATCAATCATCTCATACCCTTCAATTTATCTTGTGACTCTTTGGAGGGGTGGAACCCCTTGGTTAGGAACCACTGGACTAACAGCATTGAATGAGGTATTATATGAAGTATTATAACCACCTTGAACAGCTACAGCACAACTAAAATGCTGCTTACATGCTGATGCATCAATATTAACAATCTAATATTGTCATCTACACACATGGGTGTAGGTTTCATTTCAAAATTGGAAGAGACCCATATAAAAAATTTGAGCAAATTTTGAGCATCAAAAAACATTTTCTGCATGAATTTATGATGTAAAAGTCTTGAATTAAAAAAATGCTACTTCATGTTTTATTAGGTAGGGGGTGGGGGAGGGCTATGTATACATAGCCTATGTGATATCAGTCACAGGACAGAATTAGTAATCTTACTTTCAGTATACACACTACTTATGTAGGAATGGCTTGTTTTTACATCGTGGTATTGGTATGGAAGGATCTGAGTGGCCTACTTTCTCCCCCAGTGGAAGACATTTTGGTGCCATCTGCTGTTTAAAATCAATGTGATAACTGCAGTGTAATCTAAGTGTAAGAGTACATACTGGTATCAGAATACCTTAATATATAATTTATATTATACATTTATAACACATAAATATAGCTATAATTGACACTGCTCAAGTACAGTACTTTAGATACTGTTTAACAGTTTATCCCAGGCTTTTTGACTTGTAGCATTTATGTGCAGTGTAGTGCTTATACAAAATGAGTGTTTACTTGTGGCTCCTTTTCATATTCCAGATGTGTATATATGTTTTGTTAACAGTTCCTCTAAAGAGACATGTCTCTTCTACACTTATCACGTTTTATTTCAGAACCTTTTTTTTTTCTTCTTTCCTCTCCCATTGATCATGTCGTAACCCTTCAGAATTATTTAGTGACCCTTTGGAGGGACCCGTCCCTATAGTTACCGAAATGTATAGGAAAGCAGTTAAAACTACTTTACATCTTTCGCTTTTACATCTTTCACCACTGCATTTGCATATAAATTCCTCAGTAAGAATTCAGCTCATTTTTTTTTTAATAAAGCCTAATATAACAAACCACAATTTGCCTCAGAGGGATATACAACATACGACATCCCTCTGCCCTTGGAACCTAAGGAATAAGGAAATCTCCACAAAAAACCCTTACGTGGTAAAAAAAAAAGGAAGAAATCTCAGGAAGAGCAACTGAGGAGCAATCCTTCCCCCAGAAAGGACAGATGTGCAATAGATGTTGTGTGGGCGTGTCTAAGTGGTAGGACACCATGGATGCGTTCCGAATTGCATACTTTTTCTTTTTACTTTTAGTAGGTACTGCAACTGCCCTTAACGTACTGTTGCATGCAGTATGCACACAGTCAGGACACTCAACTTCCTTAAAACATTACGCCCTGAACTTTGACCCTCTTACTTTTATATCCGTTACCATGGAGATAAAACAAAAGGCAGTTCACCGAGCTCACCAGATATGGAGGTCAACCCAGAGAGCTCTGCTGTTGTTATTTTGCAACAAGTAATATCTGCATACATTGTGGTTTCTAACATATTAATGATAGTAAAATTACAGAGGCTTGTTAGTTAGATTATTAGTCACCTGAATGCGCTGTCATCCATTATTGTGACTTCTGACAGCTGTCAATGAGCTGTCAAGCAGTCATCTGTTTGCGGCTCAGTCAATGTGACGAATCATCTGCTGCATGGAGGATTGTGGGTCAGAATAGCCAGAAAAGCCTGCTGGCTTGCATACTGCAAAATCAGACCGGGTGTAGTAGAACATCCTGGTATTTTTTCTGCATACTGCATTTGAAATACTAATACTAATACTACATACATAATCTTTTTCTGGCATACCATATAGTGTGCCTGGTGAAACCATCCGGATCTCGCGAGCTCATATTCTATTTCCCTCCGCAGATCAGTCTGGCCATGGAATCATAAACGCGAATTCTGGCATCGGTTTTGGCTTAACCAATCATAACCATTTATTACTTCGGGACGGGTTATTTGAAATCACATCATCAGAATAGGAGGGACAAGGAGCAGAGTGAATGCATTTCATAAAAAACCAACATGGCTACTGCTTTTGAAACTGCTATGGTAAATGTGTTGAACGAACTGAAATGTATATTTTCTTTAAAAGCAGAGCAAACAGCTGCACTAAAAGCTTTTATTTAAAAAAAGGATGTGTTTGCCGTCCTTCCTACGGGATTTGGTAAAAGTTTAATTTACCAACTGGCTCCGTTGATCGGGTAAAAGATGGGACTCAGTGAAAACCCAGTGGCTATTGTTGTTTCTCCGCTAGTTGCTCTCATGAAGGAGCAGGTTAGGGAAGCGACCAAGCTGGGAATCACAGCCACGCAACTCAGAGTCCACAGTGAGGAGGAAATCCGCAAAGACGGCAACATTCTTTCAATCAGGAGAGACACGTTTTTTGGTTAGGAAAGAAAATATTTAATTACAAATGCACATGAGAATGAAATGTGAAAATGTGAAAAGTCTTTGGCGATTAGACCCCTTTGACATGGAGAGCTACAGTGCCCTCCAAAAGTATTGGAACAGTCAGTCCAATTCGTTTACTTTTGTTGTAGACTGAAAACATTTGGGTTTGACATCAAAAGATGAATATGAGACAAGAGATCAACATTTCAGCTTTTATTTCCAGGTATTTACATCTGGATCTGATACACAACTTAGAAGATAGCACCTTTTGTTTGAACCCACCCATTTTTCATGACAGCAAAAGTATTGGAACATATAAACTTAAAATAGATTAAAGTGAATGAGACTTAATATTTAGTTGCAAATCCTTTGCTTTCAATAACTGCATCAAGCCTGTGACCCATTGACATCACCAAACTTTTGCATTCTTCTTTTGTGATGCTTTTCCAGGCTTTCACCGCAGCCTCTTTCAGTTGTTGTTTGTTTTGGGGGGTTACTCCCTTCAGTCTCCTCTTCAGCAGGTAAAATGCATGCTCTATTGGGTTTAAGTCTGGAGACTGACTTGGCCAGTCTAAAACCTTCCACTTCTTGCCCCTGATGAACTCCTTTGTTGTTTTGGCAGTGTGTTTTGGGTCGTTATCTTGCTGCATGATGAAGGATCTCCCAATCAGTTTGGTTGCATCTTTCTTTAAATTAGCAGACAAAATGTTTCTGTAGACTTGTGAGTTCATTTTGCTGCTGCCATCATGTGTTACATCATCAATGAAGATGAAAGAGTCCGTCCCAGAAGAAGCCATGCAAGCCCAAGCCATGACATTACCTCCACCGTGTTTCACAGATGAGCTTGTATGTTTGGGATCATGAGCAGATCCTTTCTTTCTCCAAACTTTGGCCTTTCCATCACTTTGGAAAAAGTTAATCTTTGTCTCATCAGTCCATAAAACTTTTTCCCAGAATTTTTGAGGCTCATCTCTGTACCTTTTGGCAAATTCCAGCCTGGCCTTCCTATTCTTCTTGCTAATGAGTGGTTTGCATCTTCTGGTGTAGCCTCTGTACTTTTGTTCATGAAGTCTTCTGCGAACAGTAGATTGTGATACCTTCACTCCTGCCCTCTGGATGTTGTTGCTGATGTCACTAACAGTTGTTTTAGGGTCTTTCTTTACAGCTCTCACAATGTTTCTGTCATCAACTGCTGATGTTTTCCTTGGTCTACCTGTTCGACATCTGTTGCGTAGTACACCAGTGGTTTCTTTCTTCTTCAGGACATTCCAAATGGTTGTACTGGCTATGGCCAATGTTTGTGCAATGGCTCTGATTGATTGTCCATCTTCTCTCAGATTTACAATTGCTTCTTTTTCACCCATAGACAGCTCTCTGGTTTTCATGTTGGTTCCACCTCTAAATGCAGTCTGCACAGGCAAAACCTATCGTACCCAATCTGAAACTGAGCTCAGACATTCAGTGCTATTTATTGTTTGAATAATCAATGTAATTGGGAGACACCTGGGCAACAAAACACACCTGTCAGTCACATGTTCCAATACTTTTGCTCTCATGAAAAATGGGTGGGTTCAAACAAAAGGTGCTATCTTCTAAGTTGTGTATCAGATCCAGATGTAAATACCTGGAAATAAAAGCTGAAATGTTGATCTCTTGTCTCATATTCATCTTTTGATGTCAAACCCAAATATTTTCAGTCTACAACAAAAATAAAGGAATTGGCCTCACTGTTCCAATACTTTTGGAGGGCACTGTATAAGGAGGGTGATGGATCCGTAGCCAATTAGGGAAACCCCCCCGGGGTCTAGACGCTGGTGGTCGTAGAGGAAGTGAGAGGAGATGAGGGTTAGATGGATGGGTGCTGATGATCTGGATGAGTGGAGGTATGAGTCTTCAGGTTTGTCTTTGACCTTGGATGTAACAGCTGGAGGTGAAGGGGTGGAGGAGGGGCAGCAATTCTGCCTAGAATGACAGCTGAAAGCAGCAGAGGAGAGAACAGATTTAAAATCTCGTAGTGACAACCTGATTGGCTGATGAAGGTCGTGGCTAATTACGATAGGACAGCTAGAAGAGAGCACGCCCGGAGGCAGCTGATTGGAGAAAGCAGTGGGAGTGAGAGTGGGAGAATTGTGAATGAATGAGCTCAGAAAGGCTGAGCTTCATTTCCCAGATATCATCACAGCTCATCTCCGCTGCACGCTGCATGCTGCCCGTTGCATGCTGCACACTGCAATTCAGTTCAATTCAATTCAATTCAATTCACATAACTTTATTCATCCATGAGGGGCAATTTAAGAGCAGCACACTGAGTAGTTCAGTGATGGCTGTGAGTTGAGCAGGAGGACAGCTCTGGGAACAAAAGTCCTACAGCCTGGGCAGCGAAGACGATGTCCAGAGGGAAGCCACTCAAACACTGCAAACAGGGGGTGTGATGGGTCCTGAAGGATCCTGCTGGCTTTCTTCACAGTCTATTGCTCGCAGAGTGTGGAGAAGGATCGTACAGAGGGATATCGAAGTCTGAAAAATAGACCAACATATTTAGACAATTTAGTTAACGAGGACATATGCGCGTTCCTGATGAGATAAGAGCCACACTTGTAGACCACCAATGGCCAAGGCTGGTCGAAGGGTGCAGCCAAATGTTGGGAGAACAACTGTGTCCTCAATCATTCAGACTTTTCATCGACAGAACAGGTATGTAATCTAACAATAGGCACTGTACTGTAATACTGTATACTTTCTGTAATGCTTCATACAATATTACAGTATTCCACTTGCATTTTACAATATACAGTAAGTATACTTTATACAGTGACATTTTGGGCTCTAGTTTCCCGGCGCAGCGCAGGTGGCGCAGGGTGGCGAACCCCCTGCAGAGCTAGTTTCGAGCAGCGCAATCTGAGGTGCGCTGAGATGGGTGTGGCGGTGCAGCAGGGGGAGGTGTCAACAGATCCAGCTTGGCGCAGTGACAGTTTCGTACCAAAAGGCTTCACTGAAGGTGCGCTCAAAGCTCGCCGTCTGAAACCAGGTCTACTGTCAGTGCAGGCGGAGCGCAGCCGGCGTAAGCCGAAGTTTGGCTGACCGACGGACAGTGTGCACACGTCACCAAAACCTCACAGGCAGGTTTCCAGAATATCAAGCACATTAACAATGCAATAAATACCCAAAAAAACACTATTCAATGCAGCTATCTGCAATCAGCACATAAATGTATCTCTATACCGATGTACATGTATACAGATGTCAGATCAAAGGGGATTGGCACCGTTTGGCACGTTTGGCACGCGTAATGGAAACCCAACCTGATTTGATTAACACAGCTGCAAACTAATGAGTTCACATCACTCTCAGCCAACCACAAACAGCCACAGCATCAGATAGGGAGTATATATTCAGCATCTGTCATCTTAGAAAAGTCAAAAGAAAAGAAACAGAGTGAGACTGCGAGAGAGAAAGAGAGAGCGCGCGCGCACGAGAGAAACGCAACATTGATTTACAATTGTGGTGACCTCCTCCCAGGCTACCTTTGCATCATCAGCCCGTATATTCGGACACTGCGAGCAGACCTCCCGGACCAAACATAAGTTTCCTCCTGGGAGGAGTTTGGCCGTCTGATGCTGCTGCTCTCTTCTGCCATGGCGAATTGAGTAAACTCTCATTACGCCTTCGCGTGGCGCATTTAAGGGCGAGGAGAGGGGCTCATTTGATTGGTGTGATGTGTGTAAAACCCACTCCACGCTTTCTCTCCTCCCTCTTTCCGACTTGCGCCGGTAGGAGGGACGGAGGTGGGATAGAGGAGTAGCTGCGCCAGGGTGCATGGTGTGCCAAACTTACAAAATCCGCCTGGCCACACCCAGTTGGCGAAGCGCAGGTGCGAATTACAGTACAAACAGTAAAAGCGTAAATGTGAATCTTTAGCTATAGTTTGCATCAGAACATGCCTCCAGAGTACACTGTTATATTGACAACAAATTGAGGGGAAATTCAATGTTTTCACTCTTGCTTGTCAATTACACACAGGTCTGAAAGACACACACATGCACAAACAGGACCTGTACATGCACAAAGTGGAGAGATCTCAGAGTGAGGGGGCTGCCCTTTGGTCAGGCGCCCCGAGCGGTTGGGGGGTTCGGTGCCTTGCTCAAGGGCACCTCGGCAGTGCCCAGGAGGTGAACTGGCACCTTTCCAGCCACCAGTCCACGCTCCATATTTGGTCCAGACGGGGACTCGAACAGGCGACCCTCCGGTTCCCAACCCAAGTCCCTGTGGACTGAGCTACTGCCGCCCCCATATAAAGGATGAAGAGCAATGGTCCCAAAATTGAACCTTGGGGGACCCCGCATTTGACATTCATTTTTTGAGATTGATAGTTATATATGTCAACATACTAGGGTTGGGAACAATTAACCGATACGACCGGATATCCGGTTTGACAAGCGAGAGATACAGCTGCGTCAGTAGCAGCCTCCTCAATTGATACAAATCAGCCATGAATCCTTAGATGAATCGATTGTAGAGTTATGGATTCGGGTATAGCAAGACTAGCAATCGGTTGACTGGCTTTAACAGTTTGCATCTCGAAAACAACGCGAGAGCCGGCGGTGGCATGCTCCGTAGCAGGCATTATTAACAACGATGATGCATGTAAACATCAGCACCAGCTTGACCGGTGGAGATGAGGAACAGAAGCTAATGCTGGTTGGATAAACCAGGGAGCAGCCAAGCTGCAGCAGAAACTAAAGGCGAATCCTGCCGGTTGTGGGTTGAACGCGGGGTCACAGACACAGAAATACGTATTCCTGTCAAATACGGCGGCGCATGATAACGGCTTACCGGCCGGCGACCGAGAAGCCCGGCTCCAGGTCCAAGAAGTCTTCGTCGGTGTCATGACTGCCCAAAAATACCAGCCAAGCCCTGGCAGCACACAGGTATGTGACGTGTCAGAGGAGAAATGAGCAGTTCACATTTCTACAAACCTCAGCGCACTTTAGGGACTGTTCTTTACTTGTCAGGGGATTATTATTATTATTATTTTGATCCCCCCTTATGTTAATCACTTATTGATGCTGTTTTTGAAGTATGAATAAGTCAATAAGTAATTTATTCCATTGAAATATCAGTGATGTATTATAGAAAAGTGATTTATCTTTTTATAAATGACAAACACAGAGTGTAGCAAACACAGAGAAATAGTCTGACATGCTGTCAGTGATAAGCTGCTAGTCATCACAGTCCATGACATCAACTAATAGCAGGAGATGTCAGATTCTGCCCCTACATTGCATGTTATTATTTTATTCTGCTTCATGTTTATATTGTACAGCGTTATAATAAACTTTATTCCAGACTCAAGTCCTTACTTAAAGTTCACTTCACTTAAAGTTTAAAACTTATTCTCATTTTTATATTGATGCCATCCAACAAAATGATGTTCATTCAGCAAGTCTTTTTTTGGTCCATGTCTAAAAATATATACATTTGACATGTGATTTTGTTGTTGTTTGTCTTTTTATTTTATTTTTGCCAGTGCCATACAGCAACAATGCTTGGGGATGTGGTCTTTTACAAATTTGAAAATACTGTAAGAATGTCACTTTTATAGAATTGGCTTCTTTATTTTATAATGTATGATTAATGTCTACATCAACAAATGTTTACCATAGAATCGTATCGAATCGTATCGACAGACATCGCTAGACAGACAGACAGACAGACAGACAGATAGATAGATAGATAGATATTCATGCATGGCCCTCCCCAGCATAATGCAGAAACACAATAAAGAAGAGCTATCAATGCACAGAAGCATAATAAGTGACATCAACAATATCTAATAACACACACTATCTCTCCACCAGCATCTCCCTCTCCATTTATCCTGCTCTCGGTCACTCCTCTACTGAGGAGACTCACTGTCTGCAGGTTGGCTGCCTCAGGTACATCTTCAGATAAAGTGTTACGGCCGGGCTCCACCGGGCACGTCAGCGGCGCGACACGTCTGCAGCGCGAGTCCCGTAGCAGCTCGCCCCCCTGTTAATCAATTACAGTGGCTCCACCGGCAACGGAAGTGGAGCAACAAACCCTGTCTGTCGCGCGACAACTCTCTATTTTACGCGGCTCTTCTATTTTTGTCACACTACGCTCCCCTACGCGACCCTCCAGCAGATAAAAACTACATGAAATAGTGTGCTAAACGAGCACAATGTGTTTTTAAATGAATAAACCATTATCAGAGGTGATATGTGATGATTTTTTTTCATGCATTTACCCATGTTTATCCGTGACATTGTGTAAATGTCCGTGGTGGACGCTACGCTGACGTGACACTGACGTGACGCTGACGTGACGCTGACGTGACGCTTACGTTTGCAGCCGGTGGAGCCCGGGCGTTAGCCTATATACAGACAGCTTTTATTAGGGACCTCGGCCAAAGGGTGAGGACCCTATTGTTTTTGGTGCGCTTATTCTTTCTTTTTTTCTTTCTTTCTTTCTTCTTTAGTCTTTTTTCCGCCGTCTCTTTGAACCCAAATTTGACCCCCCAAACATGCTCAAAAACTCAAAATTGCCACGCATGTCAGGACTGGCGAAAAATTTAATAAAATGAAAAAAGCGCCACTGCGGCCCATAGGAATGTCCTAGAAAGATCAAACCAAAAGTGGCTTGTTTGTCTCATCAAGACCTACAAATCAGGCATTGACTCCCCTGACCTAAATCCTAGAGGAAATTAGCTATTTTCCCTTTCAATGTAAGATTTTGCCTCAAAAATGCTCTTTTCAAAAACAATCTCCTCTCCTCCGTTTATCCTATCCGTAGTCTCGCTCACCAGACCTTTCTCAAGAAAAGAAAGGTCTGGCTGGGCCGACTCTCACTTTAAGATTGGAGGAAAAAACGCCCCGGCTGTTTGTATTTCTTTCAACCAATCACAATCATTCTGGGCGGTGCCACAGCAATGGTGCGCTTGCAAAAATATTGCCGGGTGAAAACAGGTTTTGGTGTAACACTCCCACAAAAATATCGCCTACAGGATGCAAACCATGGCAGAAAAATGGCTACATCCCCGCAAGATCAGACACCGCAAAAGTTAGTAAAGGACATGTTGAAAACTGCAACCGGAGGTGGTAGGGCGGGACTTCAGCAGGTGGCTCGTTCCGCCCAATGAGAGGCTTATCTATGCAGCGAACTTCCGCCCAGTCAGACTATCCTATCGGCTTTAAACTCGAACACATGACAGCTCAAACCCTGTTGAACAAAACTTCTGTACAACTTTCTCATTACTCGAACGGTTTGGATTTTATGGGCTCTTAAAGGTGACGTGCCACAGAACTGCCTGACGGTCTTCGAAAGCTGTCCCATGGGAAATGAATGGAGAAAGGGACCAAACATTGGCCTTTTTTGAGCCTCGACAGCTTCTCCATACTTGTGCTACAGACGTTGAAATGTTGCCACAGGATTCATCTATTCACTCATGTTTTCATCTTTTTCATATCTTTTACTGTTTTTAATCTGTGCCTCTCAAAGTACCATGAGCAAATGTGGCGAAATTGTCAGCTGTGAGCTAGAGTGGAGAGGGGTCTAAAATTGTCTAAAACTTTTGTCTTTAACTGGCTGTCAAGGCCACAATTTTCACTGTACATACACAATTTATACCAAAAAATGTAGGAAAACTTGTCCTGGTCGCACTGGTGTCACCATGGATCACTCACACATACACATTTGGGTCAGTGAGCTCCCAAGTGAAGGGAGCGGCGATTTTTTTCTCTTTCACTCATGTAAACTGAGAGGTGAAATTTCTGGAAAAAGGTGAGGGGCAACACATCTTAAACTTGCAACCAAGATCACATTTTTGACTCCACAAACATAAAAACTATATGTCTGCGTTCGGGACGAGTGTATCTCTCTGCTGGTATGCTCACATTGACAATTGGACCACGGTTTGGGAATTAAAGGGAGGAGTTCGAGACATTATAAAGCCATGTTAATCTGCCTGGTCTCACACCTTGTCTCTCCCTCTGCTGCATGCAACTCATTAATCTTCATGACAACGCCTTAACTCTCACAGACACAGGCCTCTGTGTGTGTGTGTGTGTGTGTGTGTGTGTGTGTCTCACAATCTTTAAAGGAGAGATTGCAGCTGCAGAATCTTCATTTTAAACAGCATCTATACATTATATATCAGTGTTTTCCATCTCTCACATACTATTACAGCCTTTATTACTGATAATACTGTTGCTACTTGGGGCGTCGGTGGCTTAGTGGTAGAGCAGGCGCCCCATGTACAAGGCTGTTGCCGCAGCGGCCCGGGTTCGACTCCAGCCTGTGGCCCTTTGCTGCATGTCACTCCCTCTCTCTCTCCCCCTTTCACACTTGTCTGTCCTATCAAATAAAGGCTAAGAAATGCCCCAAAAAAATATCTTATTATGACTGTTAAATACATATTGTAACGTACTGTTATATTAAGTCCCTCTATTGCCAAAAATGACCTTGCGTACCCTTGACATTGCTTGTTTTCTCGACATTTCAACTCTTACAAATAATTTGCACTGTCTACGTGAGCTGGAGGCCGAAACGGTGAGAGTCCGAGGTCCCACCCAACGCTGCTCGCAGTTTTAATTTTAGTTTGTCTTTAACAGTTTGCTGTTAGTGTAAGAATGGTGGATTTTCCTTACACTGTCCACTTATGAATTACAAACCACCGAATTCTGTAAGTTCTTTTGTTACGAGGGTGAGCAGTACTCAATAACCCGAACCAGTAAGTTACACAGAAACAATTTATTGCACAAGGTCCAAATAGGAATAATACTGTTAGGGCAATGTCTTTGTTTGAATGGGGGGAGGGCCTCCTTCTAGAAGTCAGATTAAGAACAATGTTAAAAGTCAACAGTCTAAAAGCTCACGACCATGCTCCAGTCTTGGTCCTCTGCAGTCTCTACCACCACGCCGATTATCCACCGCGAGCCGTCCTCCACTCTATTTAGTCTGAAGATCTCCCTGTTGTTTGTGCTGCTTCCACCTGTCACACGGCCTCCACTTCGGCTGAAGCTCCTCCCAGCGACGCCGTAGACCTGGTACACAGAAGATGGCCAGCAGTCTATTCTACAAACACAGGAAGCACTCTCTCTGGTTTCAGGGTTCTTCAACTGGAGCTAACAGTGTATCGGTCAGAGACTCACAGCTTTTTGGCAGAAGCTCCTGCTTCTGCCACTTCGCGTCCAAAGGCCTCCAATAATAATAATTTATTTGAGGAATTTCAGTCAGGATTTATATTATTAATTATTAATATTATATTGTTATAATACTACTGTCATTACCTGCATCTCTCTCTCTCTCTCTCTCTCTCTCTCTCTCTCTCTCTCTCTCTCTCTGTCTCATTGTGTCATATGGATTACTGTTAATTTATTATGCTGATCTGTTCTGTACGACATCTATTACACGTCTGTCCGTCCTGGAAGAGGGATCCCTCCTCAGTTGCTCTTCCTGAGGTTTCTACCGTTTTTTTTCCCCGTTAAAGGGGTTTTTTTTTGGGGAGTTTTTCCTTATCAGCTGTGAGGGTCATAAGGACAGAGGGATGTCGTATGCTGTAAAGCCCTGTGAGGCAAATTGTGATTTGTGATATTGGGCTTTATAAATAAAATTGAATTGAATTGAATTGAATCAATACACTGTTGCTGGTGTCTCAGGACGGCCCTCGTGGTCCTCTCCGCTCTGCGCTCCTTACCCGGTGTGTCAGCGTCTTTGAAAAGAAAAAAAGCACACGCATCCGGCTACCTGGCCTGCCTATCAATCAGTCTGTGGGCCTGCTGCAGCAGGCAATTGGCTGGTGCAGCTGTCAGTCAGAGGTTGCATTCACTGCCTAAAATCATAATCGGCCGTTTCTAAAGCATGCATGTAAACTCAAATCAAAGAAAATAACCACAACAATCATAACTGAAGAAATTCCAAAACATACATGAAAATAGATTAATAAACAAAACATGCAGTTAACAAAATACGGCACATAATAGAAAACAAATATAACCAGCAGTAATGCATTAACATGACACTCAGCATGACACCAGCACCGCCAACGCGATGTGCTTGTGTCGACCACGATCCTAAATCAAAATAGTGGTGAATGAGAGACTGCGGACAGAGCGGATTGAAATATGGTTTCTACATGCTGATCACATGTATTTATAAAGTATTGGCTTGGCTGGCAGAGGTTTTATCGCACTTACTTACAGTAACAAGTGTAGTTGTCATCAACTAGAGTAATCTTGAAGTTATATTCCCTTCATCTGCACCGCTGCCTCTCTGTTGTTGTCTGACTTTACTCTGTGTGTATGTGTGTGTGTGTCTGAGTGTGTGTGTGTGTGTGTGTGTGTGCTGTGAGTAGGAGGTCAGCCCTGACATGCAGAGAGTAGTTTCTGTCAAGCAAATCTTACTGATGATTGTGGGCTTATGTTTGTGTTTTGATGATAACACTTCTTTATTATTCAAACTCCTCAGAGTACTCATTTTTGAGTGACAAGATGTGATTGCTATTGCTATTTCTTAACTTGACTTTGGACAGCACAACTTCAACATTCCAACCAGAACAGTTCATGAGGAGTGAGTTCAACCAAAGAGGTAAAATTTTTTGGTAACACTTCATAAGACAGCCTGTGTTTTAGAGTGTAACTCTCGCCTACTTTCCCGGAAGTTAGAGTATAACGACGTGGTCACTTAGCATATACTTCCCCAGGAGTTAGGATATAACTCCTCCCGGTCACTTACCACATACTTTCCCGGGAGTTAGAGTATAACTCGTCACTTATGTAATTTCCCGAAACGTATGGTTTAATTTCCTCATATGAATCTGTATATGTATGAAGTGCAATAAAAACAAATGCTTTTGCCCTTTGCTCATGGCAGTTCATTCAGTCACTTTTATGTAGCCTATGTGTCATCAGGCAATTTCACCCACACTCCAGAATTTTAATATTTATGTTTTGTTTACATTTCATTGAATGAGTTTGAATATGAATATGTCAAGAAATGGGTCTATATTCTGCGAATTGCCTAATTAACGGGCAGGCTGGAGTACAAAGCAAACTTGCCTCTCTCAAGTGCACATCTATGGAAGTCTTTTTTTTTTTCTTTTTTTTAAAATTTTATATACTTTATTAATCCCCCTGAGGGTGAAATTCAGTGTTTTCACTCTTTTTGTCATTAACACACAGGTCCGAAGACCACACACACATGCACAAACAGGACCTATACATGCACAAAGTGGAGAGATGTCAGAGTCAGGGGGCTGCCTTGATCAGGCGCCCCGAGCGGTTGGGGGGTTCGGTGCCTTGCTCAAGGGCACCTCGGCAGTGTCCAGGAGGTGAACTGGCACCTCTCCAGCCACCAGTCCACGCTCCATATTTGGTCCAGACGGGGACTTGAACAACCCAAGTCACTATGGACTGAGCTACTGCCACCCCCGTCTTGTAGTGCCATCCGAGGACGAAACACAAACAATACAGTAATGTAATAATATAGCCTACATATATCTTAAAATACACAATAATGAGTCATGAAAAGTTATAAAATGTTTTTATTATTTAATTACACAGAAACCACATGGTAGGTGCTGTTCTCACATCTACAGCGTACTTTCACCAAAACTTACAGGGAAACTAGGCAGTACTTTCCACCTAAGTATATACTAACAATGGAGACCGGGCTGGATTATGAAGTTTGCACTGTTTGCCTGTCCTTAGTCTGAAAGTACTAGGTAATTTCCCCAAAACTAACAGGGAAAGTAGACAGTACCATCCACCTAAGTATAGACTAACAATGGGGACCGGGCTGGATTATGAAGTTTGCACTGTTCTCCCCCCCCTTAGTCTGCAGCTTGGCACTCAGATGTTAACCCTTTAAACACAGTTAGTTCAATGCTTCACAAGGTAACAATATTACCAGAAAATAATACAAAGACGATTTAAAGTGTCCCTGACAAAAAATAACAGAGTTCCACTGGTTGTCTTATTCAAGTTCAAGTTCAGTTTTGTTCCTTCTGTTGTAAACTGTTCAGTTTAGTTTTAATCCTTTATTGTGACAAATGCACTTTTTAAGTCAGAAGTCAAGTGGAAAAGGTCGTCATGATACTACTACCATACTGGAGTGTGACGTTCAAGTGATGGAGATCGAAGAATGGATGGGCTCCTGCGGATAAAAGGTGATCTTGATCCAACTCCTTGGGTCAAGGCAGAGATCAGGTTCATGGGTGGCTCGTCATCTCTCTCGTCAGGTAGAATCTCAAATCCATATGTAATTTTCCATAGGATCTCAAAAACCTCACCTGTGTAGAAACAGAGCTATTACTATTTTGCATCATCAAATTCAATTGTTTTATGGCCATAATCAATATCACATAAATACATCACAGTAACACAAAGTGAGCAGATGAATAACATTTAACTGTACAGTTTTTCTCAGCATGGAATACTTTATCCTGCCTTTACATTTCACATCATGAATTATTAGCCTTTTAATCCATAACTTGTGATTATTAAGCATATTAATCAATTACAAATAATATGCATTTCCTTTTGAACTACAAAGTTAATGTTTTTAACCATTTGTTTAACAATTTTCAACTTAACTATGAATAACAAAATCATGTATGCTATTAACCAGAGGTGTGGAATCGAGTCACGACTTGGACTCGAGTCAGACTCGAGTCATGAATTTGATGACTTTAGACTCGACTTGACAAAATGTAGAGACTTGCAACTCGACTTGGACTTTAACATCAATGACTCGTGACTTCACTTGGACTTGAGCCTTTTGACTTGACAAGACTTGCTACTTTCCCCAAAACCCAAAAATTAAAAAGTATGTTATTAAGGAACGCTCTGTATCTTTCATTGTGTATATGTGTGTGTCTGTGCGTGTATGTGCTGTCGGCACAACATCCAATCAAATTAGATCCACGTTGTTTTGATCCGACAGCATCCATCCAATCAAATTGCAGGACAACCAAGGTGGTCAACAAAAAACGAATTGCAGTATGCAAAACATGCGGGTCAAAGATTACAGACGGAGACGCAACAACTTCCAACTTCATTCGACATTTGAAGTTGCATGCTAAGTTCTGAATGAAAGCTAACATTTACTGGCTAAGTAACTTTTCTTTGCTGTGTAGTTAGCTAAATCAATGAGGTTGTAAACTCACTGTTAACATTACATTGCAAACACGGTAAGCAGGGTTGTATGAGGTACTTATACATAACGTTAGTCAATGTATCACACACAGTAGATGGCGGTTAGCAGCAGCGCGTATTTTAGCCACCTACAAAAAGACAAACCTAATAAAATCAAGGTCAGTTTAAATGTACACTATATTAAGAATGGGAGCGTATCTATGTTCCCCGGGTTCTATGTTCCCCATTTAACCCTGCAAAAAAGGTTCTATGTTCCCCGCTTACACAAAAAAGGTTCTATGTTTCCCGGGTTCTATGTTTCCCTCTTACTAAAAAAAGGTTCTATGTTCCCCGGGTTCTATGTTTCCCTCTTACTAAAAAAAGGTTCTATGTTCCCCGCTTATCCAGAAAAGGCAGGAAACAGCAGTTGCATTAATATGTTGTTTTAACATCTCTAAACACACACAACGGAACATAATGGGGAGAAATCTATGGTGGGCAATCTGAGCAATTATATCCTTTACAGAACATTTTTTAATCCAGCCGTTAAATGCAGTGTTTCAGTCAGTGCAGATTTCTTCGAGCAGCCAAAGACCAACTGGTAAGAAAATAATAATTATCATGGCCGAAATAAAGATAAATAAGCTGTTAAGTGCAGCGTTTTTTCGGGAACTCTGTTCAGTAAATCCACCATGATGAGGCCATTTATTCGTTTTGTGATAAAACTAAATGCGTCCATGTTGTTGATCACGGATGTTGATATCAACTGTTCAGTTTCATGTTTCATACATGTTATGTTTGTACCCATAAGCAAACGGGGAAACGCATTAACTGTACATAATTATTTATCTTTATTTTGGCCATGATCAATATTCTTTTGTTTATGAACACTGGTAGATAACTATCTTGCCACAGGTGGTCGTTGGCTGCTCCTGACGCTACCGTCATAAAAACAAGAGAGGAAGAAATCTGAGTATCTGATTGGTCGAAGGACCGAACTGAACAGTTGATATCAACATCCGAGATCAACAACATAGACGCATTTATTTTTATCACAAAACTAATAAATAATCATGGTGGATTTACTGAACAGAGTTCCTGAAAAAACGCTGCACTTAACAGCTTATTGTAATTTCTCCCCATTATGTTACGTTGTGTGTGTTTAGAGATGTTATAACAACATATTAATGCAACTGCGATGTTTCCTACCTTTTTTGGATAAGCGGGGAACATAGAACCTTTTTTTAGTAAGAGGGAAACATAGAACCCGGGAAACATAGAACCTTTTTTGTGTAAGCAGGGAACATAGAACCTTTTTTGCAGGGTTAAATGGGGAACATAGAACCCGGGGAACATAGGGATGATCCCATTAAGGATATGTGTACCGTTTTAGCTTGCTGTCAGACAGACTTTTCCAACAGGAAAACGAAGTTATACTGCTCGTTGTTCTCCAGCAAACCAGAGTCCACTGACAAAAACAGCAAGTTTACCTCACTCGCAGCACACATGAGTTGCTGGTCTACGTGCTGCAAGGTAAAATTGCTGGTGTGCTGGAGACAGTGAATTAACAAGTGATATAACGTCAGTTTCTTGACAGAATGGGCTGTCTTGACGGCAAGGTAAAGCAATGAAAAATATTCTTTATGTGGCTTACACTTAAATTGACATTGATTTTATTAGGTTTGCATCTTTTAGGTGGCTTAAATATGTTTAGCTGCTGACCCCGTCCACAGCAATGTAAAGCCTAAGTCGTGTGCTGGTAGCCTGTCTGCTTCTCTGTACTGGCAGTGCGTTGACCGCCATCTTCTGTGCGTAGTCCCTCATACAACCCCACTTCACAAATCCCGAACTATCCCTTCAACCCGAAATAAGTTTTACAATACATGACCAGTGCTGCAATCTGCTACACCAGCAAATGTAATGTAATGTTTACCAGACACAACCAATACAATTCATAACACAATGTTAAGATTGATATTAATAATATGAGTAATAAAGAGTAGTTTCAATACAATTCATTTGTGGCTATAAGAGATTTTCTGACATCTGTTTAATATGCTTGCCTCTTACAGATTTGAAGAATACCAGATGAACAAAAGCATCACAATATAATTTGTTGTGTTAGTAAACAAATTAATATCAGATAATCATATTGATTTACTCAGTCTCACTGAAACCTGGCTGTGTCAAGATGAATATGTTAGTCTAAATGAGTCCACTCCTCCCAGTCATAATAATACCCACATTCCTTGAGGCAGCGGCCGAGGAGGGGGAGTTGCAGCCATTTTTAACTCTAGTCTGTTCATCAGCCCTAAACCTAAACTAGATTATAATTCATCTGAAAGCCTCGTTCTTAGTCTTTTACATCCGACCTGGAAAACCTCACAGCCACTTTTATTTGTTATAGTGTACCGTGCTCCTGGCCCGTATTCTGAATTTGTATCTGAATTCTCAGAGTTTTTATCCAGTTTAGTTCTTAAATCAGATAAAGTTATTATTGTAGGCAATTTTAACATTCATGTCAGCGTTGATAATGACTCCCTGGCTACCGCGTTTATCTCATTATTAGACTCCATTGGCTTCAGTCAGGGTGTACATGAACCCACTCACTGTTTTAACCATACCCTCGATCTAGTTCTGACGTATGGAATTGAAATTGATAACCTAAAAGTCTTTCCACAGAATCCCTTGCTATCAGATCATTATCTGATTACTTTTGATTTCTTTTTACTCGATTACACGCCACTCAGCAACAGTTACTATACTAGATGTTTATCAGATAGTGCTGTCGCAAAATTTAAGGAAATGATTACTCCGTCGTTAAATTCAATACCAAGTCCTTCAGTAACAAAGGTTTCCCGTGCCGACTTTAACCTCTCCCGAATTGATCATTTTGTCGATAGCACCAATTCCTTTCAGCCATTAGTGGTGTCTGTACTCATTAAACGGTCCGTGAAAATAATATCTTTTCCAGCGGATATCTTAGTTACAACATGATTGAGCTAGCAAAGCAGTTTTGTGTTGCTATGTGTGGCATTTATTCAGTTTTAGGAAATCACGATGTCTAGAAAGCATCAGTGGCTGCAGCTGACACACAGCAAAATCGTGAGTGTTAATTCAACTCCCACAGTGTTAATTTTAACACTTTTTCTGAGTTTATATAATTCTCACGGATTTTGAGTTAAAATTACACTTTGCAAAGTGTTAATATTTTAACTCTTTAATAGTGTTAGATATTTGACACTCTTGGTGTTGTTTTATGACACCACATAAGTGCACTTTTAACTTGAAATTGTGTTATTCCCTTTCACTGTGAGTGTTAATCTTTAACATACAGTGTTATTTTATGACACATTAAAGTGTGGTTTTAACACTAAAATTGTGTTATTCCTTTTCACTATGAGTGTTAATTTTAACATAACCAGTGTTATTTTATGACACATTAAAGTGTATTTTTAACCCTAAACTCGTGTTTTTTCCTTTCACTAGTATGTTAATTAGCATTGTTTTGTTTTACAATACATTACAGTAAAAGTGCCTTCTGTGTTTACTAGCCTAACATACAAGTTACCAAATCTGAAAATTCTTGTAGTCACCTGCAAGGCTACAGAAAGTTATCAGTTCAAATGTGTTGACCAGCAACAGTGATCAAGTAATAAAATCATTCAAACATACATCTCTTTTTTTTCTTTTTATTTCAAAAAATACGTAACTTCCCAGCACCATAGGAATTAGCACAATAATAAGATCAGGCACAAGTTAAACATTTACAAAGTAAATAATGGCACAATATATTGGCTCTCATCTCCACCATAAGCACTTTGTAAGTCAAAGGGCTTATAAATCACAAGACTATCTGCTTTAACAACATCTTTGTCATTACTTTCAAGTACTTTGTAAGCATGAAAATGTTCATTGAAATGGTCAACCACAAGCTTGTTTACAAGGAACCAGATAACACTGTCAACAACAATTATTTTTTCTATTCTGCAAAACACAGGTATGTCGTGTTCAATCTCACTGCAAATTATCAGTCCTGCCCTGTACTCTGTCCCACTGATTGTAACCCAGTTAGTTGCACGGATGTCTTGCGATACAGACTCAACATGCAACGCTCGAGCCAACACATCTCCATAGTCCTCATTGTCCACATTAATAGATTTCATTGGTCCATACTCAATACATTTTGGATGTGATGTCTCCCAATGACATGCAATAGACATTTGATGTTTTTTTGCAAGAGATTTTGTGATGTTTTTGAAGTTTTTAAGAGTGTTTTTGAAAATCCTGTGTTTCGCCTCAAACCTCATGCTCCACATATGTATTAGTGGTCCAATTTTTCGGATACAAGACGGATAATGAATCATGAAGTGATGTTTCGGGATCAGGTTTCTATCAGGATACAGCGCTTTGAACAACTCATGATGTTCCATTATCAAATGCTTGAGAAGCACAGTCATGCCACGTGTAACAGATGGAGAAAATATAATGTTGATTATCTGCAGTAAAAGCAGCAGCAAAAACCAGTTTCGGTTTCCTTCTGGCACAATGTCACCAAAAAGCAGAGGAATGTTTCTTACAAGACAAAGAGTCTGAATGGAATTCAGCCCAATATTATTGCCACTACTGTCCAGGTTAATCCTTGTAGGACGATTTTTGCGCTCCACATACCCATAGTCAAAGGCATAAATTCTTGACAACAGGTCAGGTTTCGACAAAACATTTTCTGAGAGATATTCCAACAGTAACTTCAGCTCATACTGAGCCACGCCCTCAAGAATGTCATGCATAATGTCCAAAGAAAAATTATGACAAACATGAAAGAACTGTAGGCTGTTAAGAGTCGAGTTCTTTTTTAAACCGAACACAGATAACTTATGTGGGTCTGACTGCAACTCAGCGCAGTGCATTTCAAAAAGTTCCTTTCCACGCAAGATTATCTTGGGGTCATCCTCATTGTAAACAATCTGGGCATCACCTTTTTCTATCAAACATAAACGACAAAAATAACGTCCATTGAAAGATTCTGTAAATCCCAGAATTGCGTGCATCCCCAAGTTGTCCCCAGTTATCTGACATATAGTGCCATGGACTTTTTCAGCTGAAAATGGCAAATCAATGCCACAACTCTCAAGTGTTTTGATGTCATTAATCAGTGGCTCTAGAATAGGATTAAAGCCATATTTTTTCAAATCTTCAGTGTGAAACAATGCAACCAAATGAATATTCATCAAAGCAGAGTTAAACTTTGGTGGAAGATTTCTGAGGACAAAATACAGAGCCCCTATGTTGTGAACACCACGTTTTGAACCCAGTGGGTTAGCGGTCTCAAAGTTGTCATAGAACAACTGAATTTGTAAAGAATTCGGCTGTTTAGGGAACAACGGATGTGTCTTAGAATAACTTCCATCACAAAAGTCTTCGTATCTGTCAGGTCTTGATATACAAGTTTCCCCAAGCAGTTTACAAATATCAGCATTTCGGCACATGAATTTTATCGTTCCCGAAATTGGTATATAAACAAATGCATCGTTCACTGGGACTTGATCATAAGTACCTGTTTGTTTATTTCACCTTGTATCAAATCGAATTCCAAGAAATTTTTCGACTGGCTCCACAACACCCCATTTCTTGTTGAAATAATTCGATCTTTTACTTTCAGTATTGAAGTTAATAAATGGGTTTTCAAAAGTCTCCAGATCTTTTTCCAATGCAGCTCTTACAGGATTATCTTTAGGCACAGCAGACAGTACTTGCTGCTTAACCTGAGAGTGCAGTCCACTAGCAAGTTCTTCCAACTGATGAAACAACACTATTTGCTATGCCACTTCCTTGTAGTTTAGCAATAATTGAAGCACAAATATTTTCTGTGTTCTCTTTGTTTCTTTGACCTGATCCATTGTCCTCAAAACACTCAGACTCTGGGTTCTGCAGGACACTTGCTCCAGCAACTCCTGAGGTATCTTGGAGCATGTGGAAATTAGTTTGAGATGACTCTGGCATTGCTGCATCTCCACTTTGACTAGAATCCTTCTCATGAGAACTAAGTAAATGTTTTTTTAAACCTGAATACGTTGAAAACTGACGCCTACAACGATCTTGTGCACAAACTAACTTGAACCTGGTGCTAGGATAAAAACTATGATCAAGTCTTAGATGAGAGATCAAGGACTGGCAGGGATCATGCACAGCTTGACAAATGAAACACTTAAACATTTCAGTACTTTAGTTGAAGACTTTAGCACGGAACTCACAAACTCTGGGAGACTCATTTGTTGTTGCTACATCAATGTTACAAACTGTTGTTTGCACGAAGGTGAAGAGCTGGCCCAGGCACTCATCGTACGACAGGTTGAACACGTAGTGGATTTAAACAGTTCATCAAATGCACCCAATGAGCTAGTGGCTTGGCAGGGGATGAGCTGTTTGTCCACAACAATGTAGAAGGTGTCAATCCTGTTCCTGGTTCGGCCAACAGCAAGGATGTATGGTTGTCTGCCATCTCTTCCACGAAGGTGTTCATCCAAGCTGCAGCATGACTGAAAACAAAGATAAGACAGATGAGACTTAAAGAGAGCGAGAGAGCGAGACTTTGTCTAGTCCCTTTTTTTGACTGCCTTTCCAAGGCATTTCAAATCAAGTTAATACATAAAATAAAAAATAGATAGGCATATTGGATTAAAAAAAAGACATGCATACCTTGTGAAAGTGCAACATTTTGTCCACTGCATCACTGGGGCTTATCTTGGTCCTTTTCCGTCCAGCTGTGGGTGGCAGGAGATGGAGAAGGAGCAGCAGAGAAGCCATGTCACTGTCCCAGGCTATCAGGAGGAAAATGAGGTGAAACAAGCCATTAGTATCAAGTTGGAAAGCACAAAGTAACAAGTACTTCCTGTTAATCATGTCAATTAGCTTACTGGTGTCATCATTCTCTGTCAGTTTCTCAGCAGCTGGACTGATCTGTATCTCAAGAACGATGTCTTGCTCCAGTGTCTGAGCTGGGTAGTTAATAGATTTCATGTGATCAGAATCAGGTCACAAAAAATAACTACACTTTCAAATATAAGATGGAGAAAAGAATACAGTTAGATTATAAAGCATTATACTTAAGTCTTAAAAACACAGCTATTGTCAAGACATGAAATAGGCTAGTATAATCATAGACTTATGCCAGAGGGTTTTTTTTCATACCTGATTGGTTTGGCCAATTCTAAATTATGATTATGTTCCAATGAATATCAAAGTAAGTCACTCCTCACTTTTCACTGGTGACTTAACCAATATCTGATATGGATAACAACCTACCTGCATCAGGAATTCTGTCACGTACTGTTAGGCATAAATCTGGACTGGCCTCTATCAGTTCAGAAAAGATGTCTTCCTCAACTACTGTGTTGGTTTCATCAAAAGCATCAAGTTCGGTAGCATCAGGAAGCCCAAACTTGTATTTGACTGTAAGATAACCATGAAAACAGATGTAAAATTGATACCCAAATTGAAAACCAAAATAGATCCTCAATACATAAATCCTTGTGTTTATTTGTTGTGAAGGCAACTTTGAGATGGCTACTCACCTTGAGCGATGAAATCCAAAAAGGTGAACCCTGACAGTAGTCAGATATACTTCTTGGTATTCTGGTACTTCACCTTGAGTAACATTGCCACATCTTTAGACTGCACCTTGTAGAATAAGTGGAGAAATGTGGCTGTTAAACAGACTTCATCAGGTGCAAGGAAATAATTTTTGAGACTGAGATGGACCCAATGTGGTCCCTGTAGGAAATTGATGCAACGAATAGCACTCAAGCAAAACAAACTGAAGCCTAGTTTATACTAGTTTAAACGCGCACCTCACGACGGCGTCGCGCGCTGGCGAGTTGGGCTGTCGTGTACCTCCAAGATTTTGAAACTTGTCGCGCGCCCCACGCGCTGTCGCGGCTTGCAAGTATAGTATTTTTCTTTCCTGCCCTCTATTTCCGGTGAATATTGCAACGGACAATGTGAATAGTATAAACGCCTGTGCGCTCTGACCAGTGGCCTTTCTAGCCTAAGTGGCGCCCTGGGCGACAACCCCCTACAGGGCGTGAAAATTAACATTTTACCTCATCTGCCATAGTGACCTCCAAAAATTTACCGGCCAAACATATTTTTCACCAGCCAAATAAAAAAATTGTGCCTTATTTGACGAAAAATAATTACCTTACGTTTTTAGCATGAAAATCCAACTTTAGGAAAATCCAACCCTATCCTCTGTGTTTCTTTAGCATGCTTGCGGCAAAGGCTGCAGTAGTAGTATCACGATACCACGGCAAAAATGAGGCAGATGTGCCTTTTTTTATTTATAAAAAGATAAATCACTTTTCTATAATACATCAATGATATTTCAATGGAATAAACTACTTATTGACTTATTCATACTTCAAAAACAGCATCAATAAGTGATTAACATAGGGGGGATCAAAATAAAATACATAAATAAAATAAAAATCAACCAGCCACCCTCCTCCCCTGACAAGTAAAGAACAGTCCCTTCATAAGTAAAGAACAGTCCCTAAAGTGCGGTGAGGTTTGTGGACCGTTACCTGCCACAAAGAGAGAAATGTGAACGGCTTGTTTATCCTCTGACACGCCACATAGGCCTACCTGTGTGCCACCACGGCTCGGTTGTCCAGGTACTACTGGGCAGTCATGACACCAACGAAAGAGGAAATTACTGGACCTGGAGTCGGACTTCTCTGTTGCCGGTAAGTCATTATCTTGCGCTGCAGAGCACTATGAGCATCCGCCGTGTTCCTGTCTGTGACCCCCCGTTCAACCCACAACCGCCAGGATTTGCCTTTCCTTTCTGCTGCTGGTTGAAACGTGATAATAGGGGCGCCCACTCCACAAACTGAATGTGGAAATCAGCGGTAGTCTACAAAACGTTTTTGTTTTTTGTTTTTTTTTTGGAAGGCGCTCGTGCGCCCTCACGTAGATTGCGCCCTGGGCGGTTGCCCACATTGCCCATAGCAAAAACCGTCCCCGGTTCTGACGAGGTGCACGCACCATCCGCGAACGAAGCCAGGCGAACGTCCAAAATGGCGCAGGGCACTCGGCGAGATGTCAGCTGCGACCCAATTATTTTGACCAGAACAGCTCAGGCATGGACATCACTCACTCGGCTACCGCTCACACAAACACAAAACTACACATTATCACTATGAGTGCTGTCAGGGATAATGTGTAGTTGTGTGTTTGTGTGAGCGATAGCCGAGTGAGTGATGTCCATGCCTGAAATGGAGACGAAACTACGGCGGCGGCGACGCCACCACCCCTTCCCTACATTGTTGCGCAGTTTTAAATTTGACAAAACACTCACCATCATTAGACTTAAAAAACGTTAGTTAATCCACCTCAGGTCACCTTAGTACATTTAAAAACATTTATTTTAGCTTAACACTTGATATTTGGCTGGATAAATAAGTTGCCACACTGGATAACGTTAACTTTTTTTAAGCAACCACTCCTTGCCAGCAAACAGCGTCAATGCCAATTGAGTTGCTTTACACCCCCATGTTATGTTATCACGACTTCATACAGCGATTACCATCCTGTAGAAGTAAATATATTCGGTTCTTACCTTCTTTAAACCGGATAATCCACACAATCCAGACAAGTTTTTTCTTTTCCGTCTTCTCCTTTTCCAACCGACGTTGACTGAAAAAGACGCGAATGTCTGACCACACCGGATGTTGTAATCAGCTCCGGCAGGAGTGACTGTAACTCAGTCACAGGTGTAAACATTTAACTCGCTTGATTGACAATGCTCGCAGAGCTTTTTTATCACTACAAGTTTTAAAACAACACCAAAATCAACACCCACAAACTCAAAATTATTAACACTGAAAAAACAACACTACAGATTTTGCTGTGCAGGGACAGCTAACACTAGCAGCAAAGCTAACAGGACGTTATCTGTTAAAAGCCTTCCGTTGTCGGATACGACATGAAACTACTCCAATTAGCTCAATAATGTCGTAACTAAGACATCCGCTGGAAAAAATATTTTCTTCACGGATGAGCACACGTTTGATAAAACGGAGTTAAATCTCTCAGCATCCATTTTCAAGCTCTGTGTGTGTTTGTTTCCTTGCGGACAAGAAAAGGGGGAGCGCACATTTCCGAGAAGGCGTGTCCTTTTCAAAAATGCAAGAGGCGTTGCTTTGTTGCCGGCCGTTTTCGCCGGTGTGTTAAACACACTTTAGAAAGGAGTGTCCCCAGACTATCAGAAGGCGGAGATCTCTGATTGTCTGGTGGCGAGACTATGAAGCCAGAAGAAAGTAATCAATTAACTAAACTTCATAATTGCCTTAAAGACATGAAAACCTGGATGAGCACCAATTTCCTGATGTTAAATTCAGACAAAACTGAAGTTATTGTTCTTGGCCCCAAACAACTCAGAAACTCTTTATCTGATGACATAGTTTCTCTAGATGGCATTGCTCTGGCCTCTAGCACTACTGTAAGAAACCTCGGAGTAATATTTGATCAAGATTTGTCTTTTAATTCTCATTTAAAACAAACCTCACGGACTGCATTTTTTCATCTGCGTAATATTGCGAAAATTAGGCCTATCCTGACCCGAAAAGATGCAGAAAAATTGGTCCACGCTTTTGTTACCTCAAGGCTGGATTACTGTAACTCTCTATTATCAGGTAGCTCTAGTAAGTCCTTAAAAACTCTCCAGCTAATTCAGAATGCAGCAGCACGTGTACTAACAGGAACTAAGAAACGAGATCATATTTCTCCTGTTTTAGCTTCTCTGCACTGGCTCCCTGTAAAATCCAGAATTGAATTTAAAATCCTACTGTTAACTTATAAAGCTCTAAATGGTCAAGCTCCATCATATCTTAGAGAGCTCATAGTGCCATATTATCCCACCAGAACACTGCGCTCTGAGAACGCAGGGTTACTCGTGGTCCCTAAAGTCTCCAAAAGTAGATCAGGAGCCAGAGCCTTCAGCTATCAGGCTCCTCTCCTGTGGCATCATCTTCCTGTTACGGTCCGGGAGGCAGACACCGTCTCCACATTTAAGACTAGACTTAAGACTTTCCTCTTTGATAAAGCTTATAGTTAGGGCTGGCTCAGGCTTGCCCTGTACCAGCCCCTAGTTAGGCTGACTTAGGCCTAGTCTGCCGGAGGACCCCCCTATAATACACCGGGCACCTTCTCTCCTTCTCTCTCCTTCTCTCTCTCTCTCTCTCTCTCTCTCTCTCTCGTATCCTATTACTGCAACTCGGCCATTCTGGATGTCACTAACTCGGCTTCTTCTCCGGAGCCTTTGTGCTCCACTGTCTCTCAGATTAACTCATATCACAGCGGTGCCTGGACTGCGTGACGTGTGTGGTTGTGCTGCTGCCGTGGTCCTGCCAGATGCCTCCTGCTGCTGCTGCCATCATTAGTCATTAGTCATACTTCTACTGTTATTATACACATATGATTATTGTCACACATGTATACTGCCAGATATTAATCTCTCTCTCTCTCTCTCTCTTTCTGTCTCATTGTGTCATGCGGATTACTGTTAATTTATTATGCTGATCTGTTCTGTACGACATCTATTGCACGTCTGTCCGTCCTGGAAGAGGGATCCCTCCTCAGTTGCTCTTCCTGAGGTTTCTACCGTTTTTTTTCCCCCGTTAAAGGGTTTTTTTTGGGGGAGTTTTTCCTGATCAGCTGTGAGGGTCCAAAGGACAGAGGGATGTCGTATGCTGTAAAGCCCTGTGAGGCAAATTGTGATTTGTGATATTGGGCTTTATAAATAAAATTGATTGATTGATTGAAACAGGACCTCCGGTTCCCAACCCAAGTCCCTATGGACTGAGGTACTGCTGCCCTCAAGAGATAAATAAAATATTCACACTGAGTTTTCATTCAAGTGTGCAACAAAGTAAAGGTAAAGGCCAACCTATGTCTACATACCCATCTCATCATGATGATTTAATGTACAGTTTACATTTAATTCAATAAACTGAATTTTTTTCACATCTGCTATTTACATTTTACTTTCTGCATTGTATTTGTTTTTTTATGTCCCTGTACATAACTTCATAAATGATTAAACCCTGACTAAATGACTATACCCTGTGCATGCATACTTCCATGTCAAGATACCTGACATGGGGTTCATGTTTATATTTTTCATAATCCTACAGCTTGCTTTTTTCTTATTTTCACCTCACCTATGTAAAGTTTTTCATTTATCCCCTCCAATGTTGTAGTGTGACATTGTAATTTCCCTTCAGACACTTGACAGTCTGTAATCAACCTAGGAACTGACTTAACATTCAAGAATATCTTTAAGCACATTTTCACAGACAGTATACCCTCAAATTTACTTCTGCCTTCAACATCC
This sequence comes from Epinephelus lanceolatus, assembly GCF_041903045.1. Classification (NCBI taxonomy): domain Eukaryota; kingdom Metazoa; phylum Chordata; class Actinopteri; order Perciformes; family Serranidae; genus Epinephelus; species Epinephelus lanceolatus. The sequence goes on from NC_135752.1 coordinate 2,240,346, forward strand.
AGCAAGAAATGTTAGTTCCTGCATTCTGACATTTTGTAATGCAGTAAAACTAACTCACTAAGTTTTGCTGTCTCTTCAATAAGATACACTGTTAGGACTTTACAACACACTAAACTCTGTACAGTCAGTTATGAATAAAGTAATAAAACCCTTATCAAAATGGATGTCTACTTGTTATGGTGTTTGTCAGTCACAGTAAAAATTTGAATGATTTTGCCTGAACGTAATTCTAATGCAATAATGGGGATTTCACAACGAATTTTCCCGCGTTCTGTCCTTTTTTTTTTTTATTGATATACACCACGGCTGTCTAAAGTAATTTTAGTTCATGGGCCACATACTGCCCAATTTGATCAGATGTTGGCCAGTCTGGTCAATTCATTGAATATTAACCAATAAATACCACATTCCAATTTTTCCCCTTCTTTTAGTGTAAAGAAGTAAAACTAGCTTACATTCTTAAAGTATTAGCTATTTATAAACCATCAATTTACAATAGGCTATATAAAAAAGCCTGACAAGTTCACGATGTCAGATTGTCATTTAAATTTGAATTTATTATTTTTCTGCAATTTTCACTACTCAAACTCAGTCAGTGGGCTGGGCTACAGAAGTACATGACAACTATTAAGAAAACATGTATGCATGTCTACAAGTTTCTTGATGTGACTGTATAAGCATAACATTTCATGTACAGCACAGCAGTAAAGTCATCCAAGGCAAACTATGATTTATAAATTTGGGTTCTACAAATAAAATTGGATTAGATTTGGTTTAATAAAATAACACAAGAAACATACAGGTCAAGTAACAAGATAAATATTTATTCAACCTGACCGCTATCGTTTGAGCACCGAGAGACCGAGTTTCGCACAAGAGGAAGAAGAAAACGAATAACAAGACCGAGTAAGAGAAGAGTAATAGTAAGTTAATACATATAATAATTATAGATAGATAGACAAATAGATAGATAGATAGATAGATAGATAGATAGATAACCCTAATAAGTACAACGAACCGTAACTGTGCGAATTGAAGTCGTCTGTCGTGGTTGAATGGTAAAATCGCTAGCATTCTCTGGTAATGTCTTCACTGTGTTAGCAGGCAAATTGGGTAACACTAATAAAAGGTACATTGATTTTGCTAAAAAAAATTGGAGCAGAAATAAAAGTGTGCGATATAACGACACATCATATGCTGTTTAGTGTCTGTATAAGTTTGTTTGTATCAGTTAATGGTATATCTTTTTAACTATAGCCTGACTGCGCATGTCAGACTGTGTGTGTTGCAGTGGATCCTCCAGGAGAGATGCCGTCTGCCGAAGCACAGGTGGGTTGCTGTCTGGTCATGCTAACCAAGCTAGTTAGGTAGCCGTCTTATTTGAATAGCCCCCATTTCCCCACATAGATAGCACAGTGTTGCAACAAAGAAGTGCCTTCCAAGGACACTGCACGGTCAAGCCTTCGCATAGCCGTGGTCTAACTAGCCGCCCCCAACTTCGCTAAATCCGACACAGTTTTATTCATTGTATTATTATGTATTGTGTTCACATCGTGTACAGTTTAGATTTCATAGCCTCTGCCTCTTAGGTAAGACTTGACCACAGTTTTAGGCACGTCGCTAGTGTGTGCTATAGCCACGTCACAAATCTACATAGCTCCAGTTAGACCCCCTAATGCATGTCAGATTACATTTTTTTAAATACAGAAATATGTTGCTCGTGCAAAATGCACTTTTAGTTGTGGCTGCAATGTGGATATTATTCCTTTCATATATGATGTAGTGAGCTGCCTGAGTGCAGTCGAACAACACAACATTTTCTCATAGTGATGAGTATACGCTCTTCGTAGTTCACATAATCGGGTTTATTCTTTAAAAAAAAAAAAAAAAATATATATATATATATATATATATATACATATATATATATATATATACATACATATATGTATGGTTGACATACTGTAACTTCTTTATTGACAAAATTAGAACTTGCTTATAAAGTGACTCAGAGCTCATGAAAAGAGACCAATTTTGTTAGCACACCCACATACTGGTCATGGTCCCCCTTAGCACCTGGAAAATAAAATCCTGGCACTGGGCACTACTGCCTTAGTTTATTTACACAGAATCAAACAAGACCAACATAATGCTCCGCTAGTGTTAGATTTTAGACTCGGAGAGACTGGAGGCAAAAGTACGAGCAGCAGTGTGGCCATTGGTGCATTAATCTTTATCAGGGTGAGAGCAACACTGACGAGTGACCAAGGAGACTGCCCACAGAAAATGGTGAATAAAGATTTACTGTTAAAACTTTGTTGAATATAAAACACCAAATTGGCCCACAGACAACAATCTAAAACAATGTTCTAAAAACAATGTTAAAAATATAATAAAAGACAAGGGAGATTAAAGGTTCAATTAAAAATCAAGGGGCTAAGAATAATAAAAATGCTGGGCTTCCTCCCAGTCCCTCCACGCGCTTGGTAGAGGTTCAGCAGTCGTTGGAGGTTACCCACAGGCTCTGGCCGGCAACTAAAACATAGAGAATGCTGCCAGTATCCAAAGCAAATAAACACAGTACTGTCTAACATTCTATGGAGACCGGGAGGTGACACGCATATGTTATTTTTTCTAAAACGCATGTGCGCTTTTTAAGTCGTGCGCACGTTTTATAACACACGCGCACGTTTTATTAAAGCGTGCGAGTTATTACTATTTCGCACGCGCGTTTTATAAAAGGCATGCGTGCCTGGCTATCGGCGCCTCATACTCCCACCAACTGCAGCAGATGGACAGATATCAAGAGGAGGGATATCATCTGTCTATGCCTTAGCGTGCCGAGGTAAACAGTAAGACAATAGTAATGATGAGACAGTGAACTGTGACTGCTCTTCACAAAATCCTCCCGGATAATGCTATCTTTATTAAACATACGCCGAGGCTAACTAGCTGCACCAAATGCTAACAGAAAGACCGTAATTTAGCTAACATTAGTGAGACTACATGCAAAATAACACAGCGGGATAACCAGAGCTATACTAGCAAACTTTTAAACACCGATGCATCAAAACAAATCCATTATTTGACATTACACACAGTGTAACGTTATTGTCTTACAGTCACACAAAACTATTGGTCAACACACTCTCACTCGGCTTGGTTTGGTTGTTGTCTGTTCTCATTAGCAGCTCAGCTGGCTGGCTGGAAGTCCCTGGTGTAAACAACAGTCCAGTATACTGGAGAGCAGCGTTGTTTGTTTGTTTTACAGTTTCAGACATTAATACTACAACGCACCAAACCAGGAAGACTGAATAATTTCGTTAAAAAACAGAATTGAATTTATTATTTGAAACCACTGACACTCTTTCAGCATCCCCTCCGGCACCAACTGCCGGTGCCTGAACGCACCACCCCCATTCAAAATAAATGGGATTTCACACGTTTTTGCTGGATTGTCTGATCCTGTGTGAGGGTATAGCCTACTGCCATCTCAAAATGCTCAGCTTTTGATAAAGCCATCTTGTTTTGTTTACATAACCTCTTTATTAGCACCAGATCACAATAGATTGATGTTAAATTCAACAAAACAAAAGCTTCTTTTATTGTAGACTGGTGTTTTCTTTGGCTGATGATTGGTTTGTAACATTTGCTCCCCAGACTGGTATTATAGAGCACAGAGCACCATCTGCTGGTATCCCTATTATCAACCAGAATAAAATATTCACATCCAACAAGTGGGTTTATTGGGAGTTTAGTATTTTCAACATCTAATGCCCAGCTCCAGCACAATAACACCGGCAAGAATTTAAAACTACTGTCACACCTTGGGCTCTAGTTTCCCAGCACAGCGCAGGGTGGCGTAGGGTGGCGAACCCCGCCGCACAGAGCTAGTTTCGAGCAGCACAACCCGAGGCTCGCTCAGTTTGGTAGTTTGGCAGACCGGGGTGCGCTGAGATGGGTGTGGCGGCGCAGCAGGGGGAGGTGTCAACAGATCCAGCTTGGCGCAGTGACAGTTTTGTGCCAAAAGGCTTCACCGAAGGTGCGCTAAAAGCTCGCCATCTGAAACCAGGTCTACTGTCAGCGCAGGTGGAGCGCAGCCGGTGTAAGCCGAAGTTTGGCTGACCGGCGGACAGTGCGCACACGTCACCAAAACCTCACAGGCAGGTTTCCAGAATATCAAGCACATTAATAATGCAATAAATACCCAAAAAAACACTATTCAATGCAACTATCTGCAATCAGCACATAAATGTATCTCTATATCGACTGTCCCGTCACATCTGATGTCAGATCAAAGGGGATTGGCACCGTTTGGCACGTTTGACACGCGTAATGGAAACCCAACCTGATTTGATTAACACAGCTGCAAACTAATGAGTTCACATCCCTCTCAGCCAACCACAAACAGCCACAGCATCAGATAGGGAGTATATATTCAGCATCTGTCATCTTAGAAAAGCCAAAAGAAAAGAAACAGAGTGAGACTGCGAGAGAGAAAGAGAGAGCGCGCGCACGAGAGAAACGCAACATTGATTTACATCTGTGGTGACCTCCTCCCAGGCTACCTTTGCCTCATCAGCCCGTGGAGGTCTGCTCGCAGTTCCGTATATTCAGACACTGTGAGCTTGGACCTCCCGGACCAAAACATCAGGTTCCTCCTGGGAGAAGTTTGGCCATCTGACGCTGCTGCTCTCTTCTGCCATGGCGAATTGAGTAAACTCTCATTACGCCTTCGCGCGGCACATTTAAGGGCGAGGAGAGGGGCTCATTTGATTGGTGTGATGTGTGTAAAACCCACTCCACACCTTCTCTCCTCCCTCTTTCCGACTTGCGCAGGTAGGAGGGACGGAGGTGGGAAAGAGGAGTAGCTGCGCCAGGCGCACAGTGTGCCAAACTTGCAAAATCCGCCTGGCCACACCCAGTTGGCGAAGCGCAGGTGCGCTGCGCCCCCGCCGCGCCTGGTCTGCGAAACTAGAGCCCCTTGTCACAACTGTCTCACAGATATAATGTTATGTACTTGCATCCATTGTTACATTACACACAGTTTACAAACTTGTGCTGAACAATTTGCTATTAGGTCCACTGTGCCCTAAAGGATGGATGACGATCTCCAGACATTCCTGCAGCAACGCCTGGTTTCAGAGGAAACCATTGAGAAGATGGAGAAAGACAAGGTAAACTGAAGTTTTTATTTTAATTCATTGAAAGGGGATGGCCACCATATATGAAAGAAATCATAACAAGTAATTATTTGCTCTATTCCACATTGCAGTAAACAAACCAAAACCAAAAAGTTAATCTTCTAATGTCGGCCTGTGTTGATGTTGCAGATTGATGTCTCAGTTATTCCTCTTATGGGGGAAAGTGATCTTGCACAGTACCTCCCCAGTTATGGGGATAGGGTTGCTGTGGTAGCCTTCTGCCAGAAAAGGGATAAAGACTCAAGAAAGGAGGCAATCATCAACCGAATTAAAGGCAGGTTTTTGGGAGGAAGTCGGGAAGCAGCACCGTCAACATCAACGGGCACTAGGGGAACTCCATGGCAAGGTAACAAAAATGGAGAGAAAAAACAGAGGAGGTTAGAATTAGGGTGGGTGGATTATGATTCTGCAGAGCAGCGATTTAAGCAAGTGCGAGCAGTGAAAGGAGGAGGTACAAGGTCCTTGACAATTGAGAGAAATACAACTGTTGATGAAATCAGAGTATTGGCGGAATCTATTTTTTTCCCCAATGGTTCTTCCACTCGAAAGAAGCTCTCTGACTATCGCACAGAAGTCAGAGACTTTGCACAGTGCCAGATAAAGTTTTCCAGCACATGCAAGGAGCTTTATGAACATACTAAAGTTCGTCTACTTAGACTCTATCTTTGCACGAAACGCAAAGACCCAGACCAGTCCTCCAACTCTTCTACCTCCAAGTTACCTGCTTCTCAGCACTCTGCATACCAGTCCCCTGCAAGACAATGCCATGCCCTTGAGCCACCTTCCTCACAGTGCTCATACATCGAACCACCTGCCTCTCAGACCTTTGTGCTCGAACTACCTACTTCACAGTGTTCAGCCAATGAGCCACCTACCTCACAACACTTGGATGTGGAGCCACCTACCTCACAGCACTTGGATGTGGAGCCACCTACCTCACAGCACTTTGACCTGGAGCCACCTACCTCACAACACTTGGATGTGGAGCCACCTACTTCACAATGCTACGTCTTAGAGTCACCTTACTCCCAGCACTCTGCTCTTGAGTCACCTGTGTATATAAATGCTGGCACTCCAGAGGTATATGTGAATTCTTTTACACAATGTCTTAACCACTTCGACGTTTCTGTTGAATTCCACAAAATGTGCTTTACAGTGTTGACATATCTTTAATTGTTCTATTTTAAACATATGGATAATATCATTTTCAGGTATTCTACAGAGTTTTTGTCAACACATCAACAATAAACAGGTAACGCAAAACTCATAGTTATTGTTTCTAGGCTAAAATAATTCATAATCATGGATAGTTTATGGCTTACTATATTACAAGTCATGTATTCACATTTTTACTTGAGAAAAAGTACAAAAGCATGAATTTCAATATATACTTAAAGTACCAAATAAAAAGTACCCATTTCACCATCATAATTTTGCATTGTAATTAGAAATGCATTTATGTGTTCATCATTTAAATGTTGCAGCTGATAAAGATGGGTCTGATTTTAATTACTAACCTTTATCAGTTAATGTATGTTTTTTTTTTTTTTTTTAAGTAATTTAAGTCTTAAAGGTAACTGGTAACTAAAGTTGGCATTCAACTGTAGTGCAGTAAAAAGTTTTTGTCTGAAATGTAATGGAGTAAATGCAAAAGTATCAGGAAATGGAAATACTTAAGTACAGTAAAAGGAAACTTGCACTTTTTGGGGAATTAAGCCTATTCATCCAAAATTCCTATGAAGGACAAGAACAAAGATGCCTTTCCCTCTCTGTATGTTCAATAGGTTGTTAGATGGCTGCCCCATGCTGCCAATTTTGCGCATTAATGGGGAGAGACCTTTATGGCTATTTAAAGTCCTCTAAAACACACCCAAAAAAAATTGTAATTCACAAAAAAGTGCAGTTTTCCTTAAAGCACAGTACTTGAGTAAATGTACTTAGTTACCTTCCACAACTTCTGACTAGAGTGATTTCTCTTGTATAGCAGCCATATTCCCCGATATGAAACATTTTGTGACTTGCTGAAATGTTATTTAAATACTGTTGTCTGTTCAACGTGTAATTTTATGAACATTATCCATACAGTACTGAGCTGGAGGATGATTTGGATGCAACGGTGCCTCTTGATCCTCAGTGTAGTAGTCCAACAACACCACAACAGGTAAGTACATTTTGATTGATTGATGTTTTCTTTGGAAAATGAATAATATGAAAGTACTGTGTTGTATTTCTATAGTACTCTCAGTATCTTGCAACCTTAAATGTTCATTGAAATACATAATCACAATAGGTGTTTAAGACTTTAGATGAGTGTTGTAATCACTGCTGGTGACACAGAAGCACCTACTGTATATCAGCAGGCTAGAGAGAAGAGAACAGACACAGTAGGAGACATACCAGATGATGGCCCAACCTACGAATCACTGAGGTATACTATCTACATTGAATGTGAATTATAACTACACAATAAATAATTCTACTAATTTTGTTACCAGTTTGTTAATTTATTTATTATCATTTGCCTTTCACTCTTGTTTTGGTAGTGACATTTTACAAGACAGTGATCCTGAGGAAGAAATGCAAATGCTGTCGTCTCCTCGTCCAGACATGTTTCTATTTGTTTCTAATTCACAGGGGGTGACCAAAACAGTTAGAATTTTTCCATTGGGTGATGCTGTTATTTTAAGACAGGAAATATTTGGATGTTTCTGTGTCTAGTTTCTGCACAACCTTAAATAATAGTGTCTTAAAATAGGAACCAATGTCACTGCTCCCTCCTGTTCAAATGCATATGTTCACAATCACCTAATAACTAATGGTTGGATAATTTAGATAAAGTGAATATGTTTTTTATAACTCCTTACCTGAAGGCTCAAGATGGCCTTCGTGAAATCTTGAAGGACTTCAGAGGAGAGAACATCTGTGAATACACTACTTTGACAGTGGTGGTCAGAAGAAAGCGTGTTCTTCAAAGTGCCATTAATGCGCTAGGTAAATTTGTATAATTCTTCTCGGTTTAGGTGTGGAGTGGTTCACTGATGCTTTTAGGACATATTTAAAATCCACTCTAACTACAGTAGATATTACGCCCTATGTGGCAACAGACTCAATTGTTAATGAATATGGTGTCATCATAGTTGGGGTCATATGTAGTTATGATTACCACTGTACTAAGATTAACTATACAGTCACTTTGAGTAAGAATCCACCACATATATATATATATTTTTTTTTCAGGCAAAAGTTACTTTGACTGGCACAAGCACCCAAACACTGAGTTTGTGGGTGAACTGGCACAGGACAGTGGTGGTCCCACAAGAGAGTTTTTCAGGTATGACAATGATTATAACCTATTTTATGCGCGCACACAAACACAATGTTCACACTAAAACCATAACGCAAATACAAGAGAAAAACAGTTTAAAACCAATTCCTTTCCCTTCTAACTTTTAAGACTTAGAGTACTGTTAGTTATGTTGTAACTAATTAAAACTATATTATTGTGTTTGTGTAAAAGGCTTCTGATGAAGGAGGTCGGGTCCTTTGGAGTCTTTGAGGGACAGGAAGGAAACCTCTTCTTCACATATAATCAGTCAGCTTTAGATAGGAAATGTTATTACACAGCAGGAAAACTAACTGCCTGGTCTCTTGTGCATGGTGGTCCGGGCCTAAGGTCATTACACCCTGCGCTGTTTAAGATGATGTGTGGGCTGGATGCTGATTTGTAGAACTTCCAGTGTGAGGTATTGCCAGACAGGGATGTCCAGGAAAAACTCCTGAAGGTAAACTTTTTACATTGACGTTTTTGTTTACATTGAAGTAATGGACAGACACTATAGCTGGATGTGTATGTTTGAGTGTTAGATGTTCTCCTACTGTAGTTTTTTTTTTGCTAAAGGCAGTATAAGGTAATTTAAAGATATTTTTCTTAGATCCAACAATGCAACACAGAACAAGACTGGATCTGTCTTCGTCCAACTTTGGAGGACTGGATAGCTGACTGTGGGGTACCAGAAGTCTACGGAGCTCATGTCCAAGATCTTCCACAGATTTTTGGACAGGTTGTGAGACACTTCATTTTCCACAGGTACCACTGTCAGTGCAGTGCGTTTGTAGATTGCAGTGTGTATAAAAGTCTTGATGAATATTTTGTATAAGCTAAGTTTTATGCTGTAACCATCTGTCTATTTTTTTCTTCTAAAATTATTTTACTTACACTGGAGAGACTACTACAACTAGCTCGACTGTCTGTAAATTAATAAATAAATTCTGTGCATGAACACTGATGTTCACCTGCCTATATTTAAATAATAACTCCTGTTTACTTGTAGGTCAGCTGCCATGATACAGCAGTTCACAGAAGGGATGAACTCATGTGGAAGGCTGTGGGACACAGTTAAGAGACACTGGAAGGCTTTCCAGAAGGTCTTCACACAGGAACAGGGACCACTGACAAGATCAGCATTCCGGGCACTATTCAAAGTTCAGTGGAGCGACAAGGGGACAAACCGCAGAGATGCTGAGGAGGACACAATGTTTTCATGGGAATGTCTTCTCAACACTATTGAAGGTGTGTTATAGTTGTCTGATTAAAACAATTTAATATTAACTTGGGATGGGAAGGTTGAGTTTCATACTGTGGGTTTAAGCCTTCAGTGGGATTTCCGTATGGATCTGGCCCCAACCCAGTTGATAAGATCACATGTCCCTGACTCTCCCTATGCCAAAAGGCTGCATGCATGATCTCATCTCCCCACCTGTCAGTGAGTGTGTGATGGGCCTACTTGTCCATAGTGGCTGTTGTGGCATTATCCAGGTACATGATCTATATTGGTGGTGTTGGAGACAAGATGCATAAGCAGTGTCATTTGCTGTACAAATCAGAAATCATTCATCCATTTACTTAACAATTTCAGACACTTGTCCTTAAATGTGAATTATGAAACATTAATTTCTTGTTAGAGGGAACCAGATTTTTTTCTGTTTTCTTTGAGATGGCTGAATAACAAACTGCTAACATTTCAAAATGATGGAACAGTACTGTATAAAAGATAACATGCATGTATGTATGTATGTGTGTATATATAATGTTGTAATGTGTGTGTGTGTGTGTGTGTTTTCACAGAAAAACAAGCTTCCCTCTCTTTTGAGGACTTGCTGACATTTGTGACTGGAGCAGATGCAGTGCCACCCCTGGGTTTCCACAAGCAGGTGGAGACTCAGTTCTTTGATCAGGAGTATGGTACCAAATGCTTTCCAAGGGCCTCTACGTGTGCTTTGATTTTTTCCCTTCCAAGAGGTGTTCACAGTGAGCAAGAGCTGACAGACATCCTCACAGATGCTGTCCAGGGGTCACAGGGCTTTGGCATAGTTTAAGTTAAAAAGGATTGTGGTCAGTTTCGTTAGAAAAATGAACTCAAAATGTGTTAGGACAAAAACATTCTGTTATACACTGCAGTTGAAAGAAACAGAGGTAGAGATATGGGGAGGGGGAGTAAGAGTTGGGAACAAGCTACGTTGTTTACCTTTACTTGAAATGAATCAGGAAGAAGTTCATTGACCACTGTTTTGCATGTTTTCTTTACTGCAACAGATGGCATGTATTTTCAATTAGTTATGCAAATTTGCAGTCAGCATCACAACTTTTAAACTTCTTTTAAAAAAGGTGTTATGTCTTAAGTTTATTAGAGTTGTCATTGTTGTTTACCTTGCCTTTTAATGACAAGTGAAAAAACATTAATTCATTGTCTAGTCTATTGTTTTACATGTTTGACTGACATGGATGTTCTTATACTGTGGTTCTAGCAGAAGCATCTGTACAGGTTTTGTAACCTGAGTGTAGTTTTTCAGTAAAAACTTTCATATGACATATTGATGTTTCTTTATTTCTTCACTCTTCCCTCATCGTTCACATTAATCAGGTCCACCTGAGCATTTAAAACAAACACTTCCTAAAATAGCTGTAGAAGAGACAGAGTTTGCACTTAAAGCTGAAATCCAGGACTTTATAAAAAATATATAACTTTTCTTCAACTACATATAGTAAAGTATGCCAATTCAATATATCCAACACATCTGCAGTGGTTGGAGGGGTCTGGCATAAATATATAGCTGACTAAAGTTTATTTCCTGTACCTCTTGACCAGTGGTTCCTGACCAGTGGTCCGGTGCCCACTGGTGGGCCGCGAGGGTATTGCAAGTGGGCCTGCAAATCATTAGCAAAACAGTCCAATTTTCATGAAAACTCTGAAATTCTGAAAGTCATGCAACATGATCATGGGTTGGGGTAATATACCCGGTTTTGTCACCACAAAAGAGACTAAAAACTGGGTATTTTAAATACCCAGTTTTGTCACCACAAAAATGTCTACAAATACCCAGTATTGTTTGATCATTATCATTAAAATAAAAAGTGCTCTGAGAGCACATTATTTGGCCTCAGATTGTTTATGGGGTCGGAGGTGTTGATGCGTTCCCTTGGCAATGGCGCACTAACCTGCTGTCCAGCTTTAACTCGAGCTCGTTTACAGATCAAACAACATTTTACACATCTCTTCGTCATCTGTCTTGCTCAAAGAATCCAATAAGTTTCTCTGAGCTGATTGAGAGTAGCTTGTAAGCCCGAATGCATCACATCTCTATGGGCTCTTTGTATCAAAAGTTCAGAAAACTTGTCATTACCTGGCAAGATGCATGGGTGCTTCTGGGAGTAAGACCAGTTTGCCTCCTGTAATCTGCCTCCCACTCGCAGCAGTCCAAACTCATCCAAAAACGGCCTCAGTGTAATGATTTTTGATTGTCTGTCCAAACTTGTACCTTTTAACAAGTGATCCACCTCCTTTGGAAAGCTGACATGTTGAGTCTGCTTGATCCAGTAATTCTCCGCTTGCTGTATCTCCTCCGTACACAGCTCTCCAGTGCGCCTCTCTCTGGTCCGTGCGTTATAAACAAAAACGCTGTATCCAAGCTGTTATTCTCAAAGATTTACTGAGTTCACTGTGCCTGCTCAAATCAAAAAGAGGTTGAACTGTACAGTCTAGTTCAGTCACAGTACTCTGAACGAGGTACTCATGAATGTCATCCTCTTCAATGATCATTTCATTGGTGCTACTCACATCTTTCAGCCACTCCGGCCCGTGCCACCACAGATCATCCTCCTTGAGATCCTGCGCACTCGTTCCTCTTGTTCCACGGTCCGCTGGGTTCTCCTTTCCAGCACAATGATTCCAGTTTCCAGGTAAAGTCAAACTCTGAATTTCACTGACTCTGTTCGCCACAAATCGTTTCCACTGTTTAGAGCTGCTCCAAATCCAATGGAAAGTTATCATAGAATCAGTCCAAAAATACACATCATTTTCTCCAACATTCAGGTTAGTCATAATGAATTTTCCAAGTCTGGCTCCAATTAGTGCTCCCATTAATTCCAATCTGGGGAGCGTCATTTTTTTCAGTGGGGCAACCTTAGTTTTAGAAACGACTAAAGTTGTTGCGCATTGTCCATCTGATTTTACGCACCGCAAGTATGCTGCAGCGCAGTAAGCCCTTTCACTGGCATCTGTGAACACATGGATTTCACGTACCTTTGTTGAATGTGCATCCCACTCATCACCGTTCAGTTCAACATCATACTGTCGGTTGATGGCAATGTTGCTCAAATCTGGGATTTCTGAACACCATTTATGCCATTTCTCTGCCAGATCATCAGGAAGATCTTGGTCCCATGCAATTCCTCTCTCCCATATCTCCTGGAAAAGACACTTGACACAAATGATAAATGGAAACAACAATCCGATGGGATCAAAGATGCGCGCAGCAGCCTGAAGCACACCTCGCTTTGTGTCCTTTCTGTCCTGCAGATATTCAATTAATTCATTAGTCTCAAACACAAATTCATCAGTGTCAGTTTTCCATGTCAAGCCTAGGACCTTGAACAGATTTTGACCTTTGATTTCCACTTGTTCCATTTCATGTTCCTGTTTCCACACAGTTTGCAACACAGGTGAGTTGGTGTTCCACTTGCATAATTTCATGTTTGCATTTGACAAGAGTTCTTTGGCTCTCCGAGATAAATTCAGGGGCTTGTCATCACTCTCTGCTCCAGTAATAAAATCATCCACATATAAACACTCATCCAATGTCTTCACTTCATCTGGATAGATGTGCTCATATTTTTTGAGATGATGTTTAATCGTTGCTGCCAACAAGAAGGGACTAGCAGATGCGCCAAATGGCACGCGCGTCATTCTCATAATCACCACCTTTAACTCCTCAAAAGGGACTGGTCTCTCTTTTAGCCATAAAAAGCGCAGCATATCTCTGTCCTTCTCATTTACGTTAATTTGCAAGAACGCTTTACTTATGTCTGCCATCATTGCAACTCTGCGCTGTCGGAATTTAATCAGAATGCTTAGCAAATCGGGATTCAAATTTGGTCCAGTTAATAAACATTCATTTAGCGAGGGACTTTCTTTCTCATGAGAAGAGGCATCAAACACTACTCGTAACTTAGTAGTAGCTCTACTTTCTTTGATCACTGGATGATGCGGCAGATAATATACTAGGTTTTCTGTGTGAACATTAATAACTTCTTCGATAATTCCCTCAGCCAAATACTCTTGGAAAACTTGATTATATTGATCATACAGTTGTGCATTATTCTGAAATCTTCTGGCAAGACTATTCAGTCGATTCAGTGCAGTGCAGTAATTAGTAGCCAGTTTCACATTATTTTCTTTCCAAGGCAAACAAACTTCATATCTACCTTGGTGATATTTCACTGACTCGTCGAATCTCCAGACTGCATCTGTCTCCAGGCTCCGTTCAGTTTCCGTATGAATCCCCAGCGACTCAGAAGCTGCGCAGCTGGTCGTTCAGGTTTCGTTGTTCTCCGACACTCAGATGCAAAACATCCACATCCACAGGTTCTGTGGTAACATTCATAACAGGGATGGACACAACACCTTGAATCAGCCATCCAAACTTACTTTCCACAGCCACGCATCCATCGTTAAGTCTCTCCGTGCGTCCTGACACCACTTTACAGTATTGATCTCCTCCAATTAAGATTCCCAGACATTCCTTTTCCATGCCTCTCACCGGAGTGTCAGCGACCTGCAGACCCTTGTCTTCCAGAGACCGTCTTAATGTTTCATCTGCCATTTGTATTTTTGAAGAGCATACAGTTGGTGTTTCCAACAACTCCACATCCACAGCTTCATTCGTTTTTAAGTTTCTCAGAATTGCCTTGACCTTCTTTGCAATTACTCTTTTGTGAGTTACAGAGCCAAATGTGTGTAACTTTATAACTTCTGTTCCCACAATTGGCAGACCCAGAGCCCTGGAGATGTCTTCCTGAATGAAACTGCGTTGGCTCCCCCCATCTAATAAACATTTTGCTAATTGGCTTTGTCTGGGGGCATCTATCCACACTGTAGCGGTTTGTAATAATACAGTGTTGCCTTCAGAATTGCTCGGGGAAACTGACACTACGGTGTCTGTAGGTGTGGGTTCGTTAACGTTATCACCTCGTGCACATTTTGATTGTTGCATGCAGACAGTTTTATAATGTCTTTTGCCGCATGTGTCACATCCAATGCCTTGCGCCTTAAAATTACGCGCAAGGTATCTGGGCCCAAAACATATAAAACATCTGCCAAATCGTTTTAATTTATCTCTTCTGATATCGACAGTGAATTCTGTGCACTCGGAAGATTTATGATCACCCCTCCCACAAAATAAACAGTTACCATCATCATTTGGACTCCATGTGTGGAAAGCTGCAGCCGAAGCCGTGGTGCCCGTGAATGGTCTTCTTATTTTGCGCTCCTTCTCACGGCCAGCATTTCTTTCCTCAGGCTGATATCCTTCTCTTTTTTGTGTGAGATTTGCTGTTCTCTCTCTGCTTTCCACATCTAGTTTCAGGAACTCCATCAAATCCTTTGCTTTGAGCACATTATCAGCTTCTTGTCAGGTGAACTCAAGGGCAATTTCCTCAGGAATCATTTTTAACAATATGGGGCATAAAAGACTTCCATAAGTGTCGGATACAACACCCATGGCATCAAGACTGCGCACTTGCACTTTACAGTCATCATACAATTTGCGCAAAGACGCTACATCAGTGGCCCTTTTTACTGGAGTCATGTTTAGTAACTTATTCATGTGTGCATTTATCACCAGGTCCTTGCGGCCAAATCTTCTTTTCAGCATGTCAATTGCACTATCATAATTATCATCAGATAATGCAAGGCCTGCTACTGCGCTCGCAGCGGTACCTGTTAAAAATGACTTCAAGTAACTAAATTTGTCTGTTTTACTCAAACCTTCATTACCATGTATGGCTGTTTGATATTGACCCCAAAACCCTTGCCACTCACTTATTTCCCCAGAAAATTTCGGCATGACTAGTTTGGGGAGTTTGACTGTATTGTTTCTTTGTCCATTGATTCTTTGAGTGGAGGTACTTGCGCTTGACTCTCCATCCATGCGCATTGCGCATCTGATCCTAGTCTTCCGTGCACTTATGCCATCCATATACTCAATTGCTGTGTTTATTTCTTCATCCAAATCATTTTCATCAATTGCTGCTTCAATGACTCTGTCGTATTCAATTAAACTTTGTTCCTTACTGATCAACTGTTCCATGAATTCTTCCAGAACATAGAGGTCTGGTTCCTCCTTCATTAGTTCCCCATCAATCTTATTCAATATCCGGGTCGTGGCAGATCTCACGGCTCCTCTTATCCTTTTCGTTCGCACACCGCCTTCAGCCATGCTTCTCTTTTTCTTTGTCCCCGCAGCTTCATTCGAATTCCTAATCCAACACAATCTTGCTCATCCTCTGTTGGATTATATCCCGGGTTTCGGCACCAGTTTGTAAGGTGCAGGGAATAATCTTGCGCGGTACTTTAGTTTCAAAAATACTTTCATTTATTCATCATTAACAATATTAAAACCTTGGGGAAAGGGGAAGGGGAAAAAAGGGTTTTTTCAAGTCCCTGGAGCCTTCTTGCCGCATCCACAGCTGAGCCTTAATTACTGGGGGACACCCCCCACTCCGGGAGTGATGTCACGCACCCAGGTGAAGGTGATTCCCTCGTTAAGATGCCAATAGACTCAACAGGTTTGGAACCACTGCTCTAGAGTGTATGGAACCAAATGGATTACAAATGAGTCAGGGTACAAGTATGTGTATTAGACTAAATGTTTAAAAAAAGAGTGACAGATTGCTGCTTTAAACACGATACACTGAATAACCCAGAGGTAGACATTCTGATACCTGTATCCACATGGTCTCACAGTAATACAAAACTGCATGTTACAAGTGTGAGTTCACATTAATTGAAGCTGTCAGTTACTTTTTCAAAGATAGTACTAAGAGAAATTTTATGAACATTAGACTTAATTGTCCCTTTTTTCTTTCACTTCCTTAAATAAAAAGGTGCTATAGAAAACATTCACAAAACAATGGTTTATACCTTTTCTTACTGTGCTCCTCAACAATACAGAGCAGAACCTATTTAAGCATATATTTTGACAAATAGACTATTCTGTATGAAAAATGTCTTGCAAAGTAACAAAAACCTCAAACTTCAACTACTAAATGCTTAGGAATAACATAAAAAGTCACACAGGTAAGAAACTACCTCAGCAGGGACAGATTCAGTCAGTTGAGAGAGTCGCAAAGGCATGTAAAACTTTATACAAGTTAAAGTTATTTCAAACACTGTGGTTGATGGGGAAAAGGAATTGAGTGGAGACTTCTTAGAAATGTAAATAACTGAATGTGACACTCAATATACACTATCTCTAAAAAAAAAAATCAGGTGGTGGATTTTATCGCATGGGGACATAATTTGTGCTGATGACAGCGCAGAGGGTCTGCCATAGCACCACTGCTATACATAGTTAGGGTCAAATGCACAGGACAAGTGCAAAATCATTTCTTCTTCTACTCGGAAACCCTTCATGAAAAAAAATGAAAAATAAATTGGGAAAAATGTTGATCTTTATTGATACAAATACAAATATTGTAGGTTAAAATTCCCAACTTCAGGGCATGGAGTGCAAATTGAAACTTAAAATATACAAATATGTTAAAAATACAAATAATACAAAATACATAGCACCAATTCTATGGCTGCCTACCCCAATCTCCCCTATCTCATAAAAGTTTCCATAGTCATGCTTTTTGTTCTCAATATTTCTTGCCCTTGCTTGCTGGCCATAGTTATCCTCTGTGAAGAAAACAAGCTCATTATGGTTTTGTTAGAATGACTGAGCAGAAATCTTATGCAAGCACATGACA
This sequence comes from Epinephelus lanceolatus, assembly GCF_041903045.1. Taxonomy (NCBI): domain Eukaryota; kingdom Metazoa; phylum Chordata; class Actinopteri; order Perciformes; family Serranidae; genus Epinephelus; species Epinephelus lanceolatus. Next base: position 2,257,857 of record NC_135752.1, read on the forward strand.
TTACTCTTCCAGTTGATTTTTAAGAAAACTACATATTTTCTTGAAAGTGCCCAACTTTCAAGTGTGGATTTTTAAAAAAAAAAAACAAAAAAAAAAAACACTGAAGATAAAATAGTTTTGGGGCTGAAAATAATTTCTCACCTTCCTTTTAATATCACTGTTTAACCCTTTGGGCCCTAGGCCTTTAAGCTCAAACAACAAATCCAAAACAAATCCGTGTTACTAAATTCTTACATTTTTACGTGTATCTCACCATAGCAAGTTGGAAGTTGACATATTCTGCCATATATGAAGAGGGGAGACTCTCTGGAATCTGGCAATATAAGAACCATGATGGTGGGACATTCTGTCACTTCACAGTTGTCCAAAACATGTGGTAGCCAGTATTTTTTCATTATTGCAAGAAATTCCATTGACTCATTCACAAGTCAAAAATGTGTTTTATCTGAAAGAAACATGCAATATTTACATCTAAGATAATAGAAAAATAGTAACAATATCATTCCTCACTGTATGAAGTGACTGATAATCACTGGATTGTATCATGGATTGTAAAGAAATTCATCAGGTTTTTATTTTGTAGACATTTGATCTATATTTATAGCATGATGGGATCACAGCACAATGATGTGTGGTATCACTGGAAAGCTCTGGTCCTGCGCTTTCATGTGATATGACCATCAAATTCTACTGCAGAGACTGGATCACTTAATTGGCCTAAAAGGTTCAGCACTAAGCTGGTTTAAATCTTATTTATCTGATCGTTTTCAATTTGTTGACGTTCGTAATGAATCATCCTTACGTACCAAAGTTTGTGTTGGAGTTCCGCAAGGTTCTGTGCTCGGACCAATCCTATTTACTCTATATATGCTTCCTTTAGGTAACATCATTAGAAATCATTCTATAAATTTCCATTGTTATGCGGATGATACACAGTTGTATTTATCGATGAAGCCAGAAGAAAGTAATCAATTAACTAAACTCCATAACTGCCTTAAAGACATAAAAACATGGATGAGCACCAATTTCCTGATGTTAAATTCAGACAAAACTGAAGTTATTGTTCTTGGCCCCAAACAACTCAGAGACTCTTTATCTGATGACATAGTTTCTCTAGATGGCATTGCTCTGGCCTCTAGCACTACCGTAAGAAACCTCGGAGTAATATTTGATCAAGATTTGTCTTTTAATTCTCATTTAAAACAAACCTCACGGACTGCATTTTTTCATCTGCGTAATATTGCGAAAATTAGGCCTATCCTGACCCGAAAAGATGCAGAAAAATTGGTCCACGCTTTTGTTACCTCAAGGCTGGATTACTGTGACTCTCTATTATCAGGTAGCTCTAGTAAGTCCTTAAAAACTCTCCAGCTAATTCAGAATGCAGCAGCACGTGTACTAACAGGAACTAAGAAACGAGATCATATTTCTCCTGTTTTAGCTTCTCGGCACTGGCTCCCTGTAAAATCCAGAATTGAATTTAAAATCCTACTGTTAACTTATAAAGCTCTAAATGGTCAAGCTCCATCATATCTTAGAGAGCTCATAGTGCCATATTATCCCACCAGAACACTGCGCTCTGAGAACGCAGGGTTACTCGTGGTCCCTAAAGTCTCCAAAAGCAGATCAGGAGCCAGAGCCTTCAGCTATCAGGCTCCTCTCCTGTGGAATCATCTTCCTGTTATGGTCCGGGAGGCAGACACCGTCTCCACATTTAAGACTAGACTTAAGACTTTCCTCTTTGATAAAGCTTATAGTTAGGGCTGGCTCAGGCTTGCCCTGTACCAGCCCCTAGTTAGGCTGACTTAGGCCTAGTCTGCCGGAGGACCCCCCTATAATACACCGGGCACCTTCTCTCTCCCTCTCTCTCTCTCTCTCTCTCTCTCTCTCTCTCTCTCTCTCTCTCATCCTATTACTGCATCTTGCTAACTCGGCCATTCTGGATGAGTTATTAATGTTGTTGTAAGCTACTGTCATTACCGTCTGTCCTGCATCTCTCTCTCTCTGTCTCTCTCTCTGTCTCATTGTGTCATGCGGATTACTGTTAATTTATTATGCTGATCTGTTCTGTACGACATCTATTGCACGTCTGTCCGTCCTGGAAGAGGGATCCCTCCTCAGTTGCTCTTCCTGAGGTTTCTACCGTTTTTTTTCCCGTTAAAGGGTTTTTTTTTGGGGAGTTTTTCCTTATCTGCTGTGAGGGTCCAAAGGACAGAGGGATATCGTATGCTGTAAAGCCCTGTGAGGCAAATTGTGATTTGTGATATTGGGCTTTATAAATAAAATTGAAATTGAATTGAATTGAATTGAAAAATTGAATATGTGCACCCACCTGAAGACTAAGCTCCTTCTGGTATAGCTCTTAGGGTCACTGAGGCACGCAAACCCCCTGACTACAATAAGGTGGCAATCCCTCAGGGAGGAAAACTGAAAAATAAAATAAACAAAAAATAAAATAAAAATTAAGAAAAAATAAAAGAAAAATACCCTTCCTTCCACAGCTGGAACACAGCACGAAGTGGAGTGGAGACAGATGAGAAAACTTTTCTGTTTTGTGCACCCGTTGATACAAATGCCGTAGGGTTTCAACTTATCGTAGGAATCTGCATGCCAAATAAAATTTGGTCCTTTAGAAAAATACTGCCTCCTGTTCAGTCGTCGTGTCCGGCGGGCCGTGCTCCTCACAGGATTAAGGTCGGACAGGATCAATCGCACATCCTCTTTTCGTACCTTAAGTCCACCTGTCAGGCACTTTCCATACATCCACCTGTAACCATGATCTCTCCAAGGGCCTCTTAATTCTTCATTTATGAAGTCTATTACCTCCTGTAAGTCCGAATACTCGCGACGTCTAAGTCTACGTGCTTTCAGGGTTCTGATAAGATGCCTCCTGCTTAGAATAAAACCATGTAAGGCTAGCTTCTCAGAATTTCTTTGTGTTGCATACCTAAGTTGAAAAAAAAATGAATGAGTTGGTCTCGATCCATGATAATCCAACTGTGGCCTTCTGCTCCATAGCTTTCCCTCTTCCAAATGGCCCAATATTGCACGCAGAGCCTTTTAAACTATTGTTTTTATAAAACGCACACGCGAAATAGTAATAAATCGCGCGCGCACTTTAATAAAATGCACGGTCTCCGTAGCATTCAGCTTCACTTCACCCAGAGTGTTACTTCTCACAGCGCAGGCAGAGTTTCTCACGCCTGGGATCCACTGGTGTTTTTTGTGTCCACCGTGACGCTTATGCCTATTCATTTCCTATGGATCGTGTCAAACCGTTGCTGACATCCCCGCAAAGCATTTTGGGTAGGCGGCGCAGCCGTTTGAACAGCTCCGGCACGTCCAAAAGTTGACTGCAACTCAACTTTATGCAAATTAACCTGTCAGACGCGAGGACACTATCCAATGGGGAAAAAGCTTGGTGGTGGTCTGTCGTGATGTTTCATTTACTTTCCCTCTCTGGAACAACATGGCAATGGAAGATAAGCTAATCGTAGCAGTGGCAAGAGCTTTCCTATAGTGGCCGGGTCCATCTGTATTTCCTCATATTTCCGGGTTCCGCCTCCAAAGTGTAGGGTGACCATATTTTGATTTCCAAAAAAGAGGACACTCGGCCCGGCCACGACATAGCCTACTTAAATGATACTCGCAGTTTACTCAAAGATGCCTTATAATTTTAATATATTTAAAGTTTATATGTATGGATAGAAAATTCAGTTATATTACAAAATAATATCTCTCAAAGACAGAAATTCAGATAGGCCCCTATAGATAGGGGACACATACACACACTAGAGTGTGGCTACCCGATTAGAGCCCGACGGGTCCCGACGGTAGGCCTACCCAACAGGTCGGGTCGGATTCGGTCAAAAATGTATAAATTGTATTCGGGCTCGTGTCGGATTCGGTCAGCTTTCAGTGAAAATGTAGTGTAAAAATAAATAAAATCCCGCCTCCGCCTTGATTAAACGCTGAAAATAAAATAAAAGAGGGAGACAAGTTTTCCTATTTTATCTTATTTTGTTATATTTCTCCCTCTCCCCTAGCTGGAAGCCTTGGACCTCCTGCCGCCCGCTCCCGTCTCAAACATGGAGGTCTCCCTCTCCGCGGAGCACCCACGGCGCATGCCCGGCCTGTTAAATAGCCTGTAACCATAACAACTGTGTGACACAAACTCAGTGCTTTAGTAATTAAATAATGTCGGGCTCGGTTCGGTTTCGGACATAACAAAACAGAATGACTGTCGGGTTCGGACAGAAATATGCGGCCCATGCCGCACTCTAACACACACATACACACATCAGACGCACAAACCGGACATTATCATCAATTTATAAACACCCCCCGGACAGGACGTGAAAAGTGGACATGTCCGGGCAAAAGAGGACGTTTGTTCAGCCTACCAAGGCGTCCTTTTCAGGGTAGGCGTCGCGTCCGGCAACAATTCTCGGTGACCCCAGTGGATCCCAGGCGTCACGTGTAGTCACGTGTAGTCAGCGTCATAACACTCGGGTCTCCTGTACTCGGCTGGCGTCCAATCCTCCTCTCTGCACGCTTTCCTGGTCCAGTCCTGTGTATGGTGCCCGTCTCCCCACGTCCGTCTGTTTGCCCTTCTCCTTTTGTCTGTCTGCCCGTAATTGTTCCTCTGTCAGTGTCTGCCCTTCTCCCTCTGTCAGCAGCACAACCATGTCACACGATCCAGGCACAGCTGCGATACAAGGTAACCTGCAAGACAGTGGAGCACAAGAGAGAGAGAAGGTGCTCAGTGTATTATAGGAGGTGTATTATAGGAGGTCCCCCGGCAGCCTAGGCCTATGTCAGCCTAACTAGGGGCTGGTCAAAAACAAGCCTGAGCCAGCCCTAACTATAAGCTTTATCAAAAAGTGAAGTCTTAAGTCTAGTCTTAAATGCGGAGATGGTTTCTGCCTCTTGGACAGAAACAGGAAGAGCTTTATAGCTGAAGGCTCTGGCTCCTGTTCTACTTTTGGACACTTTAGGAACCACGAGTAACCCTGCATTTTCGGAGCACAGTGTTCTGGTGGGATAATATGGCACTATGAGCTCTCTAAGATATGACGGAGCCTGACCATTTAGAGCTTTATAAGTTAACAGTAGGATTTTAAATTCAATTCTGGATTTTACAGGGAGCCAGTGCCGAGAAGCTAAAACAGGAGAAATGTAATCTCGTTTCTTAGTTCCTGTCAGTACATGTGCCGCTGCATTCTGGAATAGCTGGAGAGTTCTCAAAGACTTAATAGAGCTACCTGATGAAAGGGAATTACAATAATCCAGCCTAGAGGTAATAAAAGCATGGACCAATTGTTCTGCATCTTTTTGGGACACGATAGGCCTAATTTTCGCAATGTTACGCAGATGAAAAAACGCAGTCCATGAGATTTGTTTTCAATGGGAGGTAAAAGACAAATCTTGATCAAATATTACTCCGAGGTTTCTTACGGTAGTGCTAGAGGCCAGAGCAATGCCATCCAGAGAAACTATATCATCAGATAAAGAGTTTCTGATTTGTTTGGGGCCAAGAACAATAACTTCAGTTTTGTCTGAATTTAACATCAGGAAATTGGAGCTTGGAGCTTGATCCATTTCTTCTGGCTTTATCGATAAATACAATTGTGTATCATCCGCATAACAATGGAAATTTACAGAGTGATTTCTAATGATGTTACCTAAAGGAAGCATATATAGAGTGAACAGAATTTGTCTGAGCACAGAACCTTGTGGAACTCCAAAACAAACTTTAGTATATAAAGATGCTTCATCTTGAACGTAAATGAACTGAAATCGATCAGATAAATAAGATTTAAACCAGCTCAGTGGTAAGGCCAATTAAATGTTCCAGTCTCTGTAGTAGAATTTGATGGTCAGTTGTGTCAAATGCAGCACTAAGATCTAATAAAACAAGTACAGAGATGAGTCCTTTGTCTGAAGCAATCAGAAGGTCATTTGTAATTTTTACTAGTGCTGTCTCAGTGCCATGATGCACTCTAAATCCTGACTGAAATGCCTCAAATAAATTATTATCGCGGAGAAAGTCACACAGCTGGTCTGCGACTACTTTCTCATGGATCTTTGAAAGAAAGGGAAGATTAGATATTGGTCTATAGTTGGCTAACACCTCTGGATCCAGGGTGGGCTTTTTTAGTAGAGGTTTAATTACAGCTACCTTAAAAGACTGTGTTACATAGCCTGTTAATAAAGATATATTGATCATGTGTAATATGTAGCTACGTGTTAACTAAAGGTAAGACTTCCTTAAGTAGCCTAGTTGGGATGGGGTCTAAGAGATACATTGATGACAGGGCAGATAGGTACTGTCTGAAGACAAGAGGTCATTTTGCCTCTAATAGTTAGAATTTTGTCATTAAAAAAGCTCATAAAATCATTACTACTAAGGGCTAAAGGAATACAAGGCTCAACAGAGCTGCGACTATATGTCAGCCTGCTGAAAAGAAACCTGCGTTGTTCTTATTTTCTTAATGATGAGTAATAGTTTGCTCTGGCATTATGGAGGGTGCTCCTATACATTTTAAGACTGACTTCCCAGACTAAATGAGACTCTTCCAGCTAAGTTAATCGTCAATTCCTTTCAAATTTTTGCTTTATTTGTTTTTATTTTCGAGTTAGGGAGCTGTACCAAGGAGCGAACTTTCTTTGCTTTGTTAACTTCTTTTTAAGAGGTGCTACCGAGTCAAGAGTTGTTCGCAGCGAGCTCGTAGTGCTATCTACAAGATAATCAGTTTGGGAGAGTTTAATGAAATAACACAAGAAACATACAGGTCAAGTAACAAGATAAATATTTATTCAACCTGACCGCTATTGTTTGAGCACAGAGAGACTGAGTTTCAGACAAGGGGAAGAAGAAAACTAATGACAAGACCGAGGAAGAGAAGAACAAACAAGACCAACATAATGCTCTGCTAGTGTTAGATTTTACATTCAGCAGGAGCATGAGCAGCAATTTGGCAAAAGGAGAACATCCTCTGTCCTTTTCTATTGCAACGTATGGCTGATCTTTATAGTAGCCTCATTCATTAATCATGTAAAGCGTTTTATGTGTACCTGGATAAGCAGAATGTGAATTCTTCTGCAGCAAACGAGTTAAAAGGATGTTAGCAGCAGCTTCTCCTCTTATCACACAAGGGGATGTTCCTTGTAACTTCATTACTGCAGAAGAAGCTGGAGCAGGTGGCGGACGACCAATGGGCGACGAAGGAGAGGGTGGCACAGTGGAAGGAGAATTGCTTTCATGGAGAGATTGGCATCTGAGCACGAGGAACAATCACGGGCACACGGACAGAGGGAGAAGGGCAGACACTGATAGAGGAACAATTATGGGCAGACGGACAAAAGGAGAAGGGCAAACAGACGGACGCGGGGAGACAGGCATCACACACAGGACTGGACCAGGAAAGTGTGCAGAGAGGAGGATTGGACGCCATCCGAGTACAGGAGACCCGAGTGTTACGACGCGGACTACACGTGGCGGCAGAGTGAGAAACTCTGCCTGTGCTGTGAGTATCCTTATAGAGAAGTAACACTCTGGGTGAAGTGAAGCTGAATGCTAGACAGTACTGTGTTTATTTGCTTTGGATACTGGCGGCATTCTCTATGTTTTAGGTGCCAGTCCAGTCCAATGACTGCTGAACCTGTACCAAGCGTGTGGAGGGCCTGCGTCTGGAAAAGAAGCCCAGCATTTTTATTATTCTTAGCCCCTTGATTTTTAATCAGACCTTTAATCTCCCTTGTCTTTTATTATATTTTTAACATTGTTTTTAGAACATTGTTTTTGATTGTTGTCTGTGGGCCAATTTGGTGTTTTATATTCAACAAAGTTTTAACAGTAAAACTTTATTCACCATTTTCTGTGGGCAGTCTCCTTGGTCACTCGTCAGTGTTGCTCTCACCCTGATATTTCAAACGAATCTGGCAATAATCTTTCAACGGTACAATCAAATCCACATACACGCCACCAAACAGTCAAACCCACCTCACATTTTCTGGCATTGTTGGCAGGATTGGGGTTGAGAGCACCTGCAGTGATCAAGGAGAACAACAACAAAAACAAATAGAAAATGATGATGCCTGTGTATCCTGGTGCCCCTTGGCTGCCAAAATGTAAGGGTCTAAATGATGATCTTAAATACCATGATTGGAAAGAACAGATCCAGGGTTTATTAGGAGTACAAGAATTGACTGAGGCCAGGCAGGTAGCCATAGTCTTGGGTGCACTAGCCGGGGAAGCTAAGAGGCAGGTTAGCGTCTTGGAGGAAGGAGAGAGGGACAAAGTTGGGAAAATTTTTCTGTACATGGACTCCCTATATGGCAGTAGAACCCCCATCCCAGTGTTGAGGTCTCAGATTTTTAGTTGTGTCCAAAAGCCTGATGAAACTGTACCCTCATATATTCTTATGCTACGAGAGCTACATTGCAGGCTGCGGCAGCATGACCCAGACCACACCCCCTCCGATACAGCCCTGCGGGATCAGCTGCTGCTTGGGCTGCGTAAAGGCTCCCTGGCTCAGGCCTTGAAGGTTTACGCACGCTGCAACCCTGACAAAACGTTTGCTGCCATTCGGCAGGAGGCACTGTTGCTGGATGCAGAACATGGAGGCTCACAACCTAAGGTATCATGTGCTGCTATAAATAACCCACATGTGCCTTCTCCACCACAGGACTCCAGCTGGAAGGAGACCCTAAAAAGAGAGACCATGGAGGATGTCAAACTGCAAATGTCAGGTCTCACACAAGAACTGCTAAGGGAGATCAAACCACTCCTACAGCCAACCAGCGCCCCACCACTGCCCCCAGCATGACCCAGGAGAGAGCGACAGTGACCCGCCTCCCATACAAATGATTGAGATGAACAAGGTAGGCCCATTTGCCGCCAATGCAGACAAGCAGGTCACATGGCTAGATTTTGTAAGAGGCCAGCTGCCTCCCAGCTGGCTCTAAAACTAGCTGTCCCTGCTGCTGAGGTCCGAGGGGCAGGGGTTGACGGTACACCAGAGGGAATGAGGGCCACTGAAGCATTTATTGGAAACTGTCCAACAATAGGAGTGTGCATTGAAGGAGTTGAGCTGTCTGGACTGTTAGACACAGGGTCCCAGGTCACATTAATGTGAGAGAGTCTCTTTGAGCAGCATTTTACCCAGGCTAAGCTTGCAAGGGCCCCTGTAGTTTTTAGGTTATGGGCAGCCAATGGCCTTGAGATCCCTTACACCAGCTATGCTGTACTAGACCTGGAGTTGGAAGGAGTTAAGATACCTGTAAGAGGTGTTGTGATCGTGAGGGATGAGCACTGCACACACCCACTCATTATTGGAATGAATGTTGTGACAGTTTGTTGGAATGCTCTCTTTAAGTGGCCTGAGAAGTCTGCTTGCTCCCCACAGAAGTTTCAAAACCAGCAAGTTTGGAGGGATGCATTTGCTGCATGTCAACGCGTTGAGGCCACTATGGAGGAGGATGGCCTGCTTGGATATGTGTGGCCAGCTCAGTGACGCGCCATCAGAGTACCCCCAAGGAGTGAGGTGCTGGTGTGGGGCCGGGCTCGAATGGGCCTAAGAGGAGCAGACTACTGCGCTCTGGTGGAAGCACTGCCAGACACTAGCAACGTGGGAATAGCCAGGACACTAGCAGTGGTAAAAGATGGCAGAGTACCTGTGAGAATTTGTAACCCACACCCCTACTGTTTGACTCAAGGTCAGTACCAGAAACTTGGGAAACTGTACCATGTGGATGAAGCAGATGTGCACGGGCCCCGTGACCTGAACCTGTCTTTGGAGAACGACTGTGTTGTGGAGGTGGCATTGGCGGATGCGGAGGCTAACGTGGAGAAAAAAGAACTGCCAAAGGAGGTGAGCAATCTCACTAACTGATCTGATCTGTCGAGAAGCAACAGGAGGAGCTATGCAACCTGCTGCTGAAGTGGAGGAAAGTGTTTGCACAGCATGATGAGGACTTCGGTCGCACAGATCTGGTACATCATCGTATTCACACTGGAGACGCACCACCTATCAGAGAATGGTATCGGCCCCTCCCTCCAGCAATGTACAAGGAGATGAAGTCCCTACTTGCAGATACGCTTAAGAAAGGAGTCATCAGAGAAAGTGGTAGCCCCTGGGCTGCACCCATAGTGCTGGTAAGAAAAAAGGATGGCAGTTGGAGGTTTTGCGTAGATTATAGAAAATTGAACGCAATAAGCCATAAAAATGCCTTCCCTTTGTCCAGGATCGAAAAGACACCGACCAGCCTGACCCGAGCAAAGTGGTTTTCCACTCTTGACCTGGCCAGTGGCTACTGGCAGGTTGAGATGGACGCACAAGACAGAGAAAAGACAGCTTTTACCACACCTCTACAGTTATTTGAGTTTGAACATATGCCATTTGGTCTCTGTAACGCACCAGCGACATTTCAACGTTTGATGCAGCAGTGTTTGAGTGGACCATTGACAGAATTATTACTGGTGTACTTGGATGACATCATCATTTACTCACCTAATACCTCCTCGCACCTGCAGCATCTAGATGAGGTGTTCCAGAGGCTGTGGCGGCATGGGTTAAAACTCTCTCATAGACAAGTGCAAACTTCTTCAACATGAGGTGAAGTTCCTAGGCCATGTTGTGGACCAAAACAGGGTGAAACCAGATCCAGTAAGATTGCAGCAGTGCTAGGCTGGCCTATCCCCTCTACCATAAAACAGGTACAAGCTTTCCTTGGGCTAGCTGGCTATTATAGGAGATTCGTGCCTGGCTTTGCTAAGATGGCACGCCCTCTGAACTACCTACTGACAGGTATACCCACTGATAAAAAGCATGAAAACCGAAAGGTACAGTGGTCTCCTGAATGTCAAACGTCTTTTGAAGAATTAAAAACTGCCTTAACCCAAGCACCTGTTTTGGCATATGCTGACTATTCCTGCCCATTCATCGTCTATACAGATGCCAGTAATCAGGGGTTAGGAGCAGTCTTAGCCCAGGTCAAAGAAGGCCAAGAGAGAGTGATAGCCTATGCCAGCCGCAGCCTACACCCAACATGCTAGTTATAGCTCCTTCAAGCTGGAACTCCTTGCACTTAAGTGGGCAGTGACAGAGACATTTAAAGACTATCTAACTGGTGCATATTTCACAGTATACACTGACAATAACCCGGTTGCTCACCTTCAGACAGCTCGCCTGGGTGCAGTGGAACAGCGCTGGGTTGCCCAACTTGCTTCCTTTGATTACAACATCAAATAACGGTCAGGTAGAAGTAATGTTAACGCAGATGTGCTGTCCAGGTTCCCAGTTAACCCTTTGCCCCCAGGTCGAGAAGTTGAAATGGAGACAGCAGCCATCGTCCTGACTCCTGAAGGAGGTGAGGAGTGGGCCAGCAGTGAATGGGTGGAGGCACAAGCTAGTGACCCAGACATTCAGACAGTTAAGAGGTATGTGGAGACACGGGAAATGCCCCAGAGACTCGAGCACCTATCATTGTCTGACCGAGCTCAGAAATTGTTACGACAGTGGAAAAGACTGCAAATTAAGAGTAACATACTGTGCCGTAAAATGATAGATCCACGCACTCACGAGGTATGCTTTCAGATTGTGTGCCCAAGCTCTAGGAGCCAAGAGGTGTGGAGGAATGTCCATGAAGTGGCTGCCCATGCTGGGGTGGGGAGGACCCTGGCTCGGATCCGCCAGCGATTCTACTGGCGGGGTATGGAGGGGGAGGTACGTCATCCTCATCAGGGTTGTGTTGCCTGCAGTAAGTAAAACCTAGGGCCCCACTGAACCCAATTACAGTGTCATATCCCCTCGAGATAGTAGGGTTAGATTTCCTGTCCCTAGGACGGCCCACAGACACTTACCAGAATATCCTAGTTGCCACTGATTTGTTTATCTGTTTTGCTTGGGCTATCCCCACAAAAGACCAAACAGCTCAGACCACAGTAAAAGCCCTCTGGACCCATGTAATTCAACCCTTTGGTGCCCCTGCCCAGATTCACTCTGACTGGGGACCAAATTTTGAGTCAACCCTAATGAAACAGCTGTGTGATACCTATGGTATAACAAAAAGTCGCACTACCCCATACCATCTGAAGGTAATGGCAGTGCAGAGCACTTTAATCAGACCTTGCTAAACATGCTCCGCTCCCTAGAGGCAGACAAACAGAACCATTGGCCAGAGTATTTGCTGGAGCTAGTACAGGCTTAAAATAACACTGAACACAGTGCAACAAGTTATGCCCCCTCCTTTCTCCTGTTCAGGCGGCACCTTCGCCTCCCCGTTGATGTTGGATTAGGCGTAGGCCCCCAACAGACGAGGCATGACGTAGATGGGTGGGTAAAAGATCACCAATACAGGCTGTCCTTAGCATACAGTCTGGCTAGGCAAAAGATGGCTAATGCAGCATCCCAAAACGAACAACAATATGATAACAGGGCCAGAGCTTTACGGCTGTTACCTGGGGAGAGAGTGTGAGTGCGGGACAGAAATAGGCAAGGAAGAGGCAAATTGTGTACTTGGTGGAATCCCGAGCCCTATGTGATTTTGGAACAAGTGGGAGACACAGGGGTGGTGTATAGGGTTCAGCCGGAGAAAGGTGGCAGAGCACAGACTATTCACAGGAACTCCCTTAAGGTGTGTACAGCTCCTCCTGTAGAGGCCCCGCCACCAGCTACTGGGCCAGCCTCAGAGACTCAAACATTCTTTCCCCCATTGATGTATGGGTTTCCCCCATATGCAGTCCTCATAGATGGTACTGCAGCGCTCTGCAAGGTCTGAACCAAGCCTAGGAGACTGGCCCCCTCAGGGGCCTGGCCCAACGCTTGAGCCCTTGTGGAAAGAAATGGAGGCAGAGCCATGGAAAAGAATAGTGGGCAATGGGCATTGTCCCTGGTTGCAAACAGGTGGGCCACTGCTCTGCCAAACAGTGCCAGACCTTCCCGCCCACCCTGGAGAGCAGGTCTGCCCCCCAGTTCACCAACACAGGCAAGTGTATGGCCCTGAGGGACAGGAACTGTGTCCATGGCCAGGTCCACAGCCTGTGCACTATCCTGCAAAGGTATGGGGAGCCCAAGCCCCCTTGCCTGTTGACATATGCTGCCACCACCATGCTGTTGGTTTTAACCAGCATGTGACCGCCTTGCAGACTTTGGAGAAAATGCTGGAGGGCAAGGTGATAAGCTGTCCCTTCCGGCGTGCATTCCAGATCCCACTGGTGCCCCTGCCCTTATGCAGTGCACCCCACCCCTCCAGGGATGCATCAACAGAGAGCATCTGGTGACACAGTACAGGACCAAGCATACGTCCCCTTGAGATGTTGGCTGGATCCTGCCACCACATGAGGTCCACACAAAGCTGACCCTGGTACCCAGCTGAAAATGAGAGAGGTAAGTCTTGATTGAAACCTGCCTCTTCTGTGACAGCGTCACCAACCCAGCTGTGGCATCCAGCCACATGCCTAGAAAACAGGTGGCCTGTGCAGGCTACAGACTGCACTTTTTCTTGTTGATGCGCAGCCCCAGACCCTGAATGTGATCCAACAGCACAGACACACAATGGCAGTGCTGCTCCTCTGTCTGTGCACATATCAGCAGGTAGTTCAAGTAATTTAGCATCCTGAGACCCTGTTGCCGCAGAGGCCTTAAGACCACATCCATGCACCTGGTGAAGGTGCGAGATGCCAGCGAGATGCTGAACGGGAGGACACAGAAGTTGAAGATTTTTGCCTCGAAGGCAAACCTCCTGTACCCCCCAGATCAGAATTTGCAACAGGCGTCCTTGAGGTAGACGGTTGCCAACTGGTCAACTCCCTAGGGTGGCTGTGGCTCAGAGGTCCACCAATCAGAAGATCAGCGGTTGGATCCCCGGCTCCTCCAGTCTGCATGCCGATCTATCCTTGAGCAAGATACTGAACCTCAAATTGCTCCTGATGATGCTTCCATCACTGTGTGAGTGTGTTTTAAAAAAAAAAAAAAAAGAAAAAAAGTAGCAGGTGGCACCTTGTATGGTACCCTCGGCCACCAGTGTAAGAATGTGTGTGTGAATGGGTGAATGTGACTCGTAGTGTAAAAAGTACTTTCAGTGGTCGGATGTGTAGAAAGGTGCTTTACAAATGCAGATCCATTCCATTACCTCCTTGACACTGGGAATAGTCATCATTTTGCACTTCAGGGGTCTGAGGAACTTGTTCAGCCCCCTGAGGTCTAAGACAGGCCTGAGCATCCCATCCCGCTTCGGAACAAGAAAACTGAGGGAATAAAACCCAGCCTGCCAATCTTCTTCCTTCACTTTCCTGATAGCTGATTTTGCCATGAGAGTGAAGATCTCAGGGGGCAAAACCTCCCTGTGCTGGTTGTCTGCAATGATGGAAATTGAGGGTCATTGTTGAGACAACCCAGGGGTCTGTCCCAGAGCCTCCCATGCTGCCTGAGGGCAAGGGAAAGCTGGGGATGATGTTGTGTCAGGACTGAGGTGAGGGCTTGGTGAGTGGCCCCTGCCCCTATTTAGGCTTGCCGTGCCATGCTGTATCCAGTTGGCACTGAAGATCCTCCTGGCCCCAAGCAGGTTGAGGTTGCTTGGGTTGCTGCGGCTGAGGCCACTGCCAGCCCTGTAATGCCCACCAATGTAATAATGTCCACAAACGTAAAAAACCCCCCACAAACTTAATAAAAATCTGCAACATTTAATGTAATGAACCCACAAATGTAATAAATTTTCCACAAACGTAATAGCCACTGCCTACTACAAACGTAACATGCAATTTCCCACAAATGTAATAACTATTACGTTTGCAGGGATTTATTACATTTGTGGGGAAGTGAAAATCTTTATTGTAATAACTTCCCACAAATGTAATAATTTAATGAATAATGGTCGTTGTGGTTGTTGTTTGTTTGTTTGCCTATACACCTACTAATACTACTGACTGTGGGTGCAAAATCCAGCTGCTGACTCTCCGCTCCGCTATCACACAACGGATCCCCCGCCTGCCAATGGCACCACTAGGTGGTGGCCACACCCCCCCCTATAAATTTGCTGGCCACCCCACTCGCCAGTGGAGACCAGGCGTTAGTGCGACCTCCCATAGGTCCGACTACCCATAACTCATACCCATATTAATCCGACCATTTTAATTCCATTATTCCGACGTCGGATTTCATACCCAGTAGTCCAACCGCCAGTTAGTCCAACCACAGCACTTCCAACATGAAGCACTCTGTGCATTTCTCCCTCACTGCGCCGGCACGGACTGTGAGGACAGATGCGTTTATCTCATCGACGGGAAATCACATCCATCTGCTATATGTGACATACATGCCCTTATTTGGATAACACATCCCGGTATTCCCCACACATACTGTAAAGCCTATTGACAGCTAATGCGCTCTGGCTGCAGATGTATATTAAGCATTGATCCATTCTTGCAGCACATCTACAGAAAGTATTTTGTTAGAGACAAACCATCCGTCTGTCATCTCACCTGTACTAACATTTTGCTGAGCCTTGACCAGCGAATTCATCAGCTTGTAACAATTCGCCAACAACAGAAACTGAGGTTTATGTCACTATGTGATTTCCCGTCAATGAGATAAATGCAACTGTCCTCACAGTCCGCGCATAGAGACATTGCAGCTGTTTAGTGGTGCCGCTGCTCTGTCTTCACTGAAAGGGGGAAGTTGCCTGGTCCACCCTGAAATGTTACTTTACTGCGGTCGGATTTTTGGGAGGTCGAACTAATCAATTCAATCAATCAATTTTATTTATAAAGCCCAATATCACAAATCACAATTTGCCTCACAGGGCTTTACAGCATACGACATCCCTCTGTCCTTAAGACCCTCACAGCTGATCAGGAAAAACTCCCCAAAAAAAAACCCCTTTAACGGGGAAAAAAAACGGTAGAAACCTCAGGAAGAGCAACTGAGGAGGGATCCCTCTTCCAGGACGGACAGACATGCAATAGATGTCGTACAGAACAGATCAGCATAATAAATTAACAGTAATCCATATGACACAATGAGACAGAGAGAGAGAGAGAGAGAGAGAGAGAGACGCAGGTAATGACAGTAGCTTACAACAACATTAATGAAAGTAATAATATTATAGTTATAGTTCTGGCTACTGTGGTACAATATGTTGAAAGTATGTATTAATATCTGACAGTATACTTGTGTGACAATAGTCATATGTGTATAATAACAGTAGAAGTATGACTAATGACTAATGATGGCAGCAGCAGCAGGAGGCATCTGGCAGGACCACGGCAGCAGCACAACCACACACGTCACGCTGTCCAGGCACCGCTGTGATATGAGTTAATCTGAGAGACAGTGGAGCACGAAGGCTCCGGAGAAGAAGCCGAGTTAGTGACATCCAGAATGGCCGAGTTAGCAAGATGCAGTAATAGGATGAGAGAGAGAGAGAGAGAGAGAGAGAGAGAGAGAGAGAGAGAGAGAGGGAGAAGGAGAGAAGGTGCCCGGTGTATTATAGGGGGTCCTCCGGCAGACTAGGCCTAAGTCAGCCTAACTAGGGGCTGGTACAGGGCAAGCCTGAGCCAGCCCTAACTATAAGCTTTATCAAAGAGGAAAGTCTTAAGACTAGTCATAAATGTGGAGACGGTGTCTGCCTCCCGGACCGTAACAGGAAGATGATTCCACAGGAGAGGAGCCTGATAGCTGAAGGCTCTGGCTCCTGATCTGCTTTTGGAGACTAATGGGATTCAGATACTAGGTCAGACCTTTGGGATTTTTTTCTTGTAAATCTAATTCTTTTTGTATTACATTAAGCAAAGATATGAGAGATTGTTACACATACTGTATAGTCTGGTAATCAGAATCAGAGACTATTGATCCCTGGTGGGAATTTTTTTTGTAACTGTAATAACTTTTTTGGTATTACATTAAGCAATGTTTGTTAAACATACTGTATAGCCTGGTAATCAGAATAAGAAAGACTATTGATCCCTGGTGGGAAATTCTTGTTACAAAAAGCAAAGATATGAGTATTTCTGTACTTGCTTCTGTTTGTATCTGCCAGTACCTGCTTTTCCCCAGTAGTAGAGTCAGCAGCTGGACTTTGCACCCACGATCAGTAGTATAGTAGGTGTATAGGCAAAAAAACAAACAACAATCACAACGACCATTATTCATTATATTATTATATTTGCGGGAAGTTATTACAATAAAGATTTTCACTTCCCCACAAACGTAATAAATCCCTGCAAATGTAATAGTTATTACATTTGTGGGAAATCGTGTTTTAGGTTTGTAGTAGGCAGCAGCTATTTCGTTTGTGGAAAATGTATTACATTTGTGGGTATATTACATTAAATGCTGCAGATTTTTAGTATGTTTGTGGTTTATTATGTTTGGGGACAGTTATTACATTGTCGGGCGTTACAAGCCCTGACCCCGCTTCAAAGCACCTTACACCTCCTTAGCACAGACAAGCTCCCTGGCCCTGCTGAATCATTAAGGATGCACCAGGCCCAAACAAGGCAGATGGCTTAACAGTTTGAGCAGACATGCCCTATCATCTGGCTGCAGCATGGACTGTGACAGCCAGGGAAGGCACCTGGCCACCCAAAAACTTGCCATAGCAATGCCAGCCACTTCCCCCTGCTCCCTGATGAGTTTAGGAAGAGGTGAGGAGATGCGTTGTAGTTTGGCTATCAGTTCCCTACTACACTCCTCCAGCTATCCAACTAGATGGCACTGGTACAGGTACAGTAAGACACCCATGTTTCCCAGCTGTGTCTGGGCCGCTATGGCTCCAAGGCTTTATTACCTTACAGTTTCTACTTGGGCAATTCCCGTTGCCCAGGAGGGACTTGACAGAGCCACCAAGGCAGCCAAAGCCTGATCCATGGGAGCAATGTCATGACAGCGATTGTCAACAAAACTATACAACAACAGAGTGCTGACCAACATGCCCCTGCCATCAATGCTGACCACCTCAAAATCAGAAAGGAGAGGCACAAGGAAACGTACAGGCTGACCCCCTGTCACCGTCAAAACCAGAGGGGGCGGGACCCTGACCAGCAGAGCACCGGAGCCAAGGCTGCCCGTACAATAATTTCCTGCAGGAGAGGCTACTGCTGGCTGTGCTCCTTTGCAGGCACCTGCTGCCCATCTGAGGACAACTCATCATCCTCTAGGGGCCCAAACCCAAGACCTCCTCCTCCAACCCAGGGGAGGAAGGGCTCCTATCCAATCCAACAGAGGGCCATGGAGCAGGGGAGTTATGAACTGCTGGCAGGGGCCACTGTGACAAAGTCTGCTCACCCCCTACTGATGCTGTAGTAGTGGAGGCAGGGGGTCGCCGTAATGGGTCCCCGTCCCCAACTAAAGGACCTGCCAACCTAGAGCACTTGGCTGCGGGCCCTGGGCAGGGGCTAGTGGCCCTCTGCCAAATGAATGGCAACGGGCTTCCCTTTGCCTTGCAGACATGCAGAAGCAGTTCATGCATGAAGCCATATTATCACAAGCAGCCAATGCATGCTCAGTTCCCACACATAACACACAGTAGTCATGGCCATCTTCTACTGGCATATTAACATTAAATCCCACACAAGAGGGCCCCTCGAAGCTTTCCATAGTCTCTCTCTCCTCTCTTTCTTTTTTTTAAGAGTGACTTCACTGTAGCACGACCAGAAAGTACACTCTTTAGTTATGGCAACAGTACTGCTAACTGTCTTTAGTTAGTTTTCCTGAGCCAACAGATGTGAGTGTAGCCACAATATGGATTGTTTATTTTTGAGAGCAGATGATGTGATACTTCTATTGAGAGATACCATGTTTTTATGAGGACATGGGAAGCTTCCGTGGGTGCGAACCAGAAAACTACCACCACCTCATGGTGGCTACTTGTGGAGGTAAGCTGCTCGTCACCTCCCGATTTGGTCAGGTTCAAGCAAGCAACTACACCCCTGAGGAACGTTGCAATCTGCCCAGCCACTTCAGAGGGATGCAGCCCACTGTCCCCTGACTAAGTTAGGCTTGAGCAAGCTGCTATGCCTCAACTGTGTGTAAACAGACAGCTGCACTACACGAATATAGCACCCCTCTCAATTGTTTCATTTTATATTGTCAAAAAAAAGAAAAAAGAAACGGCATGTAGCTATCCTCAAGAGGAACCCAGCAAGGCCAGCTCTCCAATCTAAACAAATGTAGGAGGACGAACGCCAAAGTCCTGTCTCTTTTTTTCTCTGCTCTCATGTTGACTTTGACAAGTGGGACACAATGAATCAGCTGGTGCATGAGCTTTATAGCCTGGCCCATGCAGGCCACATAAAGTCGAGTGTCTTAAAGATAATTAATTTTCCACGTCAATTACCTAAGATGGTGAAAATTACCATAGTCATGATATAACAGTTCAAAAGGGATCAAAAGTATTTGTCTCTTGCCGTTGACTATCCTGCCTTTTTTTTTTAAATTGAGGTCCCATGGGAACACCAGAAGGGGAGAGGCTTTGCCTCTGTTTTCTGTGCTAGTCTCACTTTTGAATGCTGCCTCACTCTCTGCTTCTTCCTCTCATTAAGTGTTTATTGGCAGTTGGCAAACCAGTGTAGAGGTGCATTACCATTACCAAGTGGAGTGGAGTCTTTACACATTATCATTATTCCTGGGCTCTGCAGTTGCAGTATCTTCCACTTGGGTGTGACTGCTGAGTTGAGTGCTACACCTAGTGGTAAAACTTGGTACACTGGTCTGTTGCAGTATTTGGCTTAATATAAAATGAGTTTGAAGATTTTTACCCCAGCCAAACCCTAATACCAAACATTACACATTGATTTGACCTCATAAAGTTCCCAAGCATGGATGTCTGTAAATGCTTTTGGCAGTACCTATTAAAGAATTACTACGCAAGAGAGAAAGAAAATTTTAAATAAATAAACCATGGAATCAGAACTCTCACAGCATTGAAAAACCTTTTTTTAGCCATTGTATGCCTAAATGGGCACTTTTGGGCTTTCATATTCAAAATCTCTCACAGTCAAGACAATATACATTATTTTCATAAATAATATGATCTGAACAAACAGTGCTGTGATTGGTCAATCTAATATAAATATTTGCTAAATGAGTAAAATCAGTAAAAACAAAGATTTCATCTTCATCTTGTTGGAAAATTTAACAAAGACATTTTGAGCAATTTGACAGGTGTCAGTAAAGTTACAGAGACATATCTGTGGGTCTTTTTTTTATTACTTTATTGCAGGTTTTGGAGATTACAGAATGATTTCATCAATTGTTTTATTCATCCTGCTACATTTATAATTTTTTAAACATTGAAAAAAAAAATAAAGAAGAAAAAATAATAAAGTGGATAATAAAAGAAAAAAGAAAAATAAGGGGGGGGGTAGAAATGAATAAATTAATAAAAGTAGTAATAATAAAACAATAGTGTGTGTATGTGTGTGCGTGCATGTGGGTGGGTGTGGGTGTGGGTGTATGGGTGGTGTGTGTGTGTGTGTGTGTGTGTGTGTTTGTGTGTGTGTGTGTGTTGGGTGTGTTCAATCTCAATACTCAGTTTTACTTTCCATTACATCTATTTCTTTGACCCATTTACTCCAGTTTATTTTATACTCTTCTTCTCTATTTCTTAACCTATAAGTGATGAAGTGATTCTTTCCATTTCTTTAAGCTCTTAAACTGTTGATTTCCAGGTATTAATTGATGGTGATTTAACATCTAACCAGTTTTGTGTAATTTGTTTTAATGCTGCTATACGTAATATTGTATACAAGTATTTATCTCTTTCTTTATCAATTGCTGATGGGATAATACCTAAAACAAGATTAACTGGTTGTAATGGCTTCTTTAAATGAAAAATACTTTTAATTTTCTCCTGCACTACCCTCCAAAATTCCTCTAACACTGGACAGAAGTAAAAAATATGCGCATGGTTAGCTTCTTGCTCTTCACATTCCCTCCAGCATTTAGCACTTCCTGATGAGCTATATTTTGATTTGATTAGTGGTGTTAGAAACAGCTTCATATTGATTTTCCAGGCAAATTCTTTCCAGTATTTTGATTGTGTTGTCTTAAATATTCTCGTACATGCTTCTTTCCACTCTTCTTCCGAAATTGTTGTTGTCAGTTCCAGTTCCCATTTTTCTTTAGTATTATCCGCACACTCCTTTGTTTCCTGTAAGATTTTATACAATTTTGAGATTTTACTACAAAGACTATTTCTATTTTTGTTTATGAATGCCATTAAACCGTGCATTTGCTGACTCTGTTCTTCCCTCTGTTTCATGAGATAGCTCCTTATTTGAAAATATTGGAATAAATCATTTTTATCTAAATTAAATTTATTTGCTATTGTTTCAAAAGAGTACAGCACATTATTTGTCATCAATTGTGAGTACAGTTGTAATCCCTTCCCTGCCCAGTCTTCTAGTGCTTTATTCATTTTACTAGGTAAAAAGTCAGGATCATTTGCCATCTCTCTCAAGTAAATGCATTATTTATCAAAATTGTACATTTTTCGAATACGTCCCCAGTTTATTAATATATTTTCTATACAATCTGTTGTTCCTGTTGTATTTTTACATTTCTTTTAAGTTTAAGTAGGGTAGTGTTCCAATTGATATTGATACTGACTGTTGTTCTATTAGTTTCCATTTAGTTCTTACTCTATTATTCATCCATTTCATTATTATATCTACTTGACTAGCATAAAAGTAGGTCATTAAGTCTGGAAAGCTAAGCCCACCTTTTTCTTTAGGTTGAGTTAGTTTTTTCCTTTTCCTTTTATAATTCCATTTTTAAATAATTTTAAAGTATTGTATTCCATCTTTTAAAGGTACTACATGGGATGGTTATTGGTATGGTTTGAAATAAAAAAAATTGTGGAAGGACCATCATTTTCACGATGTCTATTCTATTCAGTATTGACTCTGGTATTGATTTCCATCTATTGAGGTCTCCTTTCAACTTGTTTTCTAAAGCTTTGTAGTTGTCTATATACAGAGTTTTTATGTCTCCAGTAAGGTATATTCCCAAATATTTAATTTTCTTTGAATGCCATTTCAATTTGTATTTCTCTTTAAGTTCTGGTGATATATCTTTTCCAAATGTTAATACTTCACTTTTATTTTCATGTAGTTTATATCCTGAGTATTTACTGTATTCTAAGATTGTTTCCATCAAGTTTGGTAACGATTGATCTGGGGAAGTTAAGTAAAAGATCACATCATCTGCATATAATGCCAATTTATGTTGTTGTTCCTTTATATTTATACCTTTGATGTTATTATTTTTCCTTATACTTTCTGTGAGTGCCTCTAAGCATGTAGCAAATATAATTGGTGACAGGGGATCCTCTTGTCTTGTCCCTTTATGGATTGAGAACCTTCTAGACAGTGTGCCATTTACCTTTACTCTAGAAAATGGATTTTTATACATTCCTTGAAATTTTTTTCATGAAAACCAAAACTATTTGAAATCTCAAACATAAACGGCCATGAAACTAAATCAAAAGCTTTCTCTGCATCTAATGTTAAATGTAGAAAATTGGTGTCATTATTCTGTGCATAGTCTATTATATTTAGTGTCTGTCTGATGTTATCTGACAGTAATCTACCTGGTATAAAACCAGACTGATCATTATCTATTATATCAGGCACAATTTCTTTTAATCATATCTGTGAGTCATTTATTTTGGTCGTCAGTTATAAATCGCATTTGTGAATCTCCATTTTCATATGCTTTATCAATGAATCATTTATTTGTCACATGGGATTACACAAGGTATAACTCCAGCGAAATATGAATCCATCAGCTCCTTAAACTTGTGCACTGTTTAATCCCTTTTTTTTTTGGCGTCCTCTTACATTTTTGGCTGCTGCTTTATAATTGTCCATGTTTCTGGATGGTTCTGGTAATCCATGGTTTCTGGTTGTGGAGTGATTTAACTGTCCACAAATCCTGACCTCAACAAGATGGCTGCATGTTTGCTCCTCCCAAACATGGGCAGCAACGCTCTGCAGCCCCCTCTGAACAGCATATAGCAGTGATCCACCATTCCCCTCGTCACACCAGTCGTTCTTCACGGTTAAGCACATGCTTCCTTTCCTTCTCTTGCCAGAGTCCATTGCTCTGTCACATTGGCATGAAATTTTGTACCATCAAATTCCTTCATTTCATCCTTTAGTACCTCTGTAATCAAGGCACTTTAATTGGATTTTAACTGTTAATAGACAACTTACCCTCCTAATCCATGCAGATACAACCCCATAGATTTCCCCAAACTTTAATAACACCTTAAACACACAGTCACAAATATCTTGGTATCACCCTGGACAATAAACTGAGCTTTGAACAACACACCACTGACATCCATAAACTGTCAACAGAGACTCTCCGCCATCCGAAGACTCAGATCACTCTCAGTTGCCCCCCACCTCCTGCTGCTACTCTACAAAAGCATTATCCATCCCATCCTCCTCTACTGCTCACCCTGCTTCTTCTACATGCTGTCAGCCCCCAACAATAACAGACTCACACAGATCACACACAAAGCTGCCAAGATCATCGGCCTCCCCACTCCCAGTCTCTCAGACCTTAACAACACAGCCACTGCACGCAGAGCTCAGACCATGCAGAAGACCTCAGTCACCACCCTCAACCCACATTTCACACTGCTTCCTTCTGGACACCGGTACAGGACACTCCCCTGGAAAAAAATCTAATTCAACAATAGCTTTGTCCCCAAGGCCATCACAGAACTAAACAAAACTCAAAAACCGCAGTGACGTGTAAATGTGTCTGTGTTACACTGTATGTTATATGTTGAGAATCCATGTGTGTGTGGCAAATGTATGTTGTGTCTGTGGGGTATGTGTATATGTCGGGTTGGCACTCAAGATGTATGGAAGCGTGAAGAAAATTTTCCTAATAGGACAAATAAACTAATCTAAACAGGTTATTAATGGATAGGAAAAACATTTCTAATTAATGTATACATACATTAAGGGGAAAGTCATATACCCGTCAAAAAATCTACTGAATTCATTTATTAAAAGGTCCAGTGTGTAGGATTTCGGGATATAATAGCAGAAATGGAATATAATACCCATAACTATGTTTTTCAGTATGCATAATCACCTGAAATAAGAAATGACATGTTTTTGTTCCCTTAGAATGAGCCTTTTATACAGTATATATATCTACATTGTCCCTCTACAACAAATAAAGATAAATGGAATTGGAAACATTTGGAATGGGTTATCGTCTATGGAGATCGCCATGTTCTACAGTAGCCCAGAACAGACAAATAAAACACTGACCATTCACATTTTCGTGTCAGTCACCATAGTTCTGCACCCTTGGCACTTGTGAGAAGTTTCAGTTGTAAGCAACTGCAACATCAACCGGCCTATTCTCAGGTCATCAAATACCCTCATTTTGTAATGCCCCTCAGCGTGTGATATCGACACCAAAGGTTCCCTTTAGCATCTTTATGTGACACATCGGGCTTTCAACTACTCCAGTGTAAAACCATCTGCACTAACACTTGACACTGACAGCAACTGACGAGAAACGAGTGAGAAAGTCAGCAGAGGGCGGAGCGGAGGGCGGAACGGAGGGGATGTGGATGGTTCAAACAAAACCAGACTTTCACCCTAGGGACCACAGTTCATGTCCCCTGCCATTGTTTTGACATAACGTTATGTCATTTACATATAGTCATTGCGCACTAACATCAGTCACTTTATGTAAATATGTCACATAACACTTGGTGGGTGTATTGCTGGGGACCCAATGATGTGCATTGTTTGGCAAGGACCTTCTATTGCTGGCTATACGGTACATTTAAAAAAAGATGACCAAAGAGGCCAGAAATGTTACACGTAGCAAACATTTCAAGCATCAGCAATGTAGCTTTTGGAAAGAGCACTTTGTTCCCGGACCAGAGTAAACGTAAAGTTCTGCAGAGCAACCAGCATGTCATCCGCAGCTGGTACCCACTGACTTGCCATGGCTCATCAACTGCAGCTCAGATGCTGGATATGCTAACGTTACAACCGAACTCTTCTTCACTTTCTTGGAGTCAACAGGCACAAACAGATAGCCTATGGGATAAACAAGTACGAGAGGAGAGCGCAAGGGATAAGTGCCACTCTGCCAGTGTAAAGTGTGAAAGTTTGTAACTACGAGCTGGGACTTGGCTGTGTTTTTCAGGGGTAGATTTAGTGATTTGGGAGTCCCAGGCAAATGTCATGTTGCTTTTCTTTACATAATTTCTCTAACTGGGAATGTCAAAGTTGGCAGAGCTTGAGGAAACCCTTTTTTTAAAAACTACACTTAACTTCTTGTCGGCATGAGGGTCAGTAAGTGGCCATTTCCTAACGTTGAGGATGGCTATGAGCTGAAACACGTCCATTTGACTGCTGCTGTGCAATCCACTATATTAAAAAGTATTATACTTATTAGTGAGTGCTGTCGGGTTTTTCTGCTTTGCTGTAATATTTTGGACCGGCACCCAGTTACACTTTGAGACTTTTGAGTGAGCACGGCAAGTTTGCTGAAGACTTATCCCCATACACAACAGTACTAGCCAGCCGGCAGTGACCTCCCCAAGATGGTGGCGACGTTGACGCATCGCTGAAGCGGGCCGAAGCCGAAGGTATCTACTGTATATGATATCTATGGTTTCATCAATGTTATCATAGCTTTTTGGTAAGCAGCGGCTACCGTTGTTGCAATATGCGTTTGAAACAGTGAGGCGCTAGAGTGCACTATCTGTTTGAATGCAATATATGATATATATATATATATATATGTATATATATATGTATATATAAAAGAATAAACTCTAAATACCACACAGTAAAATCCTGCATTCAAATATTTACTTAAACTGAATAGTGAAAACAGGCATTACCAGCACATTGTACTTGAATTTACTAATATCTGTTTAAGGTGGAGTATTCAGTTCATAAAATGCTGAATAGTTGAATGAATATTAATGCATCACATCTTAACTGATAAACATAGCATGTCACTCTCAGGTAAATGTAATTGTAGACCTACAATATTTTTCCTCTGAAGTAGAAATACAAATACATAGTAAGTCGCACAGCGCTTTTTTTTTTACATTATTATGGGGTACAATGACTTAAAATAGCAACATAATTTTATATGTCCATACCTAAACATCATAAAATAATCTATGGGTCCAGGTGTATTGCTCAAAGAAGCAGTGTCAAGTGTGATGTTTGGATGAGCGGTTCTTGAGAAAGCTGTGAGCAGGGATACCACAGGCCAAGCACTCAACACATTCTGAACAGGCATGTTTTGAACGAGCACTGGACTAGTTTAAATCAAAGCATGATCTTTTTTCTAAACCTGACTAAGTAGGTATGTTGACTAAAGCTAACTGCGACTGTTTCACAAACTTAACCAAGTTACAATGTGTTTCAGCCGTGCATCACATAGAGACACTAAAGAATGCCCTGTGCGTAGCTATAAGAGGCCATAGGGCGTGAAGCATTGTTATTTGACGACCTGAGAATGAGAATGGGAAGCCTCACAGCTAGATGCCACTAAATTCCATACAGTAGACCTTTAAGGGCCTTTAAATTAGGTGTTTTGCAGTGTTTTTATCAAATGCATTGGCAAAAGAGGGGCTTCCTTATTACCATGACAAACACATTGTTTCAGCTGATGTGAGGGTAAAATAAAGTTAATTTAGAAGTAGTTTTTTCATGGTGATACATTCACATTCCTTCGATCTTTTGTTTAACAAAGAAATCTCATCAGGACATCACCATTCACATGTATACAATCAACTCTTCGTGATCCTATAATTCACTAACTAGACAATGGCTTTTCATTTAGACCATAGCAAATCGTCATTATTCCACTGAATATAACGTGCTTCGATAAGCCGTGTTTATTTCTACTCTGCTTTGTGCATTGTTTCAAACTGTATCATCATCACATCCATTCTTTGGAGGTCTATAGCTTGCGTTCTCCAGAGAGGATGCTCTGGTAGATACTGTCTGTTAAAGGAATGTAGCTCTTCAGCTGGTAGTCCAACACATATAGAAGATCAGAGATTGTTGAGGGGTTGAAGCCGCTCTGTACCAGGTGAAACTTCTGCTGCTTGAAGGTGCTCGTCATTTCCATGACCTCCTGAGGGAAAAAACAATCAGTGTGATTTTAGACTATCAGCAGGTTTCACAAGGAATTTAGTGAGTTTAGTGTTGGTTCTTTAGTTGGAAACTACAGTAATACAATATCTACATTAGCTACTTTAGGTGATCTATTATTGCTGACTAGCTCACAATTGTGCATGCCATTGGAGCCTGCTGGTAAAACAGGCCTTTCTGTTGGGCATACACTGACTACAATAGAGCTGAAATAATAAGTTGATCAGCAAAACATTAATCAGCAACAATTCTAATAATTGGTCAATTGTTTGAAAATATTTTTAAATGATAGACTTTGGTTGGAAACACTGGATTCTGGGAGTTTAATTGACTGAGAAAATAACTGATGATTTAATAAATGATTAATGCAAATAATCAGTAGTTGCAGCTGTAGACATCAACAGTAGAATAACTTTTTCCTTCACCTTGTCTAGAGCAGTGACTGTAGCTAAAATAAATGTCATGCCACCTTAATGACTGATCCAGTTTTATTTTTAATAACCAGTGAGATTAAGCCAGTAACTATTAACTGAAGGAGCCAAGTTAAATTTCATTGAAATAATATAATAATCATCCAGAACTGCACCTGGATTCATAAGTAATGACATTTCATTCACTGTATGCTGTTGTATATAGAGAATGAAAAACTGATTTGAATTGAACATGAACTGTATGTTTCTAATTAGTTAAATAACAAATGCCAGTTAAACGTAACACATTAAAGACACAAGGCTCTCCTGCTACAGCATACTAACACTCAACTTGAGAGAGGGAACAGCTCCTTCATACTTTGGATTTGACCAATGTGTTTGCCTAATGAACTTCCCTCTTTTACTACCCATCACAAGTGTGTCCATGTTGTACTTATAAATCTTCCTATCCCTAACCTTGATAGCCTTGCCCTTATTTGTATGGTGTGGTTGTGAATCTAATATTATTCTCCACCAAATTTTATTTGTATTTTGCTTTAAAAAGGCACACTGATGTCATGTACAGAAAAAAAATGTGTTAAAGATTTATACATTTTAAGCAACACTGATTAGGAAAAAGGTAAATGTGAGGACAGTTTTTCTACCAATTAAAAGTAGTATTTTTTTGTTCCTTAAGAAGAACAATGCTGAGCTCAAAAAGAACAAAAAAAAGAAAAGAAAATTATTAGGAATGCACAATATTGAATTTTTTGCCTATATCCAACATGCCAACGAATAACAACTCATATGGCTGATAACTGTTAACTTGTCGCTTTTTTTTATATATTGTATGTGTTTTACTATTCTACATAGTTTTTGAAACTGATTATGCTGATTTTGCCACTTCGCTGGAGGAAGAAATCTTGTACCTCAATGGGACCTTCCTGGCTAAGAAAAAGGATGAACTAGAATTACCACCCTGTTGTTGTATGCCTCCTCACTCCAGTCAAGTTTCTCTTACAGTTTCCATCCATGTCAGTGAAAATATGGATGCTTCACACCCATCTGTCCCCCAACAACACATAAGATCGATACAATCAGCACAGTTTCAAGGTGGGCACCCAAGATTAGAGTCACCAATGCAGTATCTGACCAAATATTACCCCTTTTGCTCCTCAGATATGACATTGAATAAAGGCCACAAAAGTGTTTTATGTAGAACATTATGATGTCATGGTGAAGTTGACCCTTTGGATATAAAACGTCATCACTTCATCATTATACAGCATACTATTCGACATTTGTGTAAGGTTTTCTCGTAAATAGCATAAGAATTCTTGAGTTATGGCCAAAAAAAAGTTTTGTGAGGTTACTCTGACCTGCGACTGCCAAATTCTAAATAGTTTATTCTTCAGTCCAAGTGGATGTTTGTGTAAAATTTGAAGAAATTCCCTGAAAGTGTTTTTGAGATATTGTGATCACAAGAATGAGTGGGGTGCAAGGTCACACTGACCTTGACCTTTGACCTCCAAATCTAACCAGTTCATTATTGAGTCTAAGTGAACGTCTGTGTCAATTTTTTTAAAAATTCCTTATTGGCATTCATGAATACTGCTTTTATCAGAATGGGACAGATGGATGGACAATCCGAAAACAAAATGCCTCAAGCCACAGCTGTTGTTGGCGCAGAGGCATAATTAAAATATCTTTAAGAATACATTTAAAATATATTTATGTATATTTACTTAATTAAGTAATAATTAAGTACCCAAAATTTGTACTAATATTTGTATTTTAATTTTAATCTACTTAATAGCTTTACTATACAACAATTCAGAGGGAAATTGTTCTGAGTCCACCACATGTATCTGACAGCTTAAGCTACTTCGCAGATTAAGATTCATTTTGCAAGTTGCTCAGTGGTGCATAAAGCCAAAAAAGTTTGATTTCCTGGTTGTAAAATTACCTGGATCTTTTACACTGTTAGGCCCATAGAGCAAGCATACTAGTTAGTTGCTGTGTGTATCCCAGATGGCTAGCTCATTGCTGCCACTTTGCCCTTAGGGTCATATAGCGGTTACTGCTGTTATCAGGGTAGCTGCATTGTGGAAAGGTAGCGCCCACCCTCCTGTTTCCCCCTGGTTAACACCATCAGTTCTGTTAGCACTGCTGCCACTGTTTTGCACTGTTTATGCAGTTAACACCTTCAGCTGCTAGTTGCTGGCTCAGCCACCTCCATGTTAAGAACTAAGTCCAGAAGATTCATATAATCTCACCACAGAACCCTTTTTAAGTAGATTATCTGACTAGTTGTTCCAACCCTGCACACTGATTCATTGGAGGCAATTTGGGGATCAGTGTGCAAGAATCATCGATTCATTCATTATCAATAACGATAACGATCCAATCGATTATTCTGTTAAGGGCACAAGCCATCCCAGCTGACACTGGGCGAGAGGCAGGGTACACCCTTGACAGATCGCCAGACTATCACAGGGCTGACACATAGAGACAGACAGCCATTCACGCTCACCAAAGAAGCCGGCCAACTCAGAGAAAAGCCACTCTGACATGGAGAGAACATGCAAGCTCCATGCAGAAGGGCCCCAGTCGGCCAGTGCTAACCACTGCACCACCATGCTGACCTGTGTAATGCTGGGTTCAGACTGCACAACACAACATTTTTGTCTGTTCCAACAGTCACTATGTCAGATTAGGCAATTGTGGAGTCATAAAATCTTGCAGTGACTTGTTCTATATTTATTATTAATACTAATATATTAAGTCACTGTAGCTGTTCATGTCCTAGCCTAAAAGTTATTGTGGTAATGCAAAAAGTGCCACCAGATGGGAGGAGCTACATTTGAAGTACCACATGCAAACTATACAAGTCACTGAATCCTCTAAAACAAGTTCCTACAAATCTTTCACAATAAAAGCCTTTTTGGAAATAAATGGATACAGGACGTGTTGAGTTTGAAATGACGGTACGATGCATTAAATTTACCAGGACAAATAAGAGTGGATTAAAAACAAAAAATAGAAAAATACAGAGGTAGAAAGAGAGACCTGTGTCTGGAAATAAAGACCTGTTTCTAATGTAGTCTGTTTCAAATAAAGCTGGTACCCTCTGCAGCTATGGTAAGCAAAAGCCCCGCCACTGTTTGTGAATTTTATTCCTTTATCCTTCTACATTATGAAGAATTAACATTCTTTGCTAGTTTGATGCTAATCAAGTCAAGTCAGGTCAAGTCAATTGTATTTGTCAATAGCACATATGCACTGGACATATGGACAATTGAAATTAATTATTATGTTAAATAATGTGACTTAATTAACATTAAATCACCTCGTGGGGCACCATTCCCGGGGGGGCTGTAAAGCTGCGATGAAGCTATGCCCAGTTGTTACTTTACCGATCCTTGAGTGGATGGAAGAAAGAGTCACCTGGTGGTGTGCTGCTTTGTTAGCCGGCAGAAGAAGGCGGGAAAGAGCTGTGGTTCCAGGTGCAGTCTTTGTTGTGTCCTTGGTTCCAAAATTGAAAGCTGGTCGCTCAGGGTTTAGCAGAGTTAGACGCTGGGTGCTAACTCACTTGGTTCTCTTTGTTGCTGGAAAGGTAGTTGCAAACCTTGTGCTTGCAAGAGAGTCTATGATCAATTGCCCTCCCTTTAGTGGTTTGGGGCAATGGAGCAAGGGTCTGGGCCTCTGAGCTGTTCCAGGCACAGCAGAGAAGAGATGTGAGCTGTTCAGCAGCTCCAGAGTAAGAGGGAAAATTGTTTGAAGGGAGCAGACCTTCTACAGATGCCTGTGACATCACACAGTCACATGTCACTGTAAAAGTCCTGTCCAATCAAGTTTTGAGACTTGAGTCTCACTGAGGTGAGACGTGAGACATCCTGGAGATGGGTCTCAAATAGCTGTCTTTGTTTGGAGAACAAAGAGCATGCAGAGAAGAAAGCCTTTACATGTCCAGTTTAGATTTTATCAAATGACAAATCATCTGTGGTCCTGTGAATCCCAACAGAGTCTTTGGTGTGACAATAAAAGAAAAGTGCAAAAAGAAATGTAACAGTAGTGCAGAGACAGAAGTAGCTTATTCATTCTGGCTAAAGTGGTGGTGTGCTTACAGTGTTCTGAGAATTGAGGGGGGGTCCTGTGTATTGGGGGGGTCAGGAACTTGTGTGTGCGGGGGGCAGCAGGAGGCGGGGGGGCAGAGCAGGGAGGGAGTTGAGTGTCCTGACAGCTTGGTGTATGAAGCTGTCCCTCAGTCTGCTGGTCCTGGCCTGGAGGCTCAGTAGTCTCCTCCCCGATGGCAGAAGGCTGAAGAGGGTGTGTGATGGGTGAGTGGAGTCACCAGCAATGCAGAGGGCTTTGTGGGTGAGGCAGGTGATGTAAATGTCTTGGAGGGGTGGAGAGAGGCACCGATGATCTTTTCAGGTGTTCTCATGATGCGCTGGAAGGTCTTGCGGCCGGATCCTATGCAGGCGCCGTACCAAACTGTGATGCAGCTGGTCAAGATGCTCTCGATGGTGCCTCTAATGGCAGTACTCACTGGGTTGTGCCTCTGGTATTTCATGTCATCATTTTGTCCTTTTTACTCTGTGTGGTAGTCACTAGAGGAAATATCAAAAAGTCTGAGGTGTTGTTGCATCATCTGTGGCAGCAGATCAGTCTGTGTTTCTATTGGTCAAAGTGATGGATGTGACAGGAGAAGTCGTGGAAGACAAAAAGAAAATCAAACATGCTAGACTTTCTGTCGGGACATCGTGAGGAATCCCAGATGTGGCGTTGGTTGTCGTCTGAGATAAAACGATGGATTATCGCGTATGACACTCATTGTCGTTCAAAATCCAAGCCAACACAGTACGAAGTCGCATTGGGCTACAATCAGGCTGATATCACGTAGTCTGAACCCAGCAAAAGAGTCAATGAGAATCAAATCCTCATACTTTCTAGTCCTGGGAGACCTCTCCTACCTGAGCTACAGCCAGGCCAAAGTCTAGTTACATGTCCACACACATTACGACACAGTGGAATAGCTCAGAAAGAGTGTTATAATAAAAGAGAGTTATCATAAAAGAGAGCAAAATAAAGAAACGTTAACGTTATTTTCTTGCAGCTACTTTTTTTTTTTCTTCAAAGACTGCAACCGACTCCTGTGTCATGCCTTTTCACTTCCCAGTGGGCCACTAGGAATGAAGGTGAGGAGATAATAATGCCATTTAGTTTTTTGAGTGACCTTATCTTTTAGACTGTTTTTATGTGTGGGAATAAATAGTGTGGTTTATTTTTTCAAACTTGCTAGGCAAACAAAGTATATTTGAATTTAACAGTAATAGTTCCACATTTATATGAGTTTATTGTACTGTTGTGCAATTACACATTTCCCAACCTGAGATCAGTGTTGTCACAGTAAGCCCTTTGGTTCCATGGTACCGTCCTGAATTAATTTACAGTCCTCATTATGAAGAATGCTCATTAACAAAATCACGATGCAGTGTCAGCGTATCTCTGCTCATTACCTGATGCCTTATGAAGAGTGGACGAGCATAAGCTGGTATGTCCCTCACCACATGCTCAAAAAGTTTCTTCCCATCAAACATGCAGCCTGGTCTTGTAATCATGGCAGCCATACCTGCTCTGCCTTCGTGCCCTGTGGACAACATGGTTCAAGGTCATCACTCTCCAGCTCAGTGATATTCACTGCTGTTCATTATCAGCAATGTTACATCAAACAGCATGGGGTCCCAGCTTGGGCTCTCTTAGCTGTAAATAATTGCTATAATTAAGCTATTACACGTGGTACATCATTAGGGGAAGACTACACTGAAAACATCTATACTGCAAGTTTTCACAGGCTTTGTAATTTTGTTGCTAATTGAGATGAGTAGTATTCTGATAGCAGAGGTAGAGATGCAAACAAACACTTCTTAAACATACCTTGTACTTCCACTCCATACACATTAACCTCTTGGATAAAATCCACTTGCCCAAGAGTCTCTGTTATCTCTGTTGTTGCTACATTTTCACCCTTCCACCTGAAAGCAGGGAAACAAGATGATGATTTCAATCAACATGATTAAGAGTGCAAGTGTTGAAGCCAGAAACACATGTTTTTCCTCGTTGTGACTTAATTTCTGTATTTTACAAAAAACAGCATCTGTTCCCTCTGTGAAACCTGCCTTTACAACTTCTTGGCTGCCCATATAATAATAACTTCTTACTGATACTGTGTTAGAGTCAATTTAGTATTTTTACTGAGTTTCATTTATGCAATGTTGCCCCCTGCTGGCCAGGCTACTCGATAGATGCCAACAGGATGTGAAACCTCTTTTAAAAGGAAATGAAGCCCTTAGCAAGGGGGAGTTTAGAATTGGCAGCCGGCAGCTAGGACAGCAGACCAGGATGAAAGCTGAAGTGTTTGGGGCTACATTATCTGCTCAGATTCAACTAAATGCTTCAAAACTCATTGGACGATGCTTCACAGTGCAGTTGGACACTGACCTGAAGCATACTGCAAAAGCAACCAAAGACATTTTTAAGGCAAAGAAGTGGAATGTTCTGCAATGGCCAAGTCATATCATCTGACCTGAATCCAACTGAACATGCGTTTCTCTTGCTGAAGCCAAAACTGAGGGCAAAACACCCAAAACACAAGCAGGAAGTGCAGACGGCTGCAGTAAAGGGCTGGCAGAGCATCACCAGGGAAGAAGCCCAGCATCTGATGATGTCTATGTGTCCAACACTTCAGGCAGTCATTGACTGTAAAGGATTTGCAACCAAGTATTAAAACTGACTGTTTAATTGATGATTATGTTAGTTTGTCCAAATACTTATGAGCCCTTAAAGTCGGGGGACTGTGTGAAGAAATGGTTGTAATTCCTACACGGTTCATACTACATTTTTGAAAAAAGCCTTAAATGAAAGCTGAGAGTCTGCACTTTAAGCAGGTATTCATTGTTTCATTTAAAACCCATTGTGGTGGTGTACAGAGCCAAAATGATGACAACTGTATCATTGTCCAAATAATTATGGACCTGACTGTATAATGTTTACATGGACTTTAAAATGGAGCTGCTGTCATCTCTGCATTTGAGAATCAGAAACACCCCCACACCCATATGTGGACTTGGTCCCTCTGCAGCTTCTGAGACAAACTAAACAAAACACTTGTAGGCGCCTCCACTTCATTTATAAACAAATATAAACCTTATTAAGCTGTCATAATGAATGTTACAATGCAAGATAAGTTGAATATAGTCCCTTGACACGCCGCTGATGTGAAAAGCTTTTTTTTTTTTTTATTTTTTTTTTTTCCTTTTTTTCCCCGGTTTATCTGGTTGACGTAAATTAAACCGGGTGGAGCTCTTAAACCGGACCGAACCGGTTAAACCAGAAATCTGCACAAGCCTACATGGCATAATAATAATAATTAAGAATTTTGGCGTAGAACGTAAGCTTCACATTCACAGCCAGTCAAACCGTGGGGTCCCTTATACGCAATGTCAAACAGTACGAAATAATAATTTAAAAAAAAATAGAACGGCAAGCAGTTATTAACGGGGTCCAAGCCTCCCCATGCAACTCGGCCTCCATGCCCCATGGAGCCCACGAAAGTCAGCCCCAAAGGACGACGGGCTCGGGGCGAGCATCAGGACACAGGCCAACGTCTGAGCTGCAGTATTCACTGTAATGGGAAGTGCAATTAAAGTACCAAAGGCTGAATGCATTTATTGCAATGAGTCACGCCCACTTTGACCAATCATTACCAAACTTTGCGGCTGGCCACAGGACTGAACCCACATCATGCTCACCAAGTTTTGTACAAATCCGATCAACTTTTACGAAATGTGATATTTCAGGGTTTACAGCGTCCACTAGTGGCCAATTTGCGCCAATTTTGGCACCGAGCCTCTGAACGACCTCTGAAACAAGCGTGCTAAGTGTCATTTTGATGTAATTTAGTCTGACAAAAATTTGCAACAATATGTGTATTTTAGCTACCAAAATTTTTTTTGTTGTTAATAATTCACACATTTTTTTGACCGGGCAAAATTCTTTTGATAACTTTAGATCAGGTCTATCTCGAGAGTCTACGTGCCAAGTTTCAGGCCGTTTGGACAAAATCTGTAGGAGGAGCTTGAAAAAGTTGGTTTTGGATGTGTAGCAACTTAGCGAAGATAATGTACAGCGGAAGTGGGCGGGGCCTATGTCAGAAAGTCCAGCTCTATTTAGGGAATACGTGGATATAAAGTTTATGAATATGTGATGTAAAATGTGGAAGTTACAGGAAAAAACATTTTTGTGTCTGTTATAGCGCCACCTAGTGGAGTATCTGCATAATTTTTGGTATGGCAGGCTGTGTCCTAGTCTACATGTACTCTATAAATTTCACAGCCCTCAGTACAATAGTTCAGCTGAAATAAATGTTTGTTGTTTGTCTTGTAATAAGCCACGCCCACTTCGACCAGTCATGACCACCTTCAATACATGGCCTCAGGAATGGCCCTACATCATACCCACCAAATTTCATAAAAATCAGGGTAGCCGTTTAGGTGATATAAACTTCCCATGTTTATAGCGCCCCTTAGTGGCCAGTGTTTACCAAATTCTGTTCACACCCTCACAGTCACATAATAACTAATTATCTAAGCCTTGGGTTTGAGGTTTTAATTTGACAAAGATACGGAACAGTTTGTGTTTTGATAGCTAGCTACAAAAATTGTTCGTCAATAATTTGCAAATTTTTTGACCGGGCAAAATTCTTTTGATAACTTTGGATCAGGTCCATCTTGTGAGTCTAGGTGCCAAGTTTCATGCAGTTCAGAAAAAATCTGTAGGAGGAGTTCGAAAAAGAAGGTTTTGCAGTTTTTGCAATTTTTGGCGGGAAAAAAGTTAGGCGGAAGTGGGCAGGACCATGGCCATGTGATGCAGCTTCTTTCAGTGTGGGGTAGTTACATGCCAAAACGTGTTGGACTTGATTGTAGCGCCCCCTGTAGGTGCACGTGTAATTTTTTGCGTCTGAGGTCCGTGTAGGCGTCTGGACCAACCCTCCACATTGCACGGTGTAGCCTGCAGCACCACTTTTACTTACGGAAAAATAGTAAGATGTATAATAGTAATAAAAACCTGAACAAAAACAATAGGTTTCCCAGGACCCTTGGACCCCTAATAAATCATCAGTTGACCTCTTGCACTACTATAGTAAGCTTTGCATAATATACACTGAACAAAAATATAAACGCAACACTTTTGTTTTTGCTCCCATTTTTAATGAGCTGAACTCAAAGATCTAAAACATTTTCTATATACACAAAAGACCATTTCTCACAAATATTGTTCACAAATCTGTCTAAATCTGTGTTAGTGAGCACTTCTCCTTTGCCGAGATAATCCATCCCACCTCACAGGTGTGGCATATCAAGATGCTGATTAGACAGCATCAATATTGCACAGGTGTGCCTTAGGCTGGCCACAATAAAAGGCCACTCTGAAATGTGCAGTTCTGCTTTATTGGGGGGGTCTGGGGGGGTCAGAAAACCAGTCAGTATCTGGTGTGACCACCATTTGCCTCACACAGTGCAACACATCTCCTTCGCATCGAGTTGATCAGGTTGTTGATTGTGGCCTGTGGAATGTTGGTCCACTCCTCTTCAATGGCTGTGCGAAGTTGCTGGATATTGGCAGGAACTGGAACACGCTGTCGTATACGCCGATCCAGAGCATCCCAAACATGCTCAATGGGTGACATGTCCGGTGAGTATGCTGGCCATGCAAGAACTGGGATGTTTTCAGCTTCCAGGAATTGTGTACAGATCCTTGCAACATGGGGCCGTGCATTATCATGCTGCAACATGAGGTGATGGTCATGGATGAATGGCACAACAATGGGCCTCAGGATCTCGTCACGGTATCTCTGTGCATTCAAAATGCCATCAATAAAATGCACCTGTGTTTGTTGTCCATAACATACGCCTGCCCATACCATAACCCCACCGCCACCATGAGCCACTCGATCCACAACGTTGACATCAGCAAACCGCTCACCCATACGACGCCACACATGCTGTCTGCCATCTGCCCTGAACAGTGAAAACCGGGATTCATCCGTGAAAAGAACACCTCTCCAACGTGCCAGACGGCATCAAATGTGAGCATTTGCCCATTCAAGTCGGTTATGACGACGAACTGCAGTCAGGTCGAGACCCCAGTGAGGACGACGAGCATGCAGATGAGCTTCCCTAAGACGGTTTCTGACAGTTTGTGCAGAAATTCTTTGGTTATGCAAACCGATTGTTGCAGCAGCTGTCCGGGTGGCTGGTCTCAGAAGATCTTGGAGGTGAACATGCTGGATGTGGAGGTCCTGGGCTGGTGTGGTTACACGTGGTCTGTGGTTATGAGGCCGGTTGGATGTACTGCCAAATTGTCTGAAACGCCTTTGGAGACGGCTTATGGTAGAGAAATGAATATTCAATTCACGGGCAACAGCTCTGGTGGACATTCCTGCAGTCAGCATGCCAATTGCACGCTCCCTCAAAACTTGTGTGATCTGTGGCATTGTGCTGTGTGATAAAACTGAACATTTTAGGGTGGCCTTTTATTGTGGCCAGCCTAAGGCACACCTGTGCAATAATCATGCTGTCCAATCAGCATCTTGATATGCCACACCTGTGAGGTGGGATGGATTATCTCAGCAAAGAAGAAGTGCTCACTAACACAGATTTAGACAGATTTGTGAACAATATTTGAAGGAAATTGTCTTTTGTGTGTATAGAAAATGTTTTAGATCTTTGAGTTCAGCTCATTAAAAATGGGAGCAAAAACAAAAGTGTTGCGTTTATATTTTTGTTCAGTGTACATTGAATATACCTTGAGGACATAGCAAACTGTTTCAGACCAGTCTCTAACCTGCTATGGTAACACAGAACATGCATTAAATCTGCTTTTATCCCATTTTCACCACATGTCTAATCATTCATCCTTTACTTTAAACATCATCAGGTCTGCATATTTTCTGTTGATTTGTATTTAACTTATAATCCTTTAGATTCCAGCCATAATAGATTTGGCAACACCTGTGGTTACCAGTATTGGTAGATTAAAAAGGACAGACATACTATTGTCTGACACGAAATGCATAACTTAATTGCATGACAAATACTCTGCACTGACTTCTGCATTACATCCAGTTTGATCTGCATCATTTCCTGAGAATCCTTTGTGAGAAGAGAGCACCCAAGGACCAGTGAAAGACATGCTATATGAGAGATTTCATTGACTTACAGAGGGAAGTGGAACAGAGAATAGCGTGATGTGGCATCAGGACATCAACCCATGTATATTATCTCTTTGTTAGACCCTCTCTGCCTGGTAAATGCCCACATTTTTCAACTCGACACCTGTAATTTGTATCACAGGCCCAAGTTAAAAATGTGTTGTCTTTAAGCCTGATGACCACATCAGGCCAAAAATCATCAGAGATGGATTTTCTTACTGGTCGTGAGGTATGGTTAGTGCCTGCAGTAGGGACATCTCAAACATCCTATCCAACTGTACCTGAAGGTGTCTCCCACTCTGTCTTTGAAACAGATGAAGCCCTCCTGGTCTTCAGCCATGAGGTCACCTGTGTTAAAGTAGGCATCTCCCTTCACGAACACATCTCTCATCAGCTTCTTTTCAGTCAGCTGCTTGCTTCCAGCATAGCCAAAGAATGGGCTAATGGCGCTCACCTTGGACAGTAGAAGCCCTGTCTCACCTTAAAAGAAAAATACCACAGAAATTCAATACAAAGTACTTCTTACATGAAATAAATTTCTCAAAACTCAAAGTTAACTCAAAACATTATATATATATATATAAAAAAAATCATTTGTGGAAATGTTACACCTTACCCCTCTGCACTCGCTGACAGAAACCATATGGATTTTTCACTGGTTCATCTTTCACCATATTATACTTTATCAGATCATACTTGAACAGGAGCTACATAAGAAAATAAGATAAATATAAGTTAAATATAAGATATTTTTCACAGCAGATATTTTGACACTAACCACAAAGCAGAGTAGCCTTTATTAAAGGAGCTATATGTAAGAAATCTAAAGCAAATAGTCGTAAAATCCTCCTAATATGTCACAGAGACTAAGGATTAATGTTAATATAACATACTGATCTCACCGACAACAACAGTAAAGCCAGAATATTCACATTTAAAAATATTTTTTACGGTCTGCAAATCATGTTTATATTTTGAATTTGTGTTTTGGCCTGTTGCACCACCCACCGCCGTCTACCAGTCACGCAGTCAGTGGAGTCTCAGCATCAGTTACAGTTACGACTGAGCTACAATGGCTGACAGTGCGACTAAACCCAAACAACCTCGTTATGATTCCCAAAAACGCCAAGACAAAACTCGAGGGTCAATATAGGAGATGCTTTTGAACGGTGGAGACCGTTGAAAGCGGAGAAGAATTTGAAATCGGATGTCGAAGTGGCTACTCTTCTCCTTGACAGGTAAGCTTTAGCCAAAGTTGGCTAACTAGCATCATAGCTAGACGGGGATGGACATTTCGAATACTTTCAACTGTTATTTTCGATCATACGTTGTAGCCCATGTGCAGGTGGGTAATCGACCCGACTGATTTTTTTGAGAAACAAACGTTAGCAGCACAGCAAGCAGCATTAGCAGTGTCCCAGTACATAGCATTAGCAGCTGGCTCCTCCTCAGCTGTATCCCTGCAGCAGCATTAGCAGCAGAGAAGCCGGACTTGCTCGAACAGTCCGCTGGAAAACCGAAGATCAAGGACGTGGCGACGCGGCCCTGCCACGGCAGCCACCCGTGGGCAAACAAATCATGCCCATTTTCCACCAGATGCGTGTTGGTTGTGTCTGCACTCCGGCACGGCAGCGGAGCCGATAGGATTCAGTTCTAGTCGATGTGTGTGTTTCCACCGGCTGCGGCTGTGCTGCTTTCCGGCTCCGTCTCAGCTGCGGCACTCCGAAGCCCTCCGCAACAGATACGCAGGACTTCTATTTTTGCTGGACGCGGGAGCACAACGCAGCAATTCAGCACAGAGCAGCAACCTCAAATCTGTAGGGGAGGGGGGGCGGACATTTTGAATTTCAGTGCAATAACCGTTTTGGCCACATTCTTTCATACAGCGCCTTTAAAATGATCGATTACAGCTGTGCCTTTACTGCTATAGCATGTCAAAATGACTGCTGTGAAAAATATCTGAGCAATTGTAACACTCTTGAAACTAGAATTACCACCCCTGCACCAATCAAGTTTCCATGTCTGTGAAGACATGGATGCTTCAAACACATCTTCCCCCCGATAGCTCAGAAGATCTATACAATCAGCACAGTTTCAAGGTGGACCCTCTTCAATTTGAGTGAAGAAACAGGAGCCAATAGACTCTGAAGACTGGAGCAGGATGTTTCACAGTGGTAAGCATTTATTTCGTAGCTGTCTTATATTTCAGCTGTTACATGATAACTGTAACTTATCTGACATTATGATTACAATTGTATGTCCTCTGACTGAAGTTGAAAATGTCTGCTACAGAGTACAAAAGGTTTCTTACAACATTATGTGGAAACACCAACACTAGCACTCACCTGTCATATGCAGTGGTGAAAAGCACAACTCCTTTTTTTTTAAAATCTA
Source organism: Epinephelus lanceolatus (assembly GCF_041903045.1). Classification (NCBI taxonomy): domain Eukaryota; kingdom Metazoa; phylum Chordata; class Actinopteri; order Perciformes; family Serranidae; genus Epinephelus; species Epinephelus lanceolatus. The sequence goes on from NC_135752.1 coordinate 2,299,102, forward strand.
AGCAGACTCATCTAAGATCAAACTAATGTAGCTTGCGTTGGCCAATAATACCAGTTATTATAAATTTGGCCAAAAGTTATTATGAATTTGGCTACTACCACACAAGCTTTAAGTCATGAATTCAGCAATTTTACCACAGCAGATTGAGATGACAGATTTCTGTATTATACAGAAACAAATGGATGAAAATTACAAGTATATTCAGATGTCTTAACTGTCATGTTTACTGTAACCATTCAACTAAAATGTAGCTGCATTTTATAATCATCTTCACCTTATGTTTGTGATCTACAATATGTACATTGTACCAATTTATCAGTTTCTCCACATCATTTATATGAAATCAAAGTTTCATAGTAAACCCACATGTTGCTTTCTGGATCAGTATTTGTTCTATGCAGTGATGTTGTCTCCTGAGTCTTTATTTGCTTACTGCAAAACAGTATGTCTTGTCTCTTTTTTACTTATTAGGTTTTGGGGTAATGAACCAGGTTCCAGTTCATTCTACATGTTTGATACACCATCCAGGCCTAGAGCCTAACTGCTCCAATCCTTACACCCTGCAGAACATCCACAACATGTACAGGTCTGACTATGGACCCTTAAGACATAGAACTGAAGAAAAGTAAATTTTTATGACATATAAAGAGATACAACTGCGTAAACTCCATTCTGAACATTATGGTTTCATTATACCAAAAAACCCACTGATAAAGAAATGACAAAAAAGTATTTTGTCAAAATTCCTTTATTTTTAGCACATGTAAACAATGAAAACTACAAAAAACTCTGTAAATAACATACGATAGATAAATGCAAAAATATAAACACAGCAGCATTTTATCTGCAACACTAAACCAAAAGCTGCCAGAGCTGCAAAACGGCTGAATTCACTCTAGCAGCACCGCTGGTAAAATATTTGTGGCAGCGAAAGCAGCTCAAGTTGCTCATGACGTCAAATTCTGAACATTCGATTATGCTTCTCAATTTAAAGAAGCCACAAAGCAAGTTACTGGCTGGAGCACAGAAATGTGACTTTGTGCATTTGCCTGAGAACAGAAACTTTCTCTTTGGACAATGAAAACAGAATAAAAAGTCTAAATAGGTCTGACATTAAACATTAAACACACATAGCCTGTGTTGCGTTCAGACATTGTCACGTAAATAACAAATTCCAGTACTTGAATAGGCTGTAGCACAACACAGCAGCATGTCAAGTGGGCTGAACCCGTACCGAATATGAGCAAAGGTTTTTGATTTGTTATTCCCGCCCAAAGCTGTAAACCTAGGGGAAACACTGTCATTGGTTTGCGTTCAAGTGCCTACAGTGCGATTAGTTAAACTGGTGGTAAGGAGAGCAAATGAATTGCATTCCTACTAATAACATGCGTTCCAGAACACAAAGAAATTGTGTAAGTAAGTGCACTTGTCCACACCTGTGTATCGATTCAGCATGGAAGAAGACACTGCTGCTGTGTAGTACCTGCGTGGATGTAGCCGCCGTCGGCTCTGGGTTCATGATATCCTCCGGGGCTGTGAACAGCACGGGGAATATCATCGGCTGGTGCGGGAGCTGCAGCTGGATGGGGAGAGGTTCCAGCGCTACTTCAGGCTGAACATCGATCAGTTTGACAGCTTACTGCTTGTTTTGAAGTAGGAACGAATGTGTGGTAGGAACTAAAAGTTTCCAAGGATGCTCTCTGGGTTCCACACAAGTGATGGACATCTACATTCCGATTGGTTGCTGGTCATTTGCAGTTCAAACGTGTCATAGCTAATTTGCATAAAGTTAACCAGTCTTCACCTTTCTTTTGCAGCTCAAAACGCCTCTAGTCGCCATATGTCCATTGAAAATTAATTAGACCTGTCGCCTTTGCAGCTCTGGCAGCTTTTGGTGTGAACTAACAGTAATAGTGTTCAGTTCTTTCCATTCAGGTGTCTAACCCGTCCTGTAGTCAGGATATGCCAGGAGTTTCCTGTTCTGGCTGGTCACTGCGTTGGCCTCAAGCTGCCGCCTTCGCTTAAGTCAGAGGCGTGTAAGGCAACCACTTCCTCCTTTTAGGGTCTCTCATACTGGGATGCTGGGTCCTTTGGGATGGGGATTTTATGCATCTATTCAGCAAATGGCACTGGATTCTCAAACACCTCCACAAAGACGAGCCTGATCAGGTCATCTACAGTCTGTAAAATATTGCATTTAAATTAAGTGCTTCCCTGAATCCACCTTTCTTGTATATATTTCAAGTGTTGCCATAACTCTTTATTTTTTATCTGATGTTATTGTGTTGGTAATTAAAATACAAATTATGTACAAATTACTGTATGTAGGGTCTGCTTGTATAGCCTTTACTGAGGGTAAAACAAAAGTAAAATAATACATTTTTGCTTTACTTTTCCAACATTTTTATAAAAACTCTGCTAATAGCTCATAGGAACATATACAAAAAGATGACACATATGAAATCTCAGATTCCTCTGTAATAACAGCATGGCCAGGGTTACAGAGTCATGAGGGTCAGCTAGCTGTTTAAGTTTCTCCCTCTTTCTCCTCCTACTCCATGAGGTTGCATACTTGGTTTGAACCTATGCCCTTTATAGGTGTTAATGACAGCTGAAAGTCCAAATGAAAGAAAATATGTGTGTGTGTGTGTGTGTGTGTGTGTGTGTGTGTACATATATATATATATGTATTAATTTGTTTCTGCTAACATCATAACAAAGTCAAAGGCATGAGATAATGTGAGGCAGAAATATACAGTCAGGTCCATAATTATTTGGACAATGATACAGTTGTCGTCATTTTGGCTCTGTACACCACCACAATGGGTTTTAAATGAAACAATGAATACCTGCTTAAAGTGCAGACTCACAGCTTTCATTTAAGGCTTTTTTCAAAAATGTAGTATGAACCGTGTAGGAATGACAACCATTTCTTCACACAGTCCCCCGACTTTAAGGGCTCATAAGTATTTGGACAAACTAACATAATCATTAATTAAACAGTCAGTTTTAATACTTGGTTGCAAATCCTTTACAGTCAATGACTGCCTGAAGTGTTGGACACATAGGCATCATCAGATGCTGGGTTTCTTCCCTGGTGATGCTCTGCCAGCCCTTTACTGCAGCCGTCTGCACTTCCTGCTTGTGTTTTGGGTGTTTTGCCCTCAGTTTTGGCTTCAGCAAGAGAAACGCATGCTCAATTGGATTCAGGTCAGATGATATGACTTGGCCATTGCAGAACATTCCACTTCTTTGCCTTAAAAATGTCTTTGGTTGCTTTTGCAATATGAATGAATGAATGAATGAATGAATACTTTTATTTGTCAGAATCACTTCTGAAAATTTTCTTGCGTCCAAGACACTTGTTTCTCATGACAGAAAACAACATAATATAACAGACAACCAAACAAAATGTCACATCAGACAAAGCATAACAAAATATGACATGAGACAACCATCAGACATGTGACGTGCTATATGTATAACCTCATCAAAGTGGCTGCCTCCAGGTCCCTACCCTAGCGGCTATTAAATGCCCCCCTGCCCTGACAAACCCGACTGATTCAACATTTTAACAAATTGAGGAATAAAGGAGTTCCTCAGTCTATTTGATCTAGCTATAGGGACTCTATATCTCCTGTTGGATGGCAGCAACTGGTATTCTTCAAATAAAACATGTGTCGGGTCGGACAAAATACTGTCTGCCAGGGACAGCATTCGTCTGTTATATGCAGCTCTAAAAACTGGCTCAAGTGTTTGGCCTACAATCTTTGAGCAGATACGTAGCTGTCTCCCCAGTCGAGCTCTAAGTTGCACTGAGAGACAGCTATACCATGCACTGACTCCATACTGCATAACACTGAGAACAATAGATTGAAAGAACAATAACAGAATAGGCTTACTAGTACCAAAACATCTTAGTCTCCTAAGGAAATATATACGTTGCTGTATTATGCTACAGATATAATCGATGTGTACGTTCCATTATAGAGCAGCGTCCACATGGATGCCTAAGTATTTGTAGGAAACAACTTGTTCGATATTTGTGTTATTGATAGTGACAGATGTAGAATATGAGTTCTCTGGAAGACCAAAAATGACTTCTTTTGTCTTCTTTGCATTGATAATAAGTGAGTTCTTCTCACACCACTCCACAAGACTATCTATATGAACCTGATGAATACTGGGGTTGTCTTCGGTCCCCAGCAGAGACAACAATACAGTATCTTCAGAGAACTTCAAAATAAACGTATTTGGTCCATTATTTCTACAATCATCAGTGTAAAGTGTGAAAATAAATGGAGAGCTTACACATCCCTGGGGCGCTCCAATATCCTGCTATATGCTTCAGGTCATTGTCCAACTGCACTGTGAAGCATCGTCCAATGAGTTTTGAAGCATTTGGTTGAATCTGAACAGATAATGGTGCCCCAAACACTTCAGCTTTCATCCTGCTGCTCTTGTAAGCAAGACAAGACTTCACTAGAATAAATACAGAGGGTTTATCACAAGATGTAAACCATTGGTTAGCCTTAAAAATGGAAGGCCAGATTAGAGTTTGTCAAAAACCATCTAAAAAGCCTGTACAGTTGTGGAACAGCATACTATGGACAGATAAAACAAAGATCAACTACCAGAATGATGGGAAGACAAGAGAAGGAAGAAGGGAAGGAACTGCTCATGATCCAAAGCACACCACCTCATCAGTGAAGCATGGTGGAGGTACTGTTATGTCATGGCCATGTGTGGCTGCCAGTGGAACTGATTCTCTTGTATTTATTGATGATGTGACTACTTACAAGAGCAGCAGGATGAAAGCTGAAGTGTTTGGGGCACCATTATCTGCTCAGATTCAACCAAATGCTTCAAAACTCATTGGACGATGCTTCACAGTGCAGTTGGACAATGACCTGAAGCATATTGCAAAAGCAACCAAAGACATTTTTAAGGCAAAGAAGTGGAATGTTCTGCAATGGTCAAGTCATATCATCTGACCTGAATCCAACTGAGCATGCGTTTCTCTTGCTGAAGCCAAAACTGAGGGCAAAACACCCAAAACACAAGCAGGAAGTGCAGACGGCTGCAGTAAAGGGCTGGCAGAGCATCACCAGGGAAGAAACCCAGCATCTGATGATGCCTATGTGTCCAACACTTCAGGCAGTCATTGACTGTAAAGGATTTGCAACCAAGTATTAAAACTGACTGTTTAATTGATGATTATGTTAGTTTGTCCAAATACTTATGAGCCCTTAAAGTCGGGGGACTGTGTGAAGAAATGGTTGTAATTCCTACACGGTTCATACTACATTTTTGAAAAAAGCCTTAAATGAAAGCTGAGAGTCTGCACTTTAAGCAGGTATTCATTGTTTCATTTAAAACCCATTGTGGTGGTGTACAGAGCCAAAATGATGACAACTGTATCATTGTCCAAATAATTATGGGCCTGACTGTATATCCTGAAGCTTTTGGGAAAGCATTTCAATACTGTTAAATATTTCCAGGTACTGTATCTCAAACACAAAAACACATATAATTTCTGTGGTATGTACGTCTGCTTCTCAGGCTGCTCCCTCAGAGTAGCCCTATACAGCTGTGTGCTGATCACTACCATCTTTTGAGATGCCACAGACTGTGTGCCCACTAAGAAGGTTTGTGGAGAGTCTGTTTGGCATCCTATATCCTGGAATCTAGCTGTAGTGGAAAGGTGTTGGGCACCAGGGCTCTGCTGTGATGTACTCTGAAAGGCAAAGGAAAAATAAGTAACTTAAACTGATATTGCACCAGATGAAAACAGTCAACATCTAAAATGCTAAACAGTGTTGTCCCCTGTAAAATCAGCAGACCACACATACATATTCAAACACATGTAGAGACATACACACAACATTCTTTCATCACATAAATACCTCCCTAGCTGTATATGTAGCAGGTTTTGTAACACGCCACGGAATCACCACAACACCACAGCTCTCTCTGGATTTGTTTTACTGAGTGAGTCTGTAATGACACAACATGTGAGGGACTGCATCAATTCACATCCTCCTCTCGAACTACTGTAAAGGATGAATAAAATGAAAATGTAAAGCAAATGACAAAAATAAAATAAATATGCCCTGTTTCACATGCATAACTCATCACAGAGTAAACATGATGACCTTATGTGTACTCACACACACACACACACACACACATATAACATTGGAATAGTAGAATTGCACTTATAGGGCTCTAGTTTTGCAGACCGGGCGAGGCGGGGGCGCAGCGCACGTGGGCTTCACCAACTGGGTGTGGCCAGGCGGATTTTGCAAGTTTGGCACACCGTGCACCTGGCGCAGCTACTCCTCTTTCCCACCTCCGTCCCTCCTACCTGCACAAGTCGGAAAGAGGGAGGAGAGAAGGCGTGGAGTGGGTTTTACACACAACACACCAATCAAATGAGCCCCTCTCCTCGCCCTTAACTGCGCTGCACGAAGGCGTAATGAGAGTTTACTCTATTCGCCATTGCAGAAGAGAGCAGCAGCGTCAGACGGCCAAACTTCTCCCAGGAGGAAACTGATGTTTTGGTCTGGGAGGTCCAAGCTCGCAGTGTCCGAATATACGGAACTGTGAGCAGACCTCCACGGGCTGATGATGCAAAGGTAGCCTGGGAGGAGGTCACCACAATTGTAAATCAATGTTGTGTTTCTCTCGTGTGTGCGCGCGCTCTCTCTTTCTCTCTCGCAGTCTCACTCGGTTTCTTTTCTTTTGACTTTTCTAAGATGACAGATGCTGAATATATACTCCCTATCTGATGCTGTGGCTGTTTGTGGTTGGCTGAGAGGGATGTGAACTCATTAGTTTGCAGCTGTGTTAATCAAATCAGGTTGGGTTTCCATTACGCGTGCCAAACGGTGCCAATCCCCTTTGATCTGACATCAGATGTGACGGGACAGTCGATATAGAGATACATTTATGTGCTGATTGCAGATAGTTGCATTGAATAGTGTTTTTTGGGTATTTATTGCATTATTAATGTGCCTGACATTCTGGAAACCTGCCTGTGAGGTTTTGGTGATGTGTGTGCACTGTCCGCCGGTCAGCCAAACTTCGGCTTACACCGGCTACGCTCCCCCTGCTCTGACAGTAGACCTGGTTTCAGCTAGCGAGCTTTTAGCGCACCTTCAGCGAAGCCTTTTGGCACGAAACTGTCACTGCGCCAAGCTGGATCTGTCGACACCTCCCCCTGCTGCACCACCACACCCATCTCAGCGCACCCCGGTCTGCCAAACTACCAAACTGAGCGCGCCTCGGCTTGCGCTGCTCGAAACTAGCTCTGCGTGGGGTTCGCCACCCTGCGCCACCCTGCGCTGCGCCGGGAAACTAGAGCCCATACATTCCTTTTATACAAATACCACTGGAGAACTACATTTCCCATAAGGCTTTCTGCCATGCATTTAACACTGGAACAGCATTTAGATGCAGGTTTGCTCCGCCGACATACCTGTCTCTCTCAGCTCCAAATAAAGAGAGAGAACTTCTCCTGCGCATGCACCACAGCGCAGCTGGGGTGTTCACTGACAAAAATACAAAACATATTTTCATGAAAACAAAAGCACGTAAAATATTACTCTTCTTAATAGTACTGTAAACAATCCCACAACAATGTTATGACTGATCCAAATCCATTAAAGTACTTGAAATATATACACCCCTCCTCTCATTGTCTGCAAATGGAATTTACCAGTACACTGAACAGAGCTTAAAGTTAGCTGGATCAGAACACATTATAACTCAGATTAACCACAATGTTTGGTAATGATATTGTGAATGGCCTCCACGTATGAGCATGCATGAGTTGCAAGTAAAACAACACGTTGTACATCTTCCATAAAACGTATATTCAAAGCCAATTCACAATCAAATTCCTAGTAAAGCCACACATTTTTACAAATAATTGTCTTACTTAAACCCTAGGTCTGACTGCTGCTGTGTTGTCAGCTAATTGTTTGAGCTAGCAGCAGTTAGCTGCTTAGATCAGACATTACACACATAAATGTTGAAACTTTTGTCAATATGGAAATGCTGCACATCTTACTTCTGTTAGATTCTCCACAATTCAATCATTAAATTCATCTTACTGACACCACCCAGCTGGCAGTGTAACTTACTGTAAGCCGAGTAGCAAAAGCATTTCAAAAAACAGTATCTTTGGTTAGCCAGTAAACCATCACCTACAGCTATTGCTGCATAAACACAAATAAAAAGGAAGAAAGACATAATAGGTCCTCCTCAAAAGCCGATTCACAATCAAAGTCGGAGTTCAGCCACACATTTTGACACATAAATGCAGGTCTTAATTCAACCCCAGGTCTGACTGCTGCCGTGCTGTCGGCTAACTGAGCTAGCGTTAGTGAGCTGCTTAGATCAGGCATCACATATAAATGTTGAAACTTTTGTCAATATGGAGATGCTGCAAATGCATCAGATGCTCTTTTAGATTGTCCACAATTCAATCATTAAATTCATCTTACTGAGACCACCCAGCTGGCAGTGTAACTTCCTTTAAGCTGACTGGCACAATCATTTTAAAACAATAACTCCGACCTCAGAGTTTTCTCCTGTCCTGTCTGTCTTCCCCACGTGGAGGCCTCCGACTGACATAACCGCTTGCGTAACACCGACCGGCGAAGTTAACACGGTACAACAAGAAGTAAATTCTTCAGTGCAATACAGTCGAGCTAGCCCTGAGATGACTCCGGTGTTGAGCTAATGGGGCTAACACTACATAGAGCAGACAGGGAGGCTCCATCATCTGGTAAGCTCCGTGGTGGCGGTGTGGCAATATACACAACACAACAATTCATGGTGCTGTGATGTTAAGAGGATCTCCCAGTTCTGCTCTCAGAATGTGGAGTTTTTGACTGTGAAATGTCGACCCTTTTCATCTTACTATTGCACTATGTTCGTTCTTATACTATGTTGCACAAATTGTTTTTAAATGTTTTGTTTCTTTTTGCTTGGGGTGTGCGAAATGTCATTTTGTTTGTGTGCTGTGCATTAAAATGACAAATGAAGTTCAGTTCAGTTCATAACGTTATATATGACAACACAGCATCCAGTTGCTAATGGCTAATGTTAGCCTACTGTAGCATAGCCTCTGAAACATTAACGTTATCTTCCTTGTACATTTCCACTTACTAGTAACGTTAACGCTACTATCTAACGTTAGCAATGTAACCTTATTCTAAAACTCATCAGTCATCACTGACTCCGGTTGAGTTTTAAAACTCAGAGTTGCGTTTGACTGTCTTGGTTGTAACACTACACTCGCTCTCCTCTTCCATGTATCTAATGTTACCATGCCAACGCCTACGTCTATCATAGACGTAATGAGGACGTAATGGAGGAGGGGGGAGTAGGCCTTTTGAGGGAGGTGGAGTTGCAGGAGGGGGATGGGACTTTGTGGATGTTCAAATTTTTGAACAAAGTGCTGTGTGAAATGCAAGAAAGGTAAAAGTTGCTTTAACGTTTGCTCCTACAGCCATCTGCTCCATACTTCAACACTCAGTAGCAGCTTCCTTATCTGTTTTTACACAACAAATTCACAACTCATAAAGCATACTTACAGATAGTGATCCCAAATCTCCAGATTTGCCCAACAAAGTGGGAACTGCCCGTCTTTCAAGAGTAACTGGTGTGAAAATCCAGCTGTAAGCTATTGCCAGTCTGTGAAGTGGTCCTCAGGAAAATGGAGCAAACACAATAACATGTCCGAGTTGTATTGCTGAGGAATAGTATTGAAAATAAACCACTTTCTCTTCGTTTCTTCCTCTTTTGGCAGTCCAAACAAGGGTAATTTGTGGTCATACAACACAGGGAGAGACAGACAAACACAATGTCTTTTCATCACATAAAAAGCATTATAGGTCCTCTTTAAGTCCAAGTGAACCTTTGTGTCAAATTAAAAGAAATTCACTTGAGGTGTTCTTCAGATATTGCATTCACGAGAATGACACAGATGCAAGGTCACAGTGAACTTGACCTTTGACCACCGAAATCCAATCAGTTCATTGTTTAGTCCAAGTGAACATTTGTGCCGAATTTGAGGAGATTCCCTCAAGCTGTTCTTGAGATATCACATTCACAAAAATGAGACCGACAAGGTCACACATGACCTTGATCTTTAAACAACAAAATCTAAGCAATTCATGATTGAGACAAAGTGAATTTGTGTGCCAAATTTGAAGAAATTGCTTCATGCAAGGTCACAGTGACGTTGACCTTTGACCCATGACCACCAAAAACTAATTAGTTTATTGTCGAGTCCAATTGAACATTTGTGCCAAATTGGAAAGAAGGACACTGAACAAACTGTTATCCATCATGGATAATCCTGACCACCTTCTTCACCACATACTAGTCAGACAGTGGAGCTCTTTCTCCAACAGATTGATACAGCTTCACTGTCACAAGGACCGATAAAGGAAATCATTCCTCCCCCAAGTCATGGTGCTATATAATACCTCACCTCTGTCTGACAGGAAGCACTCAGAGCTCTGTACAGTCGGTCCTCTATAGCTTGATAGTTATACCAATCATTTGTTTGCACTGCTGGTCATAATGAATTGCACACTTAAGCTATTTTGCACATTTTTACAACCTCTACTTCACTTCTCACAGTGTTGTGTATATAATTGATCTTCTTTTTTTTACTCCTGCAGTTTTTCATATTTTTATTTTATTCCTGTTTATTTCTCTTGTATATTTTAAATTTTAGTTCTACTTATTTTTGTATATATTTTATATTTCTATATTCTAATGTCCACATACTGTTTGATTACTTGCTACTATAACACAAGAATTTTAAACATGAACACTCTGACAACTTAATCCAAAAGTAACTTTTTACTATACGTTACAAAACTGAAAATAAGGACATGTGTTAACTGTTGTTTCATAACTTCACTTTTATAACTATATTTTATAACGGTTTGTGGGTCAGCAGGAAAAGCAATGGGACAGACCTTAGAATAGCTGAGGTCAGAGATTAGTGCTAATTACATGTAGCCACTCTTTTGTAACTCCTCTGATTAACAACTCCACAGACAAGCATTAGTGAAGCTAATACCTACCATAGCCCCAGGAAAGCCACTTCACTGATCATCCTCTGTAACTGTCTCAACAGACTTACAACTTAATCACTAGAAATAATTATTCAGGGTCTTTACTCAAGGTCTTTCCAAGTTTCAGCAGCATAAAAATGTTGTGATGTCACATCGTTTTCATGAAAGGTTGCTGTTATTTTATTAACCACAAGATATCACTTAGTATTCCTCTACAATTCATTGTAATTATAATAAATCATATGAGAATACATTATATCTAATGCATTGCATACAATTGTTATATTGACCACCAAATGGACAAAATAAGCATAGCTTTTGTGTGGTAGTACATTATATTTTGATTTTGGCATAAGTAGAAAGTTAGTATTTTTTTTCTGTGATATGCATACTTAATGAGGATTAGATACAGATGATTAACAATAGAAATGGTATTCATTGTTCATTTGTGATGTTTTTAAGTCTGCTAAGCTTGTCTTGAAAGCCTAGAAAAGAGAATAAGACGGATGATTTAATAAATCATTACTTTATTTACTCTTGCAGGTTACTTGTAGATTTCTTTCATAATTCATGGAAGTCTGAAAACTTGGAGTAACATATGTGAATTATTCTCAATTTTTGGACTTTGTATCTCCCTGAGTCAATCTCAACAAAAGTGAGGATGTTATGTTCTGATGGAGTACACTTGCTGCCTCCTGGATAACACATGACCTAACAGAGCTCCTCTAAGCTGTTTACCCCTCCCCCCACCACTCACTACAGTTTACTGGGCTCATCATGTGCACACATTTAGTGGTTATAGTCAAGTCTTGCACACTACCTCTGCTACAGGATGTGCCGGATTAGCAATGCAAGGAGAATGAATGTGGGTTGTATATGTATGCACCCCTTTAACTAATCATACAACTGTGTTGCCAGGTTGCCTGGGTTCAAAATTGATTTACGTAATGCACAGAGGCAACAGGTCATTTGGACATTTGGGACATGCTGGCAGCTGAGAAAGTGGTTTTAGTGGTACTGAGGAACTTATATTAATCTAACTCTGGATGAATGCATGACAAAAAAATCTTGTTTTCTACTGTTATTTAAAGGAGCAATAAGCGAAATTCATCATTTCTAGATTGAAGGAATTAAAAAATTGCTATGTAGTGGGGTGGCTTAGGTCAATATATCACAACAATCGTTCATTTTGTGATGAAAACACAAAATTTGGTACATGTGTTGGTGGATATATTTCAAACAAATCTGGATATTGGGGCATTCTTTCTGGCATGGTTACTCATGGTCTCTAGTTACAGTATGCAAATTTCGAACACTTTTTGGTCAAGTACTTTTTGAATTATTCAAGAAAAGTTTTGTGGACTGTCCGACCGAAAATACAGTTAGACACACTCAGCGTCTCAAACACTTTCTACCCCACCACCACTACAAGCCAGCTAGCCAACTGCCAGCCAGCGGCAGTTGCTTCCTGCAACAAGCAGTGCAGTGGACTGTCTGTCAAGGTAAACATTTTATTACATAGAGGGAAGTTAAGTGATAGGAAGTTTGTCATAGATGAGGAAATCCAAACAATTAGGGAAAAGTCAGTAAAGAGCTTAGGTAGGTGGTACAATTGAATGAGTTGAATGATGAGGAACTTGAATGATGAGTGAAATTTAGAAAAGATGTGGCAGAAGGATTGGATAGAATAGATAAATCAGAACTTCCAGGAAAGCTGAAGTTGTGGTATTTGCAATTTGGGCTATATCCTAGGTTAATGTGGCCACTGTCACTTTATGAAATTCCAGTATCTGTTGTGGAGAGAATTGAAAGGTCGGTTCCTACAGTACAGGCCAAAAGTTTGGACACACCTTCTCATTCAATGCGTTTTCTTTATTTTCATGACTATTTACATTGTAGATTCTCACTGAAGGCATCAAAACTATGAATGAACACATGTGGAGTTATGTACTTAACAAAAAAAGGTGAAATAACTGAAAACATGTTTTATATTCTAGTTTCTTCAAAATAGCCACCCTTTGCTCTGATTACTGCTTTGCACACTCTTGGCATTTTCTCGATGAGCTTCAAGAGGTGTTAAAACGTAACGTAATTGTCAGACCTGTTAAAACGTAATTGAACGGGCATCCTTTCAAGTGCAAAGTTAGTCCACTAAACAAGCTTTTTCTCCACAAAGACCGCCTCATATCGTTAGGATAAATGTCAGAGAACATATAGAAAATGACATGTAAACGTGTTGTCTTACCTTACCGGTGTGCTGCCATGTTTGTTGTTTATTTTAACAGGTCTGACGCTACGGCTGTATCTAGGCTAACGGCTAACATGCTAACTATTATTTCTATGTCACTAGTGACTTGAAACAAATTTAGGACGATAGGAGATGAGTTGAAATAAACCGAAATTTCCCTTTAAGAAACAACGGTTGTTGGCGAAGAAGTTGTCGGATAAAGAAAGGGACAGAACTCGGATGGCCTTGCATTTCCAAGGTGGAGAGCACTGTGAGAGCTAAAGGGGCTACAATTTCACTCTGAGCTAACTCTTCTTCTCCTGGACAGGTAACATTAAGTAACAACATAAAGTCAAATGTCGGTTTTAATTAGTGTTACAGTAACATTAGGCACATGTCGCTATGTCGATTCAATTAAATTTAAGTTACAATCGTAGCATGGTTAATGTCCGGAGCTTGAGTTATTAGCGGCTCTGTCCCAGCAATGGGTCAGGCGTTACGGTTGTGTTAGGTGAGTAGCCCGGCAGCCCAGCTAACATTTACAATTAAAATGTAGCCCGGCGGGCAGCCTGGCGGGCTGTGTTTAGCTATTCCCCTGCCTACTTCAATGATGATGGTCCCTGTAATAAATGCAATATATTTGCTGAAATGGAGGTGAGGCTCAGTGACTAGAAGAGCTGGTAGAAGCGCTCCATAGCTGCTAGCTACTCCATTAGCCGTAGTAGCTCTAGTGCTAACTCCAGGAGCTAACGCTAACGTCCCTACTCTTCTCCGTGAACTGGAGCCGTGGCGGGCTCACGGACTCACGGAGAAGAGTAGGAACGTTAGCGTGGCAGCCGACTAGTGCTAACGCTAACGTTCCTACTCTTCTCTGTGAGCCTGGTGGGCTCGTGGGCTCACGGCTCCGGCTCACGAAGAAGAGTAGGGATGTTAGCGTGCCAGCCGACTAGTGCTAACGCTAACAGGAAAGCAGGGAAATAGCTAAACACAGCAGAGACCGAGAGCTGAGTGAAAGACATCGCTAACTGCTAAACTAAGCCAAACTAAGTTGGCTGTTTAGGTTTTATTTCCTCGCCCCTGTGGCGAGTGAATCTGCCTGTAGTGAAACCGGGGCTAACCGGTGCTTCCTCCTCAGGCTCCACTTCACTCAGCTGCCAGCACGGCCAGTAAGCCTCCGCTAGCTTCCCAGCTTACGTTAGCCCCGGCTCTCTGTTTGGATCCAACCGGAGCGCCGAGCCCTGGTTTGTTATTCAGATTAATGTGGGAAGAAGCAGCGGGTATATCAGGCAGCTGAGTGAAGTGGAGCCTGCGGAAAGGACCGTCTGGATGTAATAGTCCGTGGAGGTGCTGCGGTGATCAGCTGCATAGACGAGGCAAGTGGGGTGGGGGGTGGAGAGCAGAGGTAGAGGGAGGTGTGGCTCATGACACATTTTGTTTTGGTCTACAGGCAGTGCACAACAGCAAACGATTGGGTAAGGTGAAACGATTTTGCTTTTTGCCCCTTTAAGATTATAATTATTTTATTTATTTTTTTAATTTTATATACTTTATTAATCCCCCCTGAGGGGAAATTCAATTTTTTCATTATTTTTGTCATTAACACACAGGTATAATAATAATTATGATGATGATGATGATGACGATGATTATTAATATTATTATTATTAGGCTTTTTGCCTTTATTTGACAGGACAGCCTAACACTCCTTTTCCAGTACCATTTTTGGCAAAGTCAAACCATGCCACGCTGATCTCTCTTTCCATTATCAATTAAGGCACACCGAGCTGCGCCACACCGTGTTGCTCCAGAAATTGACCAAAGCCAGCCGCTCACCCCCTAGCTCACCCCCTAGCTCACCCCCTAGCTCACCCCGGCCGCTCACCCCCTAGTAGTGCCCCTTCTTACCCTAAAACATGCTTGTGTGTTGTGACACTCAACTCACATCTGTCCACACAGGAGACCAGAGAGAAAGGCATTTTTAAGTCTCTGTGTTTAGCTCTCAGTATGTTCATAGATTCTAACTGAAGCTCTGTGGTTTGAGGTTTAGTTTCTATCGTCCATCCTGTTTTTACTTTAGATATCTGCTTTATTTTATTGTTTCATGTTCGCTTTTAGCTGTATAGGAGTCATGTTAAGTTACTGCTGATGAAAACCCAACATTTTCTTATTTTGCTGCTTCATAGTAAAAGCTATTACATAACAAAATAACAGGGGACTTTTGCTGTGAAAAATCTAAAGGAAATAAATGTGTTTATTACCAAATTAGCAGCTTTTCTTTAGTAAGAACAAAGGAAGGAAACATAAAAGCAGAAACAACCACAGTAGATCTTGATGAGGAGCTGCAGACGGGCAATATAATGAGGGACTTTAGCCATGGATAAGCCCACTGCTTTTAAACATCACTCAAGACAAGTTGTAATCACTTTAACACACACTCTCAAGCTGGTAATGGGGACCAAATCCCTGCTGCGCGCAGCTGACTGGCCAAGTTAAACCAAACCAAGCCAAGCCAGCACAAGTGAAGAAAAGGATTATAAAAGTGACAGGACAGAGGGAGAGAAAGGGGATGACAAACAGCAAAGGGCCACAGGTTGGAAACCAACCCAGGCTGCTGTGGTAAGGATAAGCCTTAGTATATAGGCGCTTGCTCTACCAGGTGAGCTACTGGGTGCCTTTTGCTGCTGTTATTTATTAGTATTCTACACTTCAAGATCAGTGGCTGCTACACTTCAAGGTCAGTGGCTAGACATAAGAGTTTTAAAGTTTTTTTTAAGTGTGTTTAGTTTGAGACCCTACAATGTGGGAATAGACCCACACTCACAATATCACGTGTGGGAAAGTGTGGGAAAACAACAATACCCAGTAAAGCCTTTGGCAATATAGGCAGATGGCACAAATTTGATGCCAAGTGGGGTTGATTGTCTGTCTACCTTTTACAGAAAAACGCCTCAGGGCCCACAAGCCACAGGATATTTTATAAACCAAACTGCTGGTAAAAATAATAGCAGGAAAAAATGGCTAACTGCTAGCTTGTTAGAGAGGACACTTAGAAGACATGCTGTGTTTCAAATCGCGTACTTTTGTACTTACACTTAATATTTTGAGTGCATAAGTGCGTTTACACTGAGAAGTATGGAAAAATGCAGTGCACAATTAGTACCCGGATGGTGCACTCAAAACGGTCAAGAAGTTGAGTGTGGAACTATGGACACTTCTTGCCCTCAATGGTCACCATCTTGGCTGCTTGGTGGAAAGGGAGGGACCATTTTTCAAACTGGAAATGGTGGCCGAGGACTGTGTGACCGTGAATGTCGCTGCATTGTACAAATGTAACACATGTAATACATGTGTTTTTTGCACTAAGCACCACTATACTGCTGTCGGATATAAGCCAGCAGTACGTTTATTGGGTTAATTTTGCAGTCTGTAATGATTTGGTACTGTGAACGACAACGCAAATGCTAGTTTGCTAACTAGCTAACAGCTGCACATTTTGACGTCGTCATTTCCGGTAAGTGCAGAACGGCTGTGTTTGGTTTGAGACAACACTACCCTGTCGAAATTCACTCACTACAGCAATAAGTACAAAGTGCACATAGTATACTACATGGAAGTGTACTAACGGAAGTATGTGATTTGAGACAAACAGACAGTGTAATTTGGAGGGGATGGTACCTGATCAAGAACAGGCTTTCAGGATCTCAAGCATCTTTTTGAGAGAACTACCAAACACAAAAGCAGCAGGCTGAGGCAGTAAATCTGGGCAAACTAATCCGGTTGACAGCGCGTACAAATGTGGAATTGAGCGGTATAACAGCTAGTTCAGAAGTGCTTCGCAATTATTGGTTGTGTTAAATTGAGCGAGAAATGTGAAATACAAATGTCAAATTCTAAAACTGCACAAAATGTGGTTCTGCTTCTGTTCAAACTAGTTGTTGCCCCACCATTTCTTTCCACCTACAAACATTACTGATAACGCATACAGTGACACGCAAAACCCTGGCCAAAATTTCTTTTACTATGAATAGTTAGGTGAATAGAAGATGTACTGATCTCCAAAAGGCATGCAGTTAAGGATAAAACATGCCTTTCAACATTCAGACAAGAGTAGAGTATTACTTTTGTTTTGTACAATTTGAGAGTGAAAAAAAAGAAAGGAGCACCATGAAATGTCTGGGCACCCCAAGACATTTGAGCTCTCAGCCAACTTTTACAGAGTCTCAGATTTTAATTAGCTTGTTAGGGCTCTGGCTTGTTCATGGTCATCACTGAGAAAGGCCAGGTGACTCCTCCTGAAAACTTGTCCCAACAATCAGCAGCCAAGAGCTCCTCCAAACAGCTGCCTAGCATTCTATAAACTAAAATAACATGCCCACAAAGCAGGTAAAGGCTATAAGATAATAGCTAAGTGTTTTCAGGTAGCTGTTTCCTCAGTTCATAGTGTAATTAAGAAATGGCAGTTAACAGGAACTTTATGGAATCAAATTTGTTTCATATGTATTGTAACCATGTGGAAACATTTTGTAACTGTGTAAAAAAGTTTTGTATGAATGCATTCAAATCCGTGAATGTGTAAAAAATATCTGAACAAATACATTTAACTTTTGAATCCGTACAGAGATCTGTAGCTGTGCATGACATTTTGTGAACAAATGAAAAAGATTTGCACAATTCTGAAAATAT
The DNA here is from genome assembly GCF_041903045.1 of Epinephelus lanceolatus. Taxonomy (NCBI): domain Eukaryota; kingdom Metazoa; phylum Chordata; class Actinopteri; order Perciformes; family Serranidae; genus Epinephelus; species Epinephelus lanceolatus. The sequence goes on from NC_135752.1 coordinate 2,317,114, forward strand.
TTTGCACTTATGGATCAAAGTTTTACAGTTAAAATTTTTTTTACACTTACAATTTTTTTTTACAGTTATGCATCAAATTTTCACAAGTACAAAAAGTTTTACAGATACACATCAAATTTTCACAAGTACAAAAAAGTTACAGTGCACCGAGTCCACATTTACGGATCAGACCTACAGGTACAAATCAGAGCTACAAGTTCAAGTCAGTACAAGTAGTTTTGACTGTCATTTGACGCATTTGAAGGAATAGCCAATCAGGACGTGGAGATTAACATATCATTTGACTATCCAATCAGGAATATAGCTTTACTATCCAATCACGGAGCCAGGGGTCGGGCGGTCTTTCCGACAAGAGGAAGAAGAACAGTAATAGTAAGTTAATGCATATAATAATAATTATTGTAGATAGATAGATAGATAGATCGATAGATCGATAAATAGATAGATATGTAACCCCAGTCCCATGTAGCTAGTTAATACTAATGGGGGTGTTGTAGTACAGTGGGACAGGGCCTGAGTTCGACTGGAAATGGTGCTACACACCTGTGACAACTGTGGTAGTGATATACAATGACTTGGCGGTGCCTCCAACAACTTTTCTGAAGTAACCAAAAATGTTGGTACTATCCCTTTTAAAACCAATGAATAACTTCACTTGCAATTACCACACCAAATTTAGTAAAATAAACACAGGGCATTTATTAAAAGAAAAACAGGAATTGGCAATTTATAAATTATTTATCTGGCTCACTGTTGACCTTTAAATGGGTTACTGATGAAAATATTCACAGTCCACAATACCACTCCAGCAAAATAGACTCACTCTGATCACGAACTCAAATAGAAAAAGCTGTATTGGTAAAAAAAAAAACTTAATCCAATGTCCACAGCCCACTCTCACACACACATTCACACAGGAATGAATTCTGACTGTTTTAGCTGTAAATACATTGACTGGTTTTAAACATTTTAACATTTTTAAACATATTTATACATTAACTTGTGCCCTGTTTAACAAACATTTTAAAGTATTCTTAGAGAAATGAAATAGAACACAAAACACATTTTAATTTCCTCATAGAAATGAATGAAATAGTAATCCCTTCATAGAAATGAATGAAATAATAGCCACAGGGCTACAACCTCCCCTTTCTAAAAAGTGTTGATGCCCTCATCACACAATTTAGCTTGTGCGTGTAGCTAGCTTGTGCTTTCCTGGCAAGCCTAAAGCTCGTATGAGTACGCGACCCCCTTTCTCCAACACTTGATCTCTCACTCTGTTATCATAGTATCTCTTGTTTTTGTCATGTGACTTGTTAGCAGCTGTCATAGCTAACTTGTATGCTCTTTTCAGATCACGTTTCAGCTGGGCAACGTACTGTAAGTGGTTGACATTGCCATCGCCATCAGGTGAGGTTCCGAAGCATAAGTCAATGGGCAGGTGAGCTTCACGCCCAAACATTAAGTAGTACAGAGAGTAGCCAGTCGCATCGTTACGTCTACAGTTGTAGGCGTGGACGAGCAAACTGACATGTTGACTCCACTTCTGTTTTTGACTAGGTTGGAGCATCCCGAGCATAGACAAGAGTGTTTTGTTAAAGCACTCTGGCTGCGGGTCACCTTGGGGGTGATATGGGCTCGTTCTGGACTTTTTGATACCCAGCATTCTCAAGAGCTCTTTGATAAGACGACTTTCAAAATCACGCCCTTTGGTCAGAATGAATTCTAGATGGCAAGCCATAATGCACGAAAAACTTCTCGACCAGCACCTTGGCTACGGTCGTCGCTTTCTGATCTTTGGTCACATAGGCCTGGGCATATCGAGTGAAGTGGTCTGTTACCACGAGGACATTGGCCACGCCCTTTGAATCTGGCTCTATAGGTTAGGTTCTTTAATGTCCCCAGGGGGATAATTGTTTTCACACATCATCAGTCAGGTTGGTTTCAGGGCAGCATACACAACATATAACAGATAACAGATAACAGACCCTCTTCCCACATATTCCCCAGATAACAAATAACAAATAACCTTCTCCCACACATACCACATAAAATCATATAAACATAAACATGACATAGACAGTGTACAGGGGTGAAATATTAAATCTACATGTTTTTGTTTAGGGCTGCGATGGCTGAGGGGACAAAATGGGCTTTTTTCCAGTCCAGTACCCTGTATCTGCGGCCAGATGGGAGAAGTATGAAAACTCGTTCAGGGGGTGGTCGGGGCTATTTACTATTGCACATGCTAGGCGTGTGATGGCAGGAAGTCTATACACACTAGGTCGAGGGGACCACTGCTGGTTATTTGTTTCAAAGGTGCAGCCCTGTGAGGTAATGTTTTACGAGTGACACCGGCCACAGTTTTTGATGTACTGGGAAATGTCAGAGACCATTTCTGGCCAGTAAAATCGGTCTTTCACCAGATCAGTGGTGCGGTCAACTCCCAGATGGCCAGAGTTGTCATGAATGGACTTGAGTACTTTAAGGCGGTGCTCACTAGGGAGGATTAGTTGGAAAATCGGCCTGCCCGCTGGTCTGGTGGTTTTCCTGTATAACAGGCTTGACTTTATCATGAGCCTACTGCTTTCTCGCTGCAGCAAAGCTATATCTGGCGTGTTACTCTGGGAGGTCGTAGGCCAGACTCTACTTTGAACAGCTTGTTTGGCAATACTGATGGCTGGGTCCAAATCTTGTGCTTTGCGGATTTCCTTGTTGCTTAGCTGTTCTAAAGAGCTCACCTCAAGCTGGGTGGCTAAAGCGTAAGCTTGGGGAATAGCACTTGGGGAAGCTCCTAACTGATCTATGAGACGGTTAGTCAGCTCAGATGATTGAGTGACACTAAATTGGCAACATAGAGCTTTCACACCTGATTGGGAGATGTGTCTCCATCTGTCATCATCTTCCATGGCATTTCTGGACAACCAATCTGCATCCACGTTTTCTCTGCCAGGCTTATACTTAATGTCAAAGTCATATGTAGTCAAGTTAGCCAACCACCTGTGGCCTGTAGCGCTCAACTTCGCAGTTGTAAGCACATAGGTGAGCGGGTTGTTATCTGTTCTCACGGTGAATCTGGCCCTGAAGAGATAGTCGTGAAACTTATTTACTACGGCCCACTTCAAGGCCAGAAATTCCAGCTGGTGAATGGGGTAGTTTCTCTTTGGCATAACTTACGGCTAGCAAAAGCCACAGGTCTCAACCCTTCAGGGTATTCTTGTTTTAAGACCACTCCAAGCCCATCCAGGCTGGCATCCACATGTAGGATGTAAGGTTTTGTTGGATCCGCAAATGCCAACACTGGAGCACTGGTAAGGCATTGGATGATTTTGTGAAAAGCCTCAGTGCACGCTGGGGTCCAGCCCTCACCGAAGGGCTCAGGGGGTCGATAGTAGTTATTGACGATGACTTTGGTGGGTTTCGTCCCTTTCTGTACAGGGGGGTACCCCTTTGTCAGGTCAGTTAGAGGGCGGACTATGGCTGAATAGTTCTTGATGAACTTGCGGTTATAGCCACAAAACCCCAGACATGACTGCATCGACTTCAAGTTAGTGGGTGGCTGCCACTGGGCTACAGCTTTGATTTTGTCAGGGTCAGTTGCAATGCCTGCTGCGGACACAATATGTCCCATGTACTTTACTTGCGGCTGGCAAAATTGACACTTATCCAAGGAAAGTTTCAAGCCGACCTCTGCCAGGCGGTCAAGTACTTTCAGAAGACGCTCTTCATGTTCTTCCAAAGTGCAGCCAAACACAATGAGGTCGTCGAGGTAAACAAAACATTGAAGCAGGTTCATATCTCCCACTGCCTTCTCCATTAATCGCTGGAAAGTGGCAGGGGCTCCCGTGATGCCTTGGGGCATCCGCTCAAACTGGTAAAAACCAAGCGGACAGATAAACGCTGTTTTTTCTTTGTCTTCCTCGGACATGGCGATTTGGTAATAGCCAGAGCGAAGATCAAGCACAGAAAACCAACGGCTGCCTGTGAGGCTGGCCAATGCGTCATCAATCCGAGGAAGGGTGTATTGGTCAGGTATTGTTTTTAAATTAAGGGTATGATAATCGATGCACATCCTTATCTTGCCATTTTTCTTTCTTGCTATCACTATGGGAGAGGCGTACAGGCTGCGGGATTCTGTAACAACCTCAGACACGAAACTGGTGGACTCAAATGCACGACTCGCAGTAGGTTTAACAAAAGTATTTTACTTGGCAAAATCAATTTAAACAAAAGGCGCTCTCAAGGAGGGTATTCAAAGTTCAAAACAAAACACTCACAATGAGGATCAAAAAATATCACAACTTAGAATCAAACCTGATAGCATGAAAACCTGGCATCACACAGACTGAACAAGACGAACTGGCAACAAGACAAAGGGAGACAAGGACTATTTATACATGAGGTAGGGGAACACAGGTGAAACCAATCGGGGCGGGCTAGACAATCACAATGGCTGGAAAATCACACAAAAGGAGGAAGTCAGGGTCTGAAACGAGAGGGAAAAGGTGAGTACAAAATAAAACAGGAAGTGCATGATGAGACTGGACATGAGTGACTTTAACTTAACATAAAGTGCTCATGACAACAAAGGACTAAACATAAAACTAAACTAAGGCATGACATAAAATATGAAACACTAAACATGAACATGAATAAAATTAACATACTTGACGAGACACAACAGATTCTTTGATAATCCCTGCCGCTAGGAGCTCCTGTAAATGTCGGCGGACATCATCGATTTCTGCTGGGGCTAGACGCCTGACTCTCTCTCTGAAGGGGCTAGGGTCTTTCAACCTTATACAGTGCTCCACCCCTTTCACCAAACCCACATCCCATTCTGACATGGAGAAAACATCAGGCCTATCAGCCATCTTTTGAGCCAGCCTGTTTTTCCAGCTCTCTGGAATGGGAGAGTCACCGAAATTAAAAACAGCAGGGTCAAGTTGGTTAGGGGGGATATCTGTCTGCTGCAGCTGGGTGACAACTTCTGCTTTATGAACATGAGCGATTATGATACCTTTGGGAATGGCTTTTGGCTTGGCAGACTCATTTTTTAACAGCACAGAAAACCTGTTACAATCCACCTCTGTGGAGAATAGGACACAGGGGGGCATTAACACTCCAGCCGGAAGTGCTCCGTGGGAGGGAGTCTCAACCACGAGAATGCTATCTTTGAGTTGCTTGCTACTCGACACAGTGCAAATGGCTGAACTCTCACTCCCAGGAGGCATGGTAAGAGGTCCAGGACCAGCCCACTTAACTACAGCCAGGGGATCACTATGAGAGCGTAGTGATGTAGGCTTGGTAGATAGCTGCATATATATACGCATGGTCTGAGCTAGCTTGGGGCCACCATGAACTTTATAGGACCGAGGAGCATGACTGAAAGCTCGGGCATCGGTACCAACAATAAGGGGCAGCTTCTCAGGGCCATTAGCTTCTGGGCAGACTAAAACAAGCACTACCTTAGGCTCACACTGATCACCATCTTCGGGAAACCGTATCTCAGCTGCAATGTAGCCTTTATAGGGGTAGCTAGCCTGACTTAGGCCTCATAGCTCCAAACTTGAAATTGGGTAAAGAGGTAGATGGGACAAGTGCTTGTTATAATAATCTTCAAAAACAATGGATACATTAGAGCCACGATCCATTAAGGTATCACAAGTGAGTCCTTCAATTATGACTTTGCCAACGCTAGATTCACCCACTAAGCCTTCAGGGATGTCTGCTGGCAAGCTGAGCCCTTGTGTACTGCTTTTGAGTTGGCTTGCCTGTCCTCTTTGCTCAGGGGAATGAGTTGAGGGATCCCTTTGGTTTTGTTTGAGCTTTTGATTGTTTCTGATTAGCTTGCTAATCACTTTGGAGGGGTTATCAGTACCACTGCAGTTTTTGGTGATGTGGCCATCCTCGCCACAGCGGTAGCAAAACACATCCTGCGTATCGGTAGTTTTGGCGCTTTTCTTAGGTTTAAAAGGTTGTTTCGGTTTGAAACTTTGCAAGTTCCCTGCAGGCGTTATTGAGGTCTCTTGCTTGGCTGCTTGCTCTCTGAACTGATTTTGCAGTTGCAAACTAGCCACTTGTTCGCTCAGCGCCTGCACTTCAGGGTCAATGGGCAACACTGCTGGTTTCTCTTTGACTGATAGCTGCTGTACTTTAGCTTCTAAAGCTTTTAGCTGACTCTTAAGAGTATCTACTTCAACAGAGTGGGCGGCACTTTCCTCGGCTGTGCGCACTGGATGCGTGCTGGCGGTGAAATTTCGTCTAGTCACTTTCTGATCTTCCTCTACTCTAATCTCACTCAGTAACTCCATGAAAGAGGGTGGGTCTCTTTCAACCGCAACTGGAGTAGTAGGATGTCAGACTCTGAGGTTGCACCTCTCAATAGCTGCTCTACCCTTGCACGGTCTCTAGGGGTAGAGGTGAGGCCACCTTTCTGGACCATTTTTGACAGTGCTTTTTCTAATCTCGTGAGGTAATCTGACAGCCTCTCACCTGGTCTTCGTTGCATGGATCGAAAGGCAAAATAAAGATCTTTGCCAGACTTGGTGACTCCAAATGCATTTTCCAGAGCTGCTAAATAATCTTCCGGACGCGCATCAGCATCATTACATCGCACAGCCTGGATTATTTCAAATGCCGGACCCTTTAAACTTTCCACAGTCCTTTTCCTTTTCTCTATTGCAGAACAATCGCACTCATCTAGCATTAGCTGTGCCTGCTCTAGCCAGTTTTCAAGTGTCTCTTCCCCTTGCAGCCTGTGGAAGGCATTGTTCTCTTGAGGGGGTCGCATTGTTTTTTCCAGCAGCTCTCCCACAGCACGAATGATGGAGGTGGGGTCGGACTGTGTAGGTGTGCTCAGTGCAAATAATGGTTGGAGATCATTCAGTGATCTCCCTTCACTTTGCAATAAGTTCAGTAACTTCAGCTGGAAGTCACCGGGGGGGGGGGGGGGGGGCACTTGTGAGAACAGTCACCTTCCATGGGGTTCCACCAGTAAGGGGAATGATTTCAGGGGGAGCTGTTTTAGGGTCAGCTGGGTTTTGGCACTCACAGAGTATTGTGTCAAAATTTACCTGGGGGTCTAGTTTTCTAGCTTTAAAGCGAACTCGGCCGAGTGCTTTTACAGCCTCCAGTGAGACTATAATATCTGCTTCAACTGCATCTGTAGGTACATTACTCAGTATCAAAGCGTTAGCTGGATTTACACCTACATCTTCACACCATTTCACAAGCTCAGCCAGTAACTGTGGGTTGGGGAAGTGAGCCATTGTTTTGTGGAGTTTTGGTCTTATGTACTTTAATTTAAATCAATCATACAATGAACCGATCCCAGCAGTGCCTCCATTTATGTAACCCCAGTCCCATGTAGCTAGTTAATACTAATGGGGGTGTTGTAGTACAGTGGGACAGGGCCTGAGTTCGACTGGAAATGGCGCTACACACCTGTGACAACTGTGGTAGTGATATACAATGACTTGGCGGTGCCTCCAATAACTTTTCTGAAGTAACCAAAAACGTTGGTACTATCCCTTTTAAACCCAGTGAATAGCTTCACTTGCAATTACCACACCAAATTTAGTAAAATAAACACAGGGCATTTATTAAAAGAAAAACAGGAATTGGCAATTTATAAATTATTTATCTGGCTCACTGTTGACCTTTAAATGGGTTACTGATGAAAATATTCACAGTTCACAATACCACTCCAGCAAAATAGACTCACTCTGATCACAAATGAACTCAAACAGAAAAAGATGTATTGGTAAAGAAAACTTAATCCAATGTCCACAGCCCACTCTCACACACACATTCACACAGGGCTTATTTGAATGAGACAAATAAACACGTTGTGAGCCCAGTCGATGCTTGGGAGCGTGGAGGCCGGAAACTAGATGGCCAGTTCACTGGGTTTAACCAGCATAAACAAAAGCGCACGTGCAAAGAGTTAGTTCTGTACTTACAAATCCAGCCGACAGTCAGTAATGCAGATGAGCAGGGGAAAAGGGCAAAGGGCAATGCAGTTTCGGTGGCAAGGGGAATGGGGCCGTGCAGCCACACAGTGCCGAAACGGAGCTCAGTACAGCAGCTATAAGTCTCTCTCCAGCGGTCCAGGTCCCTCCCGGACCTCTTTCTCTCTCCTTCTCACGGGCAAATGTCCAGTCCTGAACCACACAGTTCCTCTTAGTAAACAAACTACAGGCTAATTCAGGTAGAGGGAATCTCTTGCACTTCAGCCCTTCCGCAATTGGAGGTCGGTGCTTCTCAGACCAGGGCAATATAGATCAAAATAACCCCGTGGAAGAATCCACAAGAAAAGCACTGGAGCACTCAGATCACTTGTGATGAATTTATTTATGACTAACGTTTCAACGCCAACTGCGTCTTCATCAGAGTCAAACAGTACAGGTACCAGGTAAGAAGGTTTAAATATCCTCCAAGTCACATAGAGACTCTTCTCATTGGTTTACAGAGAGTGGGAGGTAACCAAACAATTAGCCAATAGTACTGTGACAGTACTGAGAAGACAAGAGTCTTCTCTGAGTCAAAGTTATGTAGGAAGAGAAGACAGCACTTTGGTCTCTGGCAACCCCATTTTACCTCTGGATTCACATGGCCAGTCTGTACTTGGAGATGCTGCAGTAGCAGCAGATAATATAAACTGCTTTCTACACTGCACAGTACTGTAGTGCCAGTCATGGTAACATTAATGTTAAAATGTAAAGCCTATAATGGTCTATGTTTATATGCAGAAATAACAAAGATGACATTAGTATTACAGTAATCCAGTTATTGCCAATTTTGCATATTCATGTGAAACTGGAGTTTGACTTATTTCTTAAAAGAAAATTAGCATAATATTCCTTTAACCTGGAGCCTTCCATGCACACAAATTATTATTCATCAGCGTATAGGATTGCTAGATAGACTAATCAAAACCCCTGTCTGACTTCAAAAGACCTGCAGGAAGATTTAGCAGACTCTGGAGTGGTGTGTACTGTTCTACTGTGCAGTGGTACCTGCACACATACACTGAACAAAAATATAAACGCAACACTTTTGTTTTTGCTCCCATTTTTAATGAGCTGAACTCAAAGATCTAAAACATTTTCTATATACACAAAAGACCATTGCTCACAAATATTGTTCACAAATCTGTCTAAAATCTGTGTTAGTGAGCACTTCTCCTTTGCCGAGATAATCCATCCCACCTCACAGGTGTGGCATATCAAGATGCTGATTGGACAGCATGATTATTGCACAGGTGTGCCTTAGGCTGGCCACAATAAAAGGCCACTCTAAAATGTTCAGTTTTATCACACAGCACAATGCCAAAGATCACACAAGTTTTGAGGGAGCGTGCAATTGGCATGCTGACTGCAGGAATGTCCACCAGAGCTGTTGCCCTTGAATTGAATGTTCATTTCTTTACCATAAGCCGTCTCCAAAGGCGTTTCAGACAATTTGGCAGTACATCCAACCGGCCTCACAACCGCAGACCACGTGTAACCACACCAGCCCAGGACCTCCACATCCAGCATGTTCATCTCCAAGATCTTCTGAGACCAGCCACCCGGACAGCTGCTGCAACAATCGGTTTGCATAACCAAAGAATTTCTGCACAAACTGTCAGAAACCGTCTCAGGGAAGCTCATCTGCATGCTCGTCGTCCTCACTGGGGTCTCGACCTGACTGCAGTTCATCATCGTAACTGACTTGAGTGGGCAAATGCTCACATTCGATGGCGTCTGGCACGTTGGAGAGGTGTTCTTTTCACGGATGAATCCCGGTTTTCACTGTTCAGGGCAGATGTGTGGCGTCGTATGGGTGAGCGGTTTGCTGATGTCAACGTTGTGGACTGAGTGGCCCATGGTGGCGGTGGGGTTATGGTATGGGCAGGCGTATGTTATGCACAACGAACACAGGTGCATTTTATTGATGGCATTTTGAATTCACAGAGATACCGTGATGAGATCCTGAGGCCCATTGTTGTGCCATTCATCCATGACCATCACCTCATGTTGCAGCATGATAATGCACGGCCCCATGTTGCAAGGATCTGTACACAATTCCTGGAAGCTGAAAACATCCCAGTTCTTGCATGGCCAGCATACTCACCGGACATGTCACCCATTGAGCATGTTTGGGATGCTCTGGATCGGTGTATACGACAGTGTGTTCCAGTTCCTGCCAATATCCAGCAACTTCGCACAGCCATTGAAGAGGAGTGGACCAACATTCCACAGGACACAAGCAACAACCTGATCAACTCGATGCGAAGGAGATGTGTTGCACTGATGAGGCAAATGGTGGTCACACCAGATACTGACTGGTTTTCTGACCCCCCCAGACCCCCCCCAATATTCATGCTGTCTAATCAGCATCTTGATATGCCACACCTGTGAGGTGGGATGGATTATCTCAGCAAAGGAGAAGTGCTCACTAACACAGATTTTAGACAGATTTGTGAACAATATTTGTGAGAAATGGTATTTTGTGTATGTAGAAAATGATTTAGATCTTTGAGTTCAGCTCATGAAAAATGGGAGCAAAAACAAAAGTGTTGCGTTTATATTTTTGTTCAGTGTATAATCCTCTTGCAAGAGTCAATAGAAGAAAACTTTCGCTGCATCCTTACAACAAAATGAAACATCAGAAGTTCGAACGTCTGAACAAGCCTCATGCTTTCTGGAAACCAGTCATGTGGACTGATAAATTTAAAATGGAACTATTTGGATGCAATGAGCAAAGGTACGTTTGGAGAAGAAAGGGGTGTAGAATTTCATGAAAAGAACACCTGTCAAACTGTTTAACAGTTAACAGATTGAACAGTTTTGATCGTACTGTGTGTGGTGTGCTCCGATATTCTCAACACAGCACACCACACACATAACGATTCTGTCCCAGGACAGATCTAGAATATCATCCTCCAAGCCAGAAATCTCGCGTGATCAAACGTGATCTAACAAAGATGAAGAAGAAGTCACGGGATATCCGGAAATCAGACGGAAGACGAAACATAGCAACAACCCCCAACAACCACAGACTGAGATAAACACAACACAAAACATAGAAGAGGACATACAGGAACAGGGAATGATGGTGGTCTTGGGACTATTGCTGACCAAAAAATCTCGAGCAAAAAAAAAAAAGGAAGAAAATAATTTGGAATAAATTCTGGAGACAGCGTGAACACGGACTTTATAACCTACTGAGCGAGCTAGAGGTGAGTTGTTCTCAAATTAGGCTAATGGCTGGTGTTATTAGCCTAGTAACGCTATAGCCTAAACGTAGCTAAATAAATCTGGCAGCTATCAAGAAAGAGACATTGTGCATGGTTAATTGTGTTAAAGCCATTCATTTGTGATATGCTGACAGATAACTGACAGAGCAGGTTTCCAGGGGCTGTTAAGGATGAACGCAGAGGAGTTTGAGTACGTTCTCAACAAAGTAGCCCCTGTGATAATATGGAGATTAGCCATCACTGCCAAGGAGAAACTGGCTTTAACTCTCCGCTACCTGGCAACAGGTTCATAGCTCAAGATATGAAGCTGTTGTGTTCCACACACACACACCCACACACACACACACACACACACACACACTTGCTGGTGCAGAAACTAAATGTTAGCCTATGTATTCTTTCTTTTTTTCTTTCTTTCTTTCTTTCCTTCTTTCTTTCTTTCTTTCTTTCCAATTCAGGGTTGGAGAATCCACAATCTCCTTGATTGTGGTGAAAACATGCAAAGCCCTGCACCAGACACTTCGAGATGAATATCTGAAGATAAGCTTGTTTATCTGTAGTCATCAGCTTGTATATTTGTACAAATAAGATGTCTTTGCATTAGAATCACTGTATCTGTGTCAACTGAGAATGTGTAATGTTCATTATTTTTGGGCCTATTATTATTATTAGTGGGGCGGCATAGCTAAACTATTGTTCATTTTGTGATGAAAGCACAAAATTTGGTACATGTGTTGGTGGAAAATTAATCAAAATTTAAATGATTCATTACAATATTTTAAAAATGTAATTATGTATTAAATTAAGAAAAATACAGTTAGACACACTCACAGTTCACATTAAATCAAGAACAAGCGCAAATTCGCAATAGCTGCGACCTCATACATGCATGCATCCACACAACATGCATACACACAACCTCAAGAAAAGCAAAATTTTCATTTTGAAATGCTTAGTATAGCGCCACCTATGAATGAATCCTGGTCATTTTTTCTGGCATAGTTACTCATGGTCTCTACTTGCAGTATGCAAATTTCAAACATTTTTGGTCAAGTACTTTTTGAATTATTCAAGAAAAGCTTTTTGGACCGACCGACCAACCGACCAACCAACCAACCAAAAATGGCTGCCAGTGGTTACTGGCATGGAATGGTTTGGCTATAAGTGCTGTTTCATGTTTTTAGTGCCACAAATGTAATTTATAGGCATATTAAATTGGAAAAGCTTTATAAAAATGTAATAGAACAGAACAAGAGCTTTTGGTTCTGTCAAAGAGAAGTATGACAAACCTCTCAATAATGCTCATTGCATCATCTGGGATGTCCTTTGGTCCACTTGCCAGCGTCATTGGTGCATCTGTCAGTTCTGGCAGCGACTTCCATGTTGACCATGCTGCCTTCTTTCCATGTCCAGCAAAGCTGGATATGATGTCACAGCCTGTCAAAGCATGGAACATTGGAAGGGCACATGACATCTCTGGTCTGAGACATGCAGCCATTTGGTGGGCTGCAAGATAGTGAAAGCTCTTGCCTGTTTCGAATGAAACATATTTTTCACTTTAACTGGTCTCTAAATCATATTTGTGGTGCTGAAAACATGGTAACAGCAGCTTGGGGGGGCTGACCAAGGTGTTCTATTCCAGTATATTAAGCTATAAATGTACCAAATTTGGCGCTTTTATCACAAAAACATTTTTTTTTTTAGCTATGCCGCCCAATTTATTAGTTTGTTAGCAGAATTATACAAAAACTGCCTGACCGATTTTCACAAAATTCGGTGGAGGGATGTAACACATGCCAACTTAAAATATATTAAATTTTGGTGTTGATCCAACTCAGGGGGCGCGTCCACGGACCTCCATTCATTTTTTGGATGAGGATTATGTGAAAACTTTCCAAACGATTTTCACAAAACTTGATGGAGGCATGTAGCATGGTCCAACTTAGAAGCCATTACATTTTGGAGTGGATCCAATCCACGGGATGGGTCCATGGGCAGGTAGGATTCTGATGCCCCAATATCCAGATTTGTTCTAAATATATTTGTCAACACATCTGCCAAATTTGGTGCTTTTATCACAAAATTGAAAAATTCTAGAAAAATATTGAGCTATGCTGCCCCACTAATCTGGCAAATGATTAAAATATTTTAATTTTTTGCTTTTTAAGGAGCAACACAGGAAGATAAGCCAAAGAGGAGGCCGTAAACTGTGAATGAGAAGCTAATAAAATGTTTTAAAAAGCTCTTGTTCTGTTCTATTACATTTTTATAAAGCTTTTTCCACTTTAATATGCCTCTAAATTATATTTGTGGCACTAAAAACATGAAACAGCACCTATAGGATACAGGGTTCCTACACATTTGGAATTTAAAAATTCCATACTTTTCCATACCCTAATTTGCGTTTTTTTTTCTCTGTGTTTTTTTTTTTCCAGAGAATATGCGACATCTGAGTAAATATATCAGTGTATCATATTTCACATCATATTTAATATTTAATTATTCTTAATAGGCGATTGTAGCCAAGTACCATAATGGCATGCAAATAAAAACTCAGATAAGTTCAATGTCTGGGCTGAGGCAAAAAGGTTGGGACTCTGGGTGCAAGAGATGCAGTAACGAGACATCGGTGTTTTTTCCTTTCATGTGGCCCAGATCGCCTTCTCCCCCATGTTGGCGATGTCAATCGATTTCACACAAAGCTTGCATCTAGCTGTGGGTGTGAATTGGGAATCCTTGGCCAACCAGCATTTATATACGGTATTGTCAAGCCATCCATCCAAAAACTTGCATCTACCCATTGTGAACCACGTGAAACTCGTCTTCTTGTCGAAGGTGCAGTGTTGGAGTGAAACTTGATACCTGGGGGGTTGGAGGAGGGTCATGGGGCAGCGGACTGGACATACCACTTGTCAATGGGTCCATGTCATTGGTCCGACAGCCCATTGGTCCGACATCCCATTAGTCTGACGGTCCGCGGTGCTGAACGGCTCCCGGCGGGCGTATTTCTACCATGATCGTGCGCTGTGACCGGCTCTGGGTCAGCTGGGAGGTGAAGCAGGCTCACGGCTTATGTGTTTGCCACTTTCTTTTTCATTTTAACCCACACCATGATCTTTTCCTGACCCTAACCAAGTGGTTTTTGTGCCTAAACCTAACCAGACCTTAACCACAGGGCATCATGATGATTTTGGAACAACGGGACTTCAGAATAATGGGTTTAATATGGTTGGAACAATGGGCTGTCAGATCAATGGGCAGTTCCCTTGTCAATCAAGTAAAAGGGGCGCTAGGTTTTCTGAGACGTTTGCTCTCACAAACTGTGCTTGGCCCGGCATAAAACACGATCCGGATTGATTAAATTATTTTTGGAAATACCTAATTTTCTATTTTGGAAAACAGTATTTTAGAACAGTGGTAATAGTCTGGGAACATAAATATTTTTCCATACTTTATTTTTCATTTTCCATACTTTTTAATACCTGGAAATTGATCAAATTTATTTCCATACTTTTCCATACTTTCCATACTTGCGTAGGAACCCTGAGGATAGCCAAACCATTCCATGCCAGTAACCACTGGCAGCCATTTTTGGTTGGTTGGTCGGTTGGTCGGTCGGTCCAAAAAGCTTTTCTTGAATAATTCAAAAAGTACTTGACCAAAATGTTCGAAATTTGCATACTGCAACTAGAGACCATGAGTAACCATGCCAGAAAGAATGACGAGGATTCATTCATAGGTGGCGCTATACTAAGCATTTCAAAATGAAAATTTTGCTTTTCTTGAGGTTGTGTGTGTGCATGTTGTGTGGATGCATGCATGAGGTTGCAGCTATTGCGAATTTGCGCTTGTTCTTAATTTAATGTGAACTGTGAGTGTGTCTAACTGTATTTTTCTTAGTTTAATACATATTTACATTTTTTAAATATTGTAATGAATCGTTTAAATATTTTGATTAATTTTATTGAATAATGGTTGCTACGGCAACTAGGGTGCGTTTTTGCGATGCCCCGATATCCAGATTTGTTTGAAATATATCCACCAACACATGTACCAAATTTTGCGCTTTCATCACAAAATGAACGATTGTTGTGATATATTGAGCTAAGCTGCCCCATTATATTATTACTACTACTACTACTACTAGTAGTAGTACTACTAACTACTACCACTACTAGTCTAGGTTACTGTTGAAGCTGCAACAGTTTAGAAGACTCATGACACTCATGTAAACAAAACTTGTTATTTCAGACACCCACTACAGTAGAGGAATGGTTGGAGATCGCCAAAGACTTCCATCAAAAGTGGCAATTTAACCACTGCCTAGGCACGATCGATGGAAAACACATAAATATACTGCCACCAGCACACAGCGGGAGCACCTTTCGAAATTACAAAGAACGATGCTCTGTGCTGATGATGGCTGTCGTCAATGCCAGGTACAGGTTCAGGTAAGCAGGTTTTATGTTCTGTATATGTATATTTCTCTTTTGCTCTTTGTTACCTGTGCAGCACTTTGGTTCAGCTGCAGCTGTTGTAAATAGGCTATATAAATAAAAGTGTCTTGACAGGTACATCAGTGTGGGAGCCCAGGGCAGAGCATCTGATGCAGGAGTGTTTGCGGAGTCAGATTTCAAGCAAGCACTTGACAGCGGTCTCCTCAACCTCCCTGCAGCAGATCTGCTCCCAGGCTCTGACATCCAAGCCCCTTATATGTTCCTTGGAGATGATGCCTACCCTCTGTGCCCTGACCTTATGAAACCGTACTCATACTGCCACATGGACCATCAGCAGAGAGTCTTCAATTACAGAATTTCGCGTGCATGCAGAGTGGTCAAAAACGGTTTCGGAATATGGGCAAACAGGTGGAGAGTATTCCTCACCACTATAATGCTGAACCCTAACAAGGTGCAGAAGATGGCTTTCGCTACTGTGTCTCCACAACTACTTGTGTGAGGTGAGGTCTGACACATACACACCTCCAGGGCTGGCTGATACAGGTGGATGAAAACCCCAGGCTTGTGGAGGGTACCTGCAGAGCTAATGGCCTGGGAGCCCTGCTCCCTCTTCAACCAGGAAGATGTGGCAACAGCTCCATGGCTGCCAAAGCACTGAGAGACAACCTGAAGAGCTACTTTGTTACACCAGCAGGACAGGTTCCCTGGCAGGATAACTACATATAGACTTTTTGGAGCAACAATGAAAAATGCAGGGGATTATGTTTATTTTGAAATAAAAACTTGGACTCATAAAACATTTCTTTAGTATCTTTGCATTAAAAATAAATATGTAACTGACACTTAATGGCTTTACCTTTTTTATTTGTGAATAAAGAAAAACATTTTTCCAGTCTATTTGTCTTGTCATCAATTGAAATGTAAACATTTTCTCATAAATCTTAAAAAAAAGTAAACATAGAAAATACTGTCTCAAGTATAAATTATATATATATTTTTTTATAAAAAAGTATAAACAATGTGGCATCATACAACTATAACACTGCTAGTGACAAAAGTGTAAACATTTTTAGAGCCTGCTTCAATTATTGTGAAGTGTTGTTGACCAACATTAACAAATCAAGAACAGATAAGTAATTGAAACAGTTTGAAATAGTATTTTAAAGTACCTTGCATGACATTCTGAAGAATAACAGTGTGCTTTCAGAAAAAAAAAAAACACAGGCTTCAAGCTTCCGACCCAGAACAAGTCATTGGTGCTTCCTGCTAGAAGGACATGGTCCACTCAAGTGCACATAAGTGTTCTTTTTTTTTTTTTTTGTTTTTTAATACTCCGTTAATACTGCTCCAACTGCCCCTGTGATGTGTCGTCATCACTCTCTAGCATTCTCTGGAAGCTAGTCTGACTGAGATGAGGCTGGTATTGATGAGGTAGTGCTTGTATGTGTGTATAGGTTTGAAAAGGTGGAGGTACATGGAGAGGTAGTGCTTGTGTGTGTGTGTTTAGAGAGGAGGGTTGTGGATGGTATGTAGATTCCTGAGTCTCATATAAAGCCGTCACGATCTGCCGCTTGACTCTAGATGATCGAGACTGAGAGGCACTTGCTGACTTCGGATCTTCTGACAGCTCGGGCACTTCATCTTCATCACTTGGAAGCTTCTCTGCAGCCAGGGTATCTTTCATGGAGGTGGGAAGCTGTCATAAAAGGATGAAATGGTATTTTCTGGTATTGCTTGATATATCTCCGTATAACATGATTACTAAAATACAACTATTAAAAGAAAAAAGGCAATAATGATCAAAAAGAAAGAACTACAGTAGTCTAATATAGCACTTACACTGGCCTCTGTAGCACGTTGGATGACGTGTGTTTTCAAGAAGGACAGGAACTTGAGCATCTACTTTTGCTTTCCCGTCAAGGCCATCTCTCCACTCCCACTGGGTTTGCTTTTCAGTACTTTGGAATACTGGGTCCTTAATGATGTGGCTTTTGCACATACTTCTTCCACTGCAATTATGAGCACCAACAAATAATATTACTTTATTTTCATTCTCTGTGTCTCTCTGTCTCTCTGTCTCTCTGTCTCTCTCTCTCTCACACACACACACACACACACACGTACTCCACTACATGCCCATACTCCTGAACCCCCCTATCTGACCAAAAAGCCCCAGAAAATCCAATGTGCTGATTCCATTGAATTGGATAAAGTAATAATCTTGCAGCAGGTGTCTACTACTTTTCAGGTAAATAGAAGCAGTGGCAGACGGTGACACCACTTTGGGGTGCAAGTTACAGCAGAGTTGAAGCTTATTAACTATCCAGTCATAAAGACTAGAGTTAAGAGGCAGTTAAAGGGAAATTTCGGTTTATTTCAACCTGTCTCCTATCGTCCTAAATTTGTTTCAAGTGACTAGTGACATAAAAATAATAGTTAGCATGTTAGCTGTTAGCCTAGACACAGCTGGGGCGCATAGTAGCGTCAGACCTGTTAAAACGTAAGTGAACGGGCAACCTTCAAGTGCAAAGTTAGTCCACTAAACAAGCTTTTTTTCCACAAAGACTGCCTCATATCGTTAGGATAAATGTCAGAGAACATATAGAAAACGACATGTAAACGTGTTGTCTTACCTTACCGGTGTGGTGCCATGTTTGTTTACCATTTAGCTCTGCTTTCCAAAGCGCGGCCGAAATATCGCGAGAACAAGCAGCGATCTCATACCGTGCCTGAAATCTCGCGAGCTCTAGATAAAGCCCAGCTGGATACTACTCCAGGTGGAGGTGTCTTGTCCTCGGTCACATCCAGACCTTGAAAATAAGGCTGCAACCGGTCCCATTCCTTGCAACAGAAGCACTCCTCTTCTGTGGGCACTGGGGCACAGCATTCACAGGTACACCACCAATCTCCAGAGCTACGCAGCCTTCCAGCAGCCATTCCTCCTCTCTCGTCCTCTACCTGTTGCGCCTCTCTCTCTCTCTCCTCCTCCATTCTTCAATTTCAAGAAGCTCTTTGTCAGTGTATTCTGGCTCAAATAAATAAGTGCGGCCATCAAACTCTGCAAAATCAAATTCCTCCTCCACAAAGTCTAAGTCTGGCAAAAAGTCAGCCATTATTCTATAAATCTTTCATAAAATAAATGAATGAACCTTTCAGGCTACTGTCCGGTTCTGCCTGCCTGCGGCTTGGTCTCACGAGATTTCAGGCACGGCATGCGATCGCTGCTTGTTCTCGCGATATTTCGGCCGCACTTTGGGAAGCAGAGGTAAATGGTAAACACACCGTAAGGTAAGACAACAACTCTGAAGACCACCTAAATGTGGAATGTTAGTATATAGGCTTTCCACATCGAGAGGCGATGGCCGCCCTTATTTATTTGAGCCAGAATACACTGACGAAGAGCTTTGTGAAATTGAAGAATGGAGGAAGAGAGAGAGAGAGAGAGGCGCAACAGGTAACGTTAGAGGACGACAGAGGAGGAATGGCTGCTGGAAGGATTTAGCTTTGGAGATTGGTGGTGTAACGTTACCTGTCAATGCTGTACGCCAGTGCCCACAGAAGAGGAATACCTCTGTTGCAAGGAATGGGACCGGTTGCAGCCTTAGCTAAATGGTAAACAACAAACATGGCACCACACCTGTCCGGTTCTGCCTTCCAGCTGTTGCTGCTTGTTCTCGCGATATTTTGGCCGCACTTTGGAAAGCAGAGCTAAATGGTAAACAAACATGGCACCGGTAAGGTAAGACAACATGTTTACATGTCGTTTTCTATATGTTCTCTGACATTTATCCTAATTTAGGATGATAGGAGACAGGTTGAAATAAACCGAAATTTCCCTTTAATGACAGCTTTATATGAGACTCAGAATCTACATATCATCCCCCTCCACAACCCTCCTCTCCAAACACCCACACACACACACACACACACACACACACACACACACACGCGAGTGTAAGTGCTGGCTAGTGCTAGCTACCAATGCTAGCCGTGAGCTTGCTAGTTGCCAAGTGAGGCTGGGTTTTGGAGTAGCATTTGATGGAACAGGGAGATTACAGCTTTACTAGCTTTCTAGCTGGTTTAACATTAGCTACTATGATTACACCACTGGCTGGAGCAAGTCTAGCTGTTAGCTAGCTAGCTAGCTATTAGCTTACCTGATAACTCCATGGCACTGGCAATTTCTTCACCAACTCTTGCCCTTGTCATTCCTGTTGTGATACAACTTGGCGGAGATATTATATAAACATTCCTGTATTTTCCACAGATCTACGAGCTGGTCCTCCATTTCCGACGTCCACCTCTGTGCTTCGGGTCGGCCATGCTTACTTGTTTATTTCCTATGTCTGCTTCCTTGTTCCTCAGTCAGCTCTCTGACTCCGTTCCACGTCCGTTCCACGTCACAATTCACGGAGTCAGGACTTGGAGGTCGTCGACTTTCCCCACACACAAGGATTTTTGACCGGAAATATTGAAAAAGTTTAATATTTACGATTGTCGACCCCTACCCTTTACCTAGCAGATTATCAGGACAAATTGACTCTTAACACACCTCACACAACAGGATAATCTTATGAGACATAAGATAATCAGGCGTTTGCCATCCTTGGTGGGGAGGGGGGAAAATCGGGACAAAATCAGTATCATTATATATCTTTATGTGTGTACCCAGCTTAATTGGGGG
This sequence comes from Epinephelus lanceolatus, assembly GCF_041903045.1. Lineage (NCBI taxonomy): Eukaryota > Metazoa > Chordata > Actinopteri > Perciformes > Serranidae > Epinephelus > Epinephelus lanceolatus. The sequence goes on from NC_135752.1 coordinate 2,337,500, forward strand.
CTGCACCTTTACCATGACTGACGAGCCCTCGGCCCTCGGGGCAGCTCTACCTCTTTGTTCTTTCATGTGACTGAGGGTAGACTGGATGCTACAGTTTTTCATAAACCGCTCTCAGGGTAAAAATGGTATTGCAAGACACAATGGGCCGAGGCTAACTGGTTAGCATGCTTATTTGTATATCACAGCAACACAATACAAAGACATCTTATACATATCAAACCTGTTATTTCTTCACATTCTGTAATAATGTTTGTTTAGTTTTTTCGTAATATTTTAAACTAAGTTTCTGGCCATATCTCCAACATTATACCTAATCCTGCTACTAACTAACTAGACTTCCAACGCTTGTGCTTTTTGCTTCTTTATTTTTTGGTCTTTTTGGCAGAGTGAAGGCCTGTAACTATAAGTGGCTGATAACGTTGCCTACAGTAAGGTAAAGACATAGTTAATGTGCCAGCAAGGTGTATTAAGTGAAGTGTGTGACATGGGACTTCCTGTTTGGGTAATGTGCCCACATTTACTACTTGTAAGGAATTCATCCCCTCTTTACATCTTGCAGACCTAACACCTTAAGATTACAAAATACTCACCCTGTAGAAGAAGTTGGAGCGGCCCACAGTTCCAATTTTGCCGATGTGGTTCATGAAACACAGGTTTCCCTCAGTGGAGCCATACACCTCGCACATTTTAATGTTTCCAAAGCGACTCTGGAACTCCCGCCAGACGTCCTGTCGCAGTCCATTCCCAACTCCCATACGCACCTTGTGAATTTTATCAATCTCTGTCTGATGGAGGGAGAGGGATGTGATGATATTAACAAAACAGATCTAACAGGTGCCAACTGATCATTTCTCAGTGACATGTAAAATTCAAGAATGATAGAATCCCAGATAGCACACATACATCTGGCCGACGTCGGCCCGATGTATCAAGTTTAGATTGTTAAGACGTAGCAGGGAGAGCGTTTGCTCATTGCCAAGACGTCGCTGAGACGTCGGCCTTTAATCGAAAATGACCACCACGCGACGTTCAAACGATCAATAAAATAAGCTGCGCTCAGTAGGCGTTCCTTTATTAATATTCATATGCTTCGTTAACTACGACCTTTATTCATTTAGGTCGGACCTTACAAACTACAAATATTTCACCATCCAATGTGAGAAATCAGTGCTAACATTCAAAAATAGCTGACTGTTACCCTATTTCGTGTTTAAGTGTGCACAATGAAGAGACAAAAGTCAATTTGACAAACTTTATTTTCAAATTTCCACAAACAATATCTGACGGCCAGTCCGCTTCTCCTGGCAGCCTGCAAGACACAGAAAAGACGATGAGCACATGACTTCAAGAAAGAAATCCCAACTTCACCACTGTATTTTTTTTAGCATTTCAGCTGTCTTTTAGCCAGATTGAAGGCTTTGGGTCCGTCACTCTGCTTCATTTAGTGTTGAAACGGTTAAATAACGGGATCCATTAACTCCATTAACTGTTAACAGCAGCTCAACAATCAGTCCTTCATCTCGGAAAAACTGTGGTTTCAAAGCTGTGCTATTACCTGTAGCCACCGGGTCAGTTTGCTTTGCAGAGGAGGAGACCTCGACTGATAAATTGCCCATAAAATCACATTAACAACATACTGAAGGCATCCTTAAACTTCACTATTTGACCTCCGCGCTCCTCTCTGCTGGTCTCACCGACACTTCAGCACCCGTTCTGGGATACACAGTGTTGGCCCGCCCCACCTGACCTCCGTGCTCCTCTCCGCTCTTCTCCCAGACACTTGAGCACACGTCCAGGGCCCCGGAGGCCAGGCCGGGGGGCCGCGGGACCACGGGTGGCAACTCCGGGCACTTCCACTTTAACCCAAAATGAGTGCTCACGATAACCAGATGAGCAGATAATATCAACTAGGGAAAATAACATGAAAACACCACAGTTGTAGCCTGTTAGCATAACATGAGCTAAACCGCTAAACTAGCTAACAGCTAACGAAAGATAACGCTAGTTGGTGGGGACATGTGCTAAGCTATATACACCCAGTCGTGCCTCGCCACTCACCAGGAACCTCTTTTAACGGTCACAGAAGAAACAACAAAGCTATTTTCTGCCAGTTTATTCCAGTTAGCTTACCTGAAACCAACTGATGAGATGCTGTGTGCTGCGACCTCAGTTCCGAATAAACATCGCGGAAATGAAATCCCGCCTCTGTGGCGACTTCCGTATGTGGGCAGACATTCTACGGCACTGGGCCGACCCAAAGCCGACGTAACAGAGACGTTTGATGAGCTGGGACAAAAGAGTATTAAATTTAAAGATATCCGCCCATGCGGCCGACGCTTGTCAGACGTTATAAATTCAGGGCCGATGTGTCGTCCTCAGGCCGACGTCGGCCAGATGTATGTGTGCTATCTGGGATATATATATTCTATCATTCTTGAATTTTATATAGATAAAAGTCAGTTATGCAACAAGCTTTCAAACTGCAGCTCTCAAGGAAAAAAAGTCTTGCCATGAATACATAATGACTACCTACACATCACAAAGAATGCTATACAACCACCCCATAATATAATATTATTTCTACTTAGGTTCTTCTTCATTCCATCCATGCACTGGTAATGTAACAAATGGGCCTAGATAATGTTTGCAGAAATGCGCAAAGCAAGACTGTTTAACTTCTATTACTTTATGTGTAACATCATTGATTTAACTCTGTTCACTTAGTTTTATAGTTGTGGTCATTTTGTAGTCAGGCTATTGGTTAGCTGGCTGTGCCACCACTAAATCAATGTTAGTATGCCTTATACAGACACCAGGTGTTGCATGCAATCTAATCAGTCTGATTCTAACCTGGCACCATTAGTCTGCACAGATCACACACTTAACACATTGAACTGTTTGAAACATAGATCAGAGAGGGGACTCAACGTTTCCATTTCACATGGTTTCTTCGTTCCTCTGTTCTTCTACCGACCTCATGTTCAAGCAGAACCTCCCTCTCTCTCAGAGGCCATCTTTGATGCAGTCATCTTTGTTGTAAATTTCTGTTGTCAGCCATTTTGTTTTGTTGGCCAGGAGGCCTTGTCTCACACCAGGGATGCACAATATTGGCTTTTTTGCTGATATTGATATATCCATATATTGTGAAAAATTATGCAACTTTCTTCCCCTAATTCTCTGACTGAATATACCTCTTTATCTGTATGCTTCTACCCAAGTTTGTCTTTATTTTAATATGTATTTTCATTTGTATAGGCCTACTTATGTGACACCCTGGTTAAAGGGAAATTTCGGTTCATTTCAACCTGTCTCCTATCGTCCTAAATTTGTTTCAAGTGACTAGTGACATAAAAATAATAGTTAGCGTGTTAGCCGTTAGCCTAGATACACCCAGGGTGCATAGTAGCATCAGACCTGTTAAAACGTAAGTGAAGCTTTTTTTCCACAAAGACCGCCTCATATCGTTAGGATAAACGTCAGAGAACATATAGAAAACGACATGTAAACGTGTTGTCTTACCTTACCGGTGTGCTGCCATGTTTGTTTACCATCTAGCTCTGCTTTCCAAAGCGCGGCCGAAATATCGCGAGAACAAGCAGCGATCTCATACCGTGCCTGAAATCTCGCCAGCTCTAGATAAAGCCCAGCTGGATACTACTCCAGGTGGAGGTGTCTCGTCCTCGGTCACATCCAGACCTTGAAAATAAGGCTGCAACCGCTCCCATTCCTTGCAACAGAGGCATTCCTCTTCTGTGGGCACTGGGGCACAGCATTCACAGGTACACCACCAATCTCCAGAGCTACGCAGCCTTGCAGCAGCCATTCCTCCTCTCTCGTCCTCTACCTGTTGCGCCTTGCTCTCTCCTCCTCCTCCGTTCTTCAATTTCACGAAGCTCTTCATCAGTGTATTCTGGCTCAAATAAATAAGGGCGGCCATCAAACTCTGCAAAATCAAATTCCTCCTCCACAAAGTCGAAGTCTGGCAAAAAGTCAGCCATTATTCTATAAATCTTTCATAAAATAAATGAATGAACCTTTCAGGCTACTGTCCGGTTCTGCCTTCCAGCTGTTGCTGCTTGTTCTCGCGAGATTTCGGCAGCGCTTTGGAAAGCAGAGCTAAATGGTAAACAAACATGGCACCACACCGGTAAGGTAAGACAACACGTTTACATGTCGTTTTCTATATGTTCTCTGACATTTATCCTAACGATATGAGGCGGTCTTTGTGGAAAAAAAGCTTGTTTAGTGGACTAACTTTGCACTTGAAGGGATGCCCGTTCACTTACGTTTTAACAGGTCTGACGCTACGGCTGTATCTAGGCTAACAGCTAACATGCTAACTATTATTTTTATGTCACTAGTCACTTGAAACAAATTTAGGACGATAGGAGACGGGTTGAAATAAACCGAAATTTCCCTTTAAAGACCATGTATTTGTGTTTGCATTGTGTAGGCTATTACTATTTTTTCATTTTCTGAAAAAATATATGCAATTATGAAGAACATTTCCTTCAAAATTTGAAAGCCCTAAGAAAAATAATATTTCACAGCCTTTTGTTTTCTGAGGGTGTTTTACTTTGTAATGGTTTAAGAAAATTATAAGTTCAAGTTGAATGGGTGTTAATTAGCTTGTTAAGCTGTCAGCCTATCCCAGGGGCAAAGAAGAAAAGTGTCAGACCTGGCAACCCTGGAGAGATGGTAGCATTGAGAGGAGCAGCCATCGGAAAAAGCACTAAATAGTGAGTTGATAAGAACTGACTTTAAACACAGGAGCATAGAGAGTGTGGGACTTTTGCTCAGTGACTGTGAATGTTTTGACAAAGTGCCATGTTGGAAGAATTGTGTGGACGGTTTAGCCCACTAGCATCTAGCTAGCTACTTCAGCAGTTTTAAACTAGTGTGGACTTTAGCTCGCTAGCCATTAGCTAGCTCAGTAGTTGATTTTACTACGGTCGGCAGATCAAGAGAGGATAACACATCATCAAAAGAGAACGACACAGCACTGCAGGACTCATCCTTGCACAACTTGTTTTTTTGGCATTGGCCTTTGGATATAAAACTGTTTTTTTTTCTGTGAAGGATCTCGTTAGGCAGCAGCCTCTGGATTTACCGTGGTTAGGACGGTGCAGTGCTGAGCTCCAACGCACATACTATATAGACCAGTGGCCCTCAAATGGCGACCTGCTGTCTGCAACGTTAAGGCTGCGCAACAAAGAATTAACGACTTGGAGGTGAGAGAATCAACTAATATTGAAGCACTAATTCACCTGCTACAGCAAGAAAAACTTCTGTCTGAAAAAGTGGAGTTTTTAGAAAATAAATCAAGAATGAATAATACAAGGATCCATCAAGTAAAAGAGCAGGTGATAGATAAAGCTTATGCATCCTTGGTTGTTCTGATTTTCCCTTGGTTAATTATTAGGATGTTCTCAAGGCACAATAGACTAAAATAACTTACTATAATGGGAGATTAAGTGATTATGATATAAGGCTACATGTATGGTAGCATTTGTTTGTTTTTCTTTTGTTTGTTTTTCTTTTATCTTGTTAAACTGAGGATTAACATGTATAAATTAAAAGTATAATTAAATATATTATAAGTTGTAGTTAAGATGGCTTTTGTTAATCTCCAATAAAGTATTATTAGTAAGGGGTGATACATTTTATTTAACTAAGACATAAACCACACAGTGATGATACTGTAACTTAGCCTACTTAATATGACCCGTGTTTATGTATTTGTGTTTTGTCCGTGTCTGGTTTGTGTAGGTGTATGTTTTATTTTGTATGTATTCGCAATACGTAAATTGTGTTGCTCCCATTCTGAGTTTAAAGATGGCAGATATCTTTTTGAATGAATGTTATGTTAAAATATTCTAGATTACCTAAAAAGGGATTAAGGATGTCTCACATCAATATTTGTAGCATAACAAACAAATTGGCCGAAATAGCAGACATATTACATTCAGATAATTTACACATTTTAGCAGTTTCAGAAACTCATCTTGACTCAACATTTGAAGATGGGGCAGTAATGGTAGATGGATACAGTATTTTCAGGAAAGATAGGAATGCATTTGGCGGAGGGGTGGCATTTTATATTCAAAATCACATACCGGTGAAAATAAGAGAGGATTTAATTTTAAGTGACACTGAAGTGATTTGGCTGCAAGTACAGTTGCCACATTTGAAGCCAATGCTTTTTGGTTGCTGTTATAGACCTCCTAGTGCGAATTCTGAGTATCTAGACAAAATATGTGAGACGTTAGAACATGGATGTGAAATTTATTTTATGGGAGATTTAAACATAGACAGGAATTTAAATTGTTCATTGAAGGTAAGGCTTCAAATGATTGCAAATTCATGTGGATTATCTCAAATGGTTAATAAACCTACTAGAATTAGCCAGAAAAATGATGGCACCAATATTTCAACTTGCATTGATCATATTTTCACAAATGCACTAGAGCTTTGTTCTGACACTGTTTCTGTGCCAGTTCAATCAATCAATCAAACTTTATTGCAGACCCCAACGTCCAAATAAACATACAATCACATACAGTACATAAAACAAAAATACAATAAAAAGGCGTTATATCACATTATATTAAAAAAATACTTGTGGATATTCAGTAAAAGGCATCTAATAAGAGCAGCAAAAAAATGCAATTTAAAAAGTGTTCATACACATTTTATAAAAGGCACAAATACCAGTGTTTCCACATATAGGATTGGTATCTAACAGAACTACACCTTGGGTTGGTCAACTGTATAATAAGATTATTCTGGGACCCCTGCAGTCTACATATAAACTTAAACATCAGTGTTCTCAGGGTGGCCTGGAAGGTGTTTATCCCTAAATCACAAAAAAGCTTGCTGGCACTACTACCCCTGGGCTGCTTCAAATAAAATAAATATAAACATAAACATAAATAAACATAAATCTGCCCCGCAAGCCGCCTATTTGCAGACCACGAGCTGAACACATGACTCCTTCACTGTGGGGGTTTGGTTTGGTCAGCACATGTAAATGGGCTTTCATCTCCATGCCAACAATGAGCTGATAGGCTGTTAGCTAGAACGGCACTTTTTTACTTTCGCTTTTGAAGTGGTACGCTTATCGATACTTTGCCAGCAGTAGGAGCCTAGATTGAATGAAAATGGCATGTTCCAAGTTCGAAAAGAAAAGAAAGGTGTTGAAAGGTTTTGTCTTATTTGAGTATTTATTTGAATTTATGTCAAAATAGAAATGGCATTTTATTTTAATTTTATTTTTGTATGTATTTTTGTTGTTTTGAATAAAAATGACATTTTGTTTTGAATATGACAGTATTATGGCTTGTGGCTTGACCAACTATAATAAATAGACCTTTGACTCACTGAAAAAAATGTCGCATGCATGTGCGCGACCACGTTGCGTCACCACGGCCTATGTAGTTGAGAGGACAGGTCTGCTCTGCAGCAGCAAACTGATATGATGCTGATTTACACGTCAATTCATGTAAAATGGAGGTTGAACCATGGACTTAAATTACAGATCGCCTGTAAAATATTTTAATTAATTCATTATGATTAAAACAATTGGAGACAGAACAAATTTATATATAAGTCTGACAATATTTTAAGAAATCTACATCATATCGGAAAGGATGTATGTGTTTCTGTGATTTTGTGTATGGACTGAAGGCTGCTGGAAACTGTTTGGAAACTGTCCCACTTAACCGCAGGTTTTTGTCACCGCCCCCCTGCTGCAGCTGCCTGATCTCGTCTACTTTCCAGATGAGGCGCAGTTCATCTCAAAGAGCCTAGTGTGTCACTAGTTGCAAAGCTTGTTCAATACCAATCTGGAAATCCATCGGTTAAAAGAAAAAAAAAACAAAAAAAAAAACCCTTTTTTTCTTTCTTCCTTTACCTCTGGAGGCACAGCCCGGAGTTTTTCAACTAATGGAAGTGCAGGGGTCTCTGCGATCGCTCACGCCCTTCACTTCCGGCGGTGCCCCCAGGGAATCGCAGTGTTGTTTGCAAATACTTTGGGTAGAAAACCAGCAGAGTTTAGCTATATATCACATTTTTCATGTCACTATATCACCGTGTAGACTAATCTGATGCTATTTATTCAGTTATGGGAAATCACGATGTCTAGAAAGCATCAGTGGCTGCAGCTGACAGGGTCAGCTAACACTAGCAGCAAAGCTAACATCAGGACGTCATCTGTTAAAAGCCTCCCGTTGTCGGATATGACATGAAACTACTCTAGTTAGCTCAATCATGTTGTAACTCAGACATCTGTTGGAAAAAATATTTGGGGACATATTCTGGGGACTCAAGAATCTGTCTTGAGAGATTAGTTCAATACTGAATGAGTTCTTGAATACTTAACACACATGCATCACGCAGATAGAACTGAATAAAAGCACACAGTGAAGCTCGTGATGCTGCTGCACATATTTCCATTCCTCCAAGGAGAGCTGTAGGCATGAGGACAGAGCTCTCATGGCATGAGCATGAATATTAGGTCCTCCCCCGCTGCGACATATGTGCCATCATATTTTAAAAAACAAGACATAACTTCTCAATGTCTAGAAAGATACAAATATTCTAAAAGTCAAGTCCTTTCAAGTCATTTGCATCAAGTCTCAAGTCATAAATACCAAGTCAAGTCTTTCATCAGTGTTTGTCAAGCAAGTCTTAAGCCCTCAAATTTGCGACTAGAGTCTGACTCGAGTCAGTCTTCGTCCTCACTCGAGTTTTGAATATGACAGTATTATGGCTTGTGGCTTGACCAACTATAATAAATGGACCTTTGACTCATTGAAAAATGTTGCGTGCATGTGTGTGACCACATTACGTCACCACGCAATATTCATTAAATTTTATTCAACAGTCTGTTAACACACTGAAATGATAAATGTATTTGCATGTCTGGTTACTTTAACGTGATTGTGAAAATTATGTTCACACAGCAGTATCAGCATTTCGTACTATATTGTAACGTTAAGCCCTTTTTCACCATAAAGTTAATAACTGAATCTTAAGTCATGTTATCTTGACATGTTATCACGTTAACTCTTTTGAGTTATCTTTTCTGCTCTGGTGGTAATTAACACAGGCGACTGTGAAAGAGTTACACACGTTTATTTTTTTGTCTGTTTATCCTTCAGTTTTAATTATTGACCTTTATATTCTTCATACATATTCGTATATCTTTGTTTTGTTCATGTGCTGTATCATTTACCTAATGTTTTGTTCATGTTAACTTTCTCAATTAAAAAAAAAAAATCAGTATCAGTTGATACTGATGACATGCCAACATTATCATGCATCCCTGTTTCACACACATCCCCTCTCCTGTGGGGCACCTGAGGATCTTGGGCCAAGGGGTAGTTGCCTGAATTACCTTGGTTAGTTATCCAGCCCTGCCTGTATGAACTGCATGGTGCAGCCAACACAGCTTGAGCAACTACTCTGTGAGAAATACAACAGAAGAAGAAGAAGGAGGAGAAGAAGAACTGGTGCACTGTGGGCTGGGAGGACTTATTGTTTTCTTTAATAGAGAAGAAGGCTTTTAAATAGATGTCATTAAATTTTAACAGTTAGAACAATTTTGATATGTGGGGTCCAAAAAAGTGTTGTATCAACAGTTCACTCTTGGTCTCTGCACTCCTGATCCAGTGAAAAATACGTTTGGACAAACAGAGATGAGCAAACCCCTGCTTGCCAAGGGTGTTTGTATTCTCTGCTCTGAGGACATGGTGTTTGCCATGTCTGCACATTGTGAACACAAGCAGTAATTACACACAAGCAGTAAATAGTACTCATGCCTGTGTGCACACATTGACCTTGTGAAAAGATGCTTATGTGCTGTACATGCCCACATCTTTCATTTGCCAATCAGTGGCGAAGGCAGCCATGGCAAGCCTTCCACCCACACAGCCAAATAACAGGGGAAGAGTAGACAAAGAGGACTTTGAGTCCAGCCTGAAGAAAGGATGAGCTCTCACACTGTGTGTGTGTGCGCATGCATGTCTACGTGTCCTCCATGGGAGGACACAAATATTAAAACAAAGACCCCGCTTGTCTTTTTGCCACAGTTGTGCACAATGTTACTTGAATGATTTACCAGTAGCAGTGAAAAGTGTAGTCAAGGACTCTCTCTACAAAGTAAAAAGTCTGCCACCTGTGAAAGGAACTGATGCTTTCCTATTGCTTTACTCTAACTCATTTGCTCTGTCATTTATTAAGTGGCAATGTATGTTGACTGTGCTGTTTTGTAGCCTGCTGTGTGGATAACAAGTTAAATGTGAACAACATGAGGGCAAGTCACACTGAGATAAAAGCAAGTAATTGAATAGAATAATAAAATCCGAATGGAATAGAATAGAAAGTTTAGGTGACTTGGCTGTTTGTCCATTAGATTCAAGACAAAGCATGTCTTTTTAATATAACTAATATAACTAACTACAACTAATATAAATGATTCTGAAAACAAAGAAATTACTAATAAGACATGTTGGAAGAACATGGGCACACTATCATTGTAATTTTGCTTCTTTGTAAACTATCAAGTCTTCCAAAGAGTATATTTAAATTTAGGAGAGTAAGGCAATAATGTAAATTTTATAGCAATTTTAAAACAAAATGAATCAGAAAAACAGTGTTTTGTTGCTGTCAGTCTGTCCATACAGAGACAGGCTTGTTATCATGTTTGCAAGAGGTTAACAGAAGCTTACCTTAGGCTGGTTGCAGAGGTATCTGCAAAGTTCACCAATATACTGGAAAACAGTAACATCATGATTTCGACAGTCATTCCAGAACTGGGAGGCTGAGAACTTCCTCTTTAAGATGCAGGTTGCACCTGTGATAGAACAAACAACAATGTCATTACATTCACTATGAAAGGATATTCTTATATTCTCCTGTTTTCAATGCTAGGTATATCTACCACCTATGTTTGTAAATATCAATTTGGATCTTAAATAATATTGTTGATTGACATTTAATTTATGGCCAGCTTTGAGTGTGGCCATTCAGAACTATACAGTTCCAAATATACGGTAAGCAAATTTTCTGACATGGTCAGGCAACAGTTCATATGAACCAGATCATATGAAGTGTTGTCCTATTGGGCATTTAGACCCAATGCAATGTGCATTGCACTGGTGCAGATACTTTATCTTGTTCTACAAACACAGGGCACAGTTGCCTGGTGAGATACATTTCTGACAGCTGTAGACAGTGGTTAAATGGTAAATGGACTGCACTTGTATAGTGCCTCTGTAGTCTTCTGACCACTCAAAGTGCGTTAACACTAAATGCCACATTCACCCATTCACACACACAGTCACACACTGGTGGCTGAGGCTACCATGCGTGGTGTCACCTGCTACTCAGTAACCATTCACATGCGCTCACACTGATAGAACAGCCATTGGAAGCAATCTGGGGTTCTGTATCTTGCCCATGGACATACGGACTAGCGGAGGCAGGGACTGAATTGCCGATTGTCCAATTAGTGGACAAGCCACTCTACCTCTAAGCCACAGCTACAGTTATAACCACTGGTTAGGGCAGGGGTCGGCAACCTTTACTATTAAAAGAACCATTACTGGCCAAAAAAAGAAAAAAAATCTGCCTCAAGCTGCAAAGCATATTTGAATAAAGGTAACAGCCTTTTAAGTCTAAATCAGCCCACCAACATTACCAATAGGTCTAAATGAGCATTCATTAATATGATTTACTACAAGGTGGCTACTCTGCAGTGGGCTATTTATAATTATCTAGCACTTTAACTTTGCAACATTGATGGCAAAGGAAATGAATCTGTCCACACATTAATAACCTCTATTTTCCTCCCAGAGGATTGGGCTTTATAAATTAAATTGATTGAACTGATTGATAGAATGCAATACTCACTTTAGGCCTGTAACTATGACAAATGAAAATCTTCATGTTAAAAAATTAATTTATTCATTTCCATATAATTTTCCGTATAATTTTATCTCAAAGCCACGGGTAGCCACTGGAGAGGGTCTAAAGTGCTGCATGCGGCTCAGGAGCAGCAAGTTGCCTACCCATGGGTTAGGGTAATGGACTGTAAAAGATCAAACTGCACCAAAAGAAGGACTAGACGAAGACCACAGGCTGATGTTCACACGCCCTAAATGTCAAAAAATTAAATGAGTGGATTCATATTATATATTTTAAGTTTGTGTATGTGTCACCATCTGCCTCATCTTGCAGTGGAAAGTAATGAAGTACATTTACTCACGTACTGTACTTAGGTAATTCTAAGGTACTTTTACTTTACTTATTTCCGTTTTGTGTTACTTTATGCTTCTGCTTCACTACATTTCAAAGGCAAATATTGCACTTTTCTTACAACTCCATTAAACTTTTCTGAAAACATTAGTTTTTTGCAGATTCAGATAATTAATACAATATACACTGGTCAACACTTAAATCACACATCCCAGATCTCAATGAATTAAATATTGCAGATGAAAATCTTTATTGATTACATAGTGTAATTCGTTGAGAAAGAACAATCCATGGAAACCAAAATCATTAACTCATTTAGGACTGGATTCAGAATCATACCCAAAATCAAAGAGGCTGATCCAACTTCTGTGAATTTCCTCAGGACAACTCATAATGAGGCTCAGTAGTGTGTGTGGCCTCCACGTGCCTGTATACATTCCCTACAATGTCTGGGCATGCTCCTGATGAGACGACAGATGGTCTCCTGGGGGATCTCCTCCCAGACCTGGATCAGGGCATCAGTCAGCTCCTGGACAGTGTGTGGTGCGATGTGGTGGTGGATGCTACAATACATGATGTTCCAAAGGTGCTCGATTGGATTAAGGTCTGGGGAACGGGCGGGCGAGTCAATAGCATCAATGCCTTTGTCATCCAGGAACTGCTGACACACTCCAGCCACATGAGGCCAGACATTGTCATGCATCAGAAGGAACCCTCTCCTGGTGTACTGGCCTGTCTCCTGGTATCTCCTCCATGTTCTTGACACTGTGCTGGGAGACACAGCAAACCTTCTGGCCACTGCGCGTATGGATGTGCCATCCTGGAGTAGCTGCACTACCTGAGCAGCTGCAGATATCACCTCATGATACCACTAGTGGTGAGGGCACTGGAAAAATGCAAAACTAGCCAAGAATCAACCAGAAAAGACGCAGAGAGGGAAATGGTCTGAGGCCACCACCTGCAAAACCATTCCTAAATAGGGGTTGTCTTGGTAATTGCCCCTCCTTTCCACCTGTTGTCTGTCCGATTTGCACAACAGCAGGTGAAACTGATTCAAAATCAGTCTGTACTAATGGCACAGGCTGCTGAGCTGACAGACACCACGACACCAAGCAGTGGGGGGTGATGATATCGTTAGTGTATTGTAAACAGCGGCAATAGCATACGTCATTTACTGTATACCCTGGTGAAATTTCAGGAAGGTATGAAAAAATAAATATCGGCCATGCCTAATAAGCACCTTTGCACATCAGGAGACCCGGCACCACTGGCAGCTCTGATGGCCATGACCTGGTGCGAGTGTGCACTTCAGCCACATACTATTGCTACTAGGAATATCAGGAGTGTCCACCAGTGGGTGACAAGTTTTTAAAAAACCCACTAGTTTTGATACCTTGGCAACCTCCCAAATGAGTTTTGTTCTATTGCAGTATTCTCGGTTGTTGAAATAGAATGTGTCCTCATATACTCAGAACATTCCCCTGGGTGCTCTCAGTGACATCTAAAACATCTTTCTCAATTCATTGTCTATGAAGCAACTCCAGACTTTATACCCTATGACATCATACATTTGAGTTTTAGCACTCTGAGTTTTGGATTTGGGAGAGCTGTTGATGTTACCTAATATTTTTTGACAGTCTTTGACCATAGAAATAATATGTATGAATTTTAAAAATGTGTGTAGTTCCTCTTTAAGTCAGCTGCTTGACGTGTCTACAAGGTAGTTTTAGCATTCTGCTGCTTAATGCACTGGAAACTACGTAACTCTCACTAAATGAAAGAAACTAGACATTGGACAACACTATTTTCCAGCAACCCCTGCATATGATAATAAAAAATATCTACAAATCATTTTATTGAATAACTTACACATCTATACTACACTGAACAAAAATATAAATGCAACACTTTTGTTTTTGCTCCCATTTTTAATGAGCTGAACTCAAAGATCTAAAACATTTTCACATTTCAGAGTGGCCTTTTATTGTGGCCAGCCTAAGGCACACCTGTGCAATAATCATGCTGTCTAATCAGCATCTTGATATGCCACACCTGTGAGGTGGGATGGATTATCTCGGCAAAGGAGAAGTGCTCACTAACACAGATTTAGACAGATTTGTGAACAATATTTGTGAGAAATGGTCTTTTGTGTATATAGATAATGTTTTAGATCTTTGAGTTCAGCTCATGAAAAATGGGAGCAAAAACAAAAGTGTTGCGTTTATATTTTTGTTCAGTGTATATATACACAGATCACAGACATCAGAAAATGTGACTGCAAAATGACACGTACTTGACATGTCACGACTCTGGCATGTAATGTCAGAGCAACCATGATGGACATAAATTACCTCATGCACTCCACAGAAAGTGGAAATATTATGAGCCTGTTGCAGTAATAGAGTTATCAAGTGTGCCATTCTCTTTGGCCTAGGTTCAAAGACAATTTGATGTAATTTTGTTTACCTTCAGTCCTACAAGCTCATCTCAGTCCATTGAGGACAATCTCTTTGTCTAACATTACAAAATAACTGTTCACAGTGACAGTGACTGTGACCTGACATAGGCCTAGTCTGCTGGGGGACCTCCTATAATACACCGAGCACCTTCTCTCCTCTCTCTCTCTCTCTCTCTCTCTCTCTCTCTCCTTTGCTAACACTCATGTCCTGTTACTGCATCTCGCTAACTAGGCCATACTGCATGTCACTAACTCGGCTTCTGCTCTGGAGCCTTTGTGCTCCACTGTCTCGCAGATTAACTCATATCGCAGTGGTGCCTGGACAGTGTGACGTGTGTGGTTGTGCTGCTGCCGTGGTCCTGCCAGATGCCTCCTGCTGCTGCTGTTATCATTAGTCATTAGTCATACTTCTACTGTTATTATACACATATGATTATTGTCACATATTTATGCTATCAGATATTAATATATACTTTCAACATATTGTACCACAATTAAATTAATGTTGTTGTAAGCTATTATCATTACAGTCTGTCCTGCATCTCTCTCTCTCTCTCTCTCTCTCTCTCTCTCTGTCTCTCTCTCTGTCTCATTGTGTCATGCGGATTACTGTTAATTTATTATGCTGATCTGTTCTGTACGACATCTATTGCACGTCTGTCCGTCCTGGAAGAGGGATCCCTCCTCAGTTGCTCTTCCTGAGGTTTCTACCGTTTTTTTTCCCCATTAAAGGGTTTTTTTGGGGAGTTTTTCCTGATCCGCTGTGAGGGTCATAAGGACAGAGGGATGTCGTATGCTGTAAAGCCCTGTGAGGCAAATTGTGATTTGTGATATTGGGCTTTATAAATAAAATTGATTGATTGAATTGATTGACCTGAGGTCTGAAGTTACAGTGTAGGTTAGACAGCTATATTTTGTTTAAGAGTATTGATGTAACCCATCAAACATACCTGGAAGCAAGATGGCGCCGGTGTGTATGGCTGGCCGTCTGCTGCTCCCACTTTGGCTGGCATTTTTGTTGTTTGTAATCTGTGGCACTGTACAGATCGAGTCTCGGCTGGTGTATGATCGCCAATCCCTCTTAGATCTGAGGCATAATGTCAGAGATCTAAGTATATTTGATCACGGTGGACAGAAAACTCTGCCCCCGCTCCTGTCGGAAATCCCGACTCACCTTTACCGGGCCTCGGCTCTACCCCCCGGCGAAAGCGTCTCCGTTGCCGCGGTAAACGCGGCGGTCGGCTGGTGAAGCTGAAGGTCTGCCTTGCACGATCTTCATCCATTTCCCGGTCAGGACATGGATTATCCTTTCCCTTCGCTGTGCCCCGGCGTTTCCTGGACCCGATTGACGCCTGCCTGGTACCTGTCGCCGGTCTGGTTGAAGGATTCCGGCCCCGCCGCCCCTGCTCTCCCCGGCTCTCTCAGCGCGGGGTGAATCTCCGGAACCTGAAGAGGCTGCTCCGGGCTCCCCGATCCGCCGAAACACAGGCCCCAGCTCCTGCCAGGATTGGGCTGGTAAATGCCATATCACTGGCAAACAAAACTTTTATCCTGAGGGATTTCTTCAGCTCCCGTGGCCTGGATTTTCTCTGTGTGACAGAGACCTGGATCGGTGCTGGTGAGCGCAGCGCTCTTGTCGAACTTTTACCGGTTGGTTGTTCTTATTTTAACTTCCCGCGGACGTCAGGCCGTGGAGGAGGAACGGCGACTGTTTATAAAAATGACTTTAAATGTAAGCAGTGCGCTGTGTCATCCTCTTTCTCCAGCTTCGAAGCGACTTTATTTGAGGTGGGTTGCTTTGACCCGGTGATGTGCGCTGTCATCTACCGGCCCCCCAAGTACAATAAGGACTTTGTGAAAGACTTCTCGGATTTTCTGGCTGAAATCATGCCAAACTATGGGGATTTTAATATTCATGTGTGGGGATTTTAATATTCATATGTGCTGTCCTGATAAGCCGTTGGTGAAGGACTTTTTAAGCCTTATTGACTCTTTTAATTTGGTGCAGTGTGTGTCTGGTCCCACACACGAACATGGTCATACATTAGATCTCGTTCTTTCTCATGGTTTGTCTGTGTTTAACTTGAAGATCTGTGAAAATGTAATTTCTGACCATATGCCCGTATTGTTTGAAGTTGTTTTTTCTTGTACTGCAGTTAAATCTTGCGCTCCTGCTCAGCGCCGTCAGACTTTTAACCCTTGCACTGCTGGTCAGTTCTCTGCTGCTTTCGATTAGCTCTGTGCCTCCTCTGACTCAATGTCTGCTGACACGGAGGAGCTCAGCTCCTGGTTCCACTCCTCATGCCGAACCATTCTGGACTCTGTGGCTCCATTAAAAACAACGCAGCCTAAAGTGAAACCCGAGTCCTGGTTCAGTGACAGGACTCGTGCAGTTCGACGGGAGTGCCGCAAAGCTGAACGCAGGTGGAAGAAGGACAAGCTCCATGTTTCATTCCAAATCTTAAAGGACTGTTGGCACCGTTATCAGAACACTATTAAGGAAGTCAAAAGAGAATACTTGTCAAACCTCATTGTGTCAAATAGCCATAACCCTTGTGTGTTATTCAAATCAAATCAAATCAAATCAATTTTATTTATATGGCACTTTTCATACAACAGTAACACAAAGTGCCTCACAGAGGTGAAAAACAACAAAGATCCAAACAGAAAACAAAAAGAAAAGAGAAAACCCAACCCTCCCACCCAACAAAAAGCTATTTAGCTCATAAAATTGAGTTAGCAGCTAGGTAAGAATGATCTAAAACAGAGACATAAATTCAAAACCATTGACTCTGTTTTAAATGCCCCGCAGTCTGTCTGCTTGGAAGCATCCCCTGAGCTATGCATTAACTTCCTGCACTTTTTCATAGACAAGTTTGTTAACACAAGGGCTCTGATTTCAGCGCCTGCCTCTGACCCCTCTGTCTCTGTCCCTTGCCAGGCTGTGTTTGATAAATTTGAGCTTGTGACCTTGTCACTTTTAGATGGTGTGGTTGGCCATATCAAGCCATCAGGTTCCCCTTGTGATGCTGTCCCTCCTCACTTTTTTAAAGAAATCTTCCCTAGTATAGGGCAGCTGGTCCTTGCCATCATTAACAGCAGTCTGTCTTCTGGTGTTGTCCCCATAAGCTTTAAACATGCAGTAGTGCAGCCCCTGCTGAAGAAACCTGGCCTCAACCACACTGTATTGGCTAATTTCAGGCCCATCTCCAAGCTGCCTTTCATTTCAAAAATCTTGGAGAAAATTGTTCATGCACAGTTAAAATCTTTTCTGGTGAGCATAATATCCTGGAGGTCTTTCAGTCTGGTTTTAAAACCCTGCACAGCACAGAGTCAGCTCTACTAAGGGTTTTTAATGACATCCTCCTGGCAAATGATTCTGGTGATTATGTAATTCTTGTCTTGTTGGACCTAACAGCTGCCTTCGACACTGTGGACCACAATATTTTAGCATCCCGGTTGCAGCACCACGTGGGCATCTGTGGTAGTGCTCTGGAGTGGTTTAGATCCTATCTGGCAGACAGAACTATGTGTGTAAGCTTTGCTGGTTCTGAGTCCTACTCTGCTCCTCTGTCATATGGGGTTCCACAGGGCTCAATTTTAGGGCCCCTGCTTTTTTCATTGTATTTGCTTCCTCTGGGTTCCATTCTTAGAAAGCATGGTATCTCCTTCCATTGTTATGCTGATGATAGTCAGATTTATGTGCCGCTGTCATGTCTCGATGACATTAAAGCCTGGATGGCCTTAAACTTTTTAAATTTCAATGAAAAGAAAACAGAGGTGATGGTGTTTGGTCCAAATAGCTCTTGTGAAACCCCCCCTGTTGATTTAGGCCCCTTGGCACTATATGTGAAGCCAACAGTTTCTAACTTGGGTTTTAAGATGGACAGTGGTTTTAAATTGGAGCGTCAAATTGGTGCAGTGGTTAAGTCCAGCTTCTTTCACCTTAGGCAGCTGGCAAAGGTTAAACCTTTTCTTGCACAAAAGCACTTTGAAATAGTAATCCATGCCTTCATCACATCCCGGCTGGATTACTGTAACGCACTTTATTTTGGAGTCAGCCAGTCTTCCCTCGCACGTCTCCAGTTGGTTCAGAACGCCACTGCTCAGCTACTAACTGGAGCACGTAAGAGGGAACACATTACGCCCATTCTGGCCTCCCTCCACTGGCTGCCCATGCACTTTAGAATTCATTTTAAGATTCTTTTATTTGTTTTTAAATCTTTAAATGGTCTCACCCCGCCTTACCTCTCTGAGCTGCTTCATCCCTACGCTCCTGCTCGGTGCCTCAGGTCAGCTGATCAGCTGCTCCTGGATGTACCGAGGTCTAAGCGGAAGCTCAGAGGGGATAGAGCCTTTTCTGTGGCGGCCCCCAGATTGAGGAATGATTTACCTGTCCACATTAGACTGGCCCCCTCAATGTCCGTTTTTAAAACCAGTCTTAAAACCCATTTTTACTCCTTGGCTTTTAAACCAGCATGAGACTCTGCTCTTGTTTTACTGTTTTATTGTTTTTATTGTTTGTCTTATGTTTTTATTTTTGTACAGCACTTTGTTTCAGCTGTGGTTGTTTTTAAAGTGCTCTATAAATAAAGTTGAGTTGAGTTGAGTTGAGGTGAGAAGAAAAGTGTCCTGCCTTTGGAGGCTGAAATTGCTAACTGATGTGTTAACTAGTTTGTTAAATAACTTCTATTTTATATACTACAGTACATTCCCAAGGAAGATCTATACTATCAGCACAGTTTCAAGGTGGGCACCCAAAATAAGTGTCACCAGTTCAATATCTGACTAATTGTCTCCTTTTCTGTTTCTGATATATGACGTTGAATAATGACATAAATAAAGCACACTGCGAGCTTGGACCTCCCGGACCAAAGCATCAGTTTCCTCCTGGGAGAAGTTTGGCCGTCTGACGCTGCTGCTCTCTTCTGCCATGGCGAATTGAGTAAACTCTCATTATGCCTTCGCGTGGCGCATTTAAGGGCGAGGAGAGGGGCTCATTTGATTGGTGTGATGTGTGTAAAACCCACTCCACGCCTTCTCTCCTCCCTCTTTCCGACTTGCGCAGGTAGGAGGGACGGAGGTGGGACAGACGAGTAGCTGCGCCAGGGCGCACAGTGTGCCAAACTTGCAAAATCCGCCTGGCCACACCCAGTTGGCGAAGCGCAGGTGCGCTGCGCCCCTGCCTCGCCCGGTCTGCGAAACTAGAGCTTTGACCTTTTGAATAATAAATATCCATGTTCAATCTGTGCCATCTATTCTGTTTCAGATCTACAGCAGCCATCACTTCCCTTGCCTGTCAGTGGCAACATGTTCACCTGTGCAGGTCTAAATTTGTGCTACCCCTTTCCTTTCCTATAGGAGGTGGAGTTGGCAGATGTAGACCTGAGACCTTTACTATGAAGTCAGTTCAACTTATCCAGGATATCTTTTGATTATCTGGCTTGACTAGGTTGTCACATTGGCCATCTGGATAACAACAAAGCTAGTTATCAACTAGTTCAGTCAACTCTGGGTTTTCCTATCGAGCCTTGAGCACGTTAATGTGAAAGAGTTGGGGCTGTTAATTATGAGTGACATCATCAAAACCATGAATTAAATAGGTTGCTTCATATCATATGAGAAGAGGCAGTACCAAAAGTGTCTGTGACTGTGAGACAGTAAAAAGTAAGTGGTGTGGGATGTAAATGACACTCTGTAATCTAATAACAGAAAATGTAGAAACATTGAAAATACTATGCAAGAATTCACTGTTGGCTGAGACTTACATTACGCGTAGGTATCACAAGGCTATATGTGAAATTAGTATAGAGTATTTTTTGCTATTTAGTTGAATGATGATAAAACTCCTCTGAATGTGTCACACAAAACATGTTGAAGTAACGCCAGACTGTTTCTGCTACCAAAGTAAAGGGTGGAAAAGTAGCCGATAGTTAATGACTGATGAGGTCTATCTGACCCAAATGGAGGACTTTCAACTGTCAACTTTGGTAGCAGTTGAAACAAATGCAGAAGCCAAGGTCTCATCATTGGGATAGCTGATTAGAATTTGCTGCTTTTTCAAAACCATTTTATAACTGCAACATTATCTTTAAGCTCATTCTAAATCAATGGACCCGTCTCTGAGGAAAGAAAAGAGAACAACAATGACCTAACACCAACAATACTATCCATAATAGTCTCTAGTGTCCACTTCCTGCTCTACAGCCTCTAATTAAGCCGCTTGTTGAGGTGAAACAGTGGGGCCTCAAAGGGGTCACATTATTTGGCAGTTACATTGTGGTCAGTGGACACTGTTTGCAGTTTGCCCAGAGAATTGCCTCTCTGTATCTATTATGGAACTTAAATCATATGACACTTATGTAATGAGGACACATGCCTTCATATCAGTGACATTACTAAAACAGTCCATCAAAGTCCATTTTGTGTAAAAAAAAAAAAAAAAAAGACTCTTAGAAGTTCAAGAGACAATTGCATATGTAGACTGTCTTGATTTACGTTGTAATACCTCCAAGATTCCAAAATATATTCTGTGACTAAGACCACCAAAATGTTGTCAGATAATTCAATTTTTATTTTCACATTTATCTAGGACGAGACGACTTCCCTTAGTCTAGTTTTTTCTATTAAGCAAAGCCTACATAGTGCAGGTAGATATATGGCAGGAAAGTGCTACAGTAACTTAATAACGTGTTTTCATTATTACTCTCTGTTGCCATATTTTGTTCAACATCAGAGAAGTTGTGTTTAGTATAAGGATATGCTGTCACTATAATGCCATACTGCAAATATTGCAAAATATTGCATATAAGCAGCAAGACTAAAACTCTCTATTATAACAAACCTGATAGCAGGAAATGATAGTAACATATTACAAGTAACATGCATGACTAAAAAAGTAATTTTTTTTTTAGGAAGAAATACTTTTTATGTTCCTTTTTTAAATTTTAAATTTAAGCAGCGATGAAGCTGAAGATATTTCCAGAATTCTGTATTTGCCAGATTATATTTTCGTTTGAGGTGTTCAAAGGTGACTATATGAGCATTGTCATATAGGTCTCCTAGGCACAGTACCCCAACTTTAGCCCACTGGTACCAGCAGAATGGCTCTTTGACTATCCTAACCTTGGAGTTAAACCATATTGACGCATCATAAGTAAGTGAAGGGTTGCTTTTAATATAACTATGTGACATTTTCCAACTTTCTCTTAAGAATTCTAATATTGGGTTGCATGAGTAACTTGCCTGTGTCACAAAGGTTTCAATTTGGAATGGGTTGATTAACTCTTTTTCAATTTCTACCCAGGCCGGGACTCTATGAGAGAGTAAGTTATATTTGGGCAGTTGCGCTAGTGAGAATGAGTAATGGTACCAATCCAGCCTGGGAAGGGACAGTCCCCCACCATCTTTGGCAGCATATAGTTTAACGCGATTACAAATGGGTTTTTTTTCTTTTGCTATATGAATGATTCAGCATATTTATTGTAGTCTTTTAAGAGTTTTGCTGGAAGGGA
This sequence comes from Epinephelus lanceolatus, assembly GCF_041903045.1. NCBI lineage: Eukaryota > Metazoa > Chordata > Actinopteri > Perciformes > Serranidae > Epinephelus > Epinephelus lanceolatus. Next base: position 2,359,730 of record NC_135752.1, read on the forward strand.
AAGTGGTAACATATAACATATAATTTACTTTTGGTAAAATGATCATTTTGATTAAATTAACCCTGCCCAATATTGATATATTTAGTTTACTCCAGTTGCATAAAAGACATTTAATGTTTTGTAAGATAGGTTGTAGGTTAGCCTGCATCATTTCCCTAATATCAGCTAGTAGTTTGATACCCAGGTATATCATGCCAGAGGAGACCCACTTAAAGGGATAGTGCATCCAAAATTGAAAATTCAGACTCTCACCCATATGCCGATGGAGGCCCTGGTGAAGTTTCAGAGTCCTCACATCCCTTGCAGAGATCGGCGGGGGCTAGCACACCTAATGGCTGACGGCGCCCCAGACTAACGTCCAAGAACACAAAATTGAATCCACAAAATATCTCTAACATGCTCATCCGTAGTGATCCAAGTGTCCTGAAGCCCCAACATAAAAGTTGTTTCGAAAAACATCATTTGAACTCTGTTTATAGCCTCACTGTAGCCTGTAGCTCTGACTGCCTCTCTGTGTTCCACGCTCACGTGTGCGCGCTCAGGGTGATCGGTGATGCACGGTCTCTGAAGAGCAGCAGTCTCGTCAGTACTGATGTCCAAATTCTCAAGTGCAGGCATCGCCAATTCCCAGTCTGAGCAGCAAAGACTTTCCTCATCTGTTGGCATTGCTTTGCATTTGAAACAACTACACCCCCAGGTTTCCAGTGCTCGACTCCAGTATTCTGCGGCTGGCTGAGGGTTAGGCTCATGAGCTGCGGCGGCTGCTTCGTCCAGTAGCCTGAGTTCCGCGTCCGTATACTCGGGCTCAAACAAATATGGCTCAACAAAGAAATGCTGTTCCTCCTCAGTTTCAAAGTCTTAAGACATGTTGGGCTGTCCTTTGCTAAAAGACCGTAGTGCAAATTATCTTTTAGTTACTGTGGTTACTGTTGTCTCTCCCTGCGGTGCACGTGTCACGTGATGTAAACATGGGTGAGCAAAGCTCATGCTTTCGCTGGTCTCGTGCAAGCGCGCACACGTGAACGCGGTGCCCAGAGAAGTAGTCAGAGCTACAGGCTACAGTGAGGCTAAAAACAGAGTTCAAATGACGTTTTTCTAAACAACTTTTTATGTCGGGGCTTCAGCACACTTGGATCACTACGGATGAGCATGTTGGAGATATTTTGTGGTTTCAATTTTGTGTTCTTGGACGTTATAGTCTGGGGCGCCGTCAGCCATTAGGTGTGCTAGCCGCTCCCCCGCAAGGGATGTGAGGACTCTAAAACTTCACCTGAGCCTCCGTCGGCATATGGGTGAGTAGATAATGGCTGAATTTTCATTTTTGGGTGCACTATCCCTTTAAGGGGCCAGTCGCTATTAGATACGTGAGTAGAAACTGTGGAGACGGGCATTACCTCAGATTTGGTCCAATTAATCCTATAACAAGATATATGTGAAAAAGTGTCAATCAGGATATCGGGATAGTAATATTTGGGTTGCTAGAAATCAACAATATATCGTCCGCGTATAAAAATAATTTATGTCCTCAACGCTATGACCCCTTTAATGTCAGTGTTATTTCGTATCGCAATAGCTAGGGGTTCCAACGCGATTGCAAATATGACATAAACATAGCACTACTTCCTGTCCTAGATATGAGTGCCCTTCAAAGTAAGATTATACCACAGTATTAACTCAGGTTCCACCACATCTCCCTTTCTTTGAAAAACCTGCAGACTGAAACATAAAGTTAAATCAGAATCAAACCTTGCTGAACTCAGTATCAAGCGTTGCTGCTTATTTCACTGAAGATATTCACACTTAACATTTCTTGATTACAAGGACAGAACTTTCTCACTTGTACTTTTACATAACTTATAAATTCAGTCTATGAGGTTTTACCACCACTCTGCCAAACCTAGTCCTGATAGGGGCAGGTGTAACTGTCTCCGGAGTCTGTACTGGAGACTCTGGATGGTCTGGGGTAGCCTGTGCGGACTCAACAGGCTGAGCTGGTGTGCTGGGTGTCTGAGCCTGAGGTGCAGTCTCTGGCAGTGGAACAAGATGGTGTCTGTTCCGCCTGATGGTGCCTGTGGGGCTGTCCACTAGATATGAGCGTGGCGTGGAGTGAGATGCAACCACTGTGCCAGAAGACTTGGTATCTGTAATCCACACTGGCTGTCCTGGTGTGAGCTGGGTTAAATCCCTCACACGGTGTCTCTTGTTGAACACTGAAGTATCCTTTAACTTCCTTTCCCTTTCTTTAACTGCAACCAAAGCTCCATTAGGAAGATCTGGAGTGAGCAGAGAGGGATGTTGGGGCATGGGAGTGCGAAGTCTACGTCCCATAAGAAGTTGGGCAGGACTGTAGCCATTAGACAACGGAGTAGCTCTATAGGCTAACAAAGCCAGGTATGGATCTTGGGCTTTCTTTAGCAGCCGTTTCACTGTTTGGACATGGTGTTCAGCCTCACCATTGCTTTGAGCGAACTTAGGGCTGCTTGTAACATGCCTAAACCCATAAGCTGCTGCAAAGTCCACAAACTGTTGGCTTGAGAACTGCGGTCCATTGTCACTGTAAAACAGTTCTGGGATGCCGTGTCTCGAGAAGATGGACTTGAGGTGTATGATCACATCCTCTGAATGTGTGGGAGTTAGCTTTGCAATTTCAACAAACCTTGAGTAGTAGTCCAATACTAACTTAACTTAACAAAAAAAGGTGAAATAACTGAAAACATGTTTTATATTCTAGTTTCTTCAAAATAGCCACCCTTTGCTCTGATTACTGCTTTGCACACTCTTGGCATTCTCTCCATGAGCTTCAAGAGGTAGTCACCTGAAATGGTTTCCACTTCACAGGTGTGCCTTATCAGGGTTAATTAGTGGAATTTCTTGCTTTATCAATGGGGTTGGGACCATCAGTTGTGTTGTGCAGAAGTCAGGTTAATACACAGCCGACAGCCCTATTGGACAACTGTTAAAATTCATATTATGGCAAGAACCAATCAGCTAACTAAGGAAAAACCAGTGGCCATCATTACTTTAAGAAATGAAGGTCAGTCAGTCCGGAAAATTGCAAAAACTTTAAATGTGTCCCCAAGTGGAGTCGCAAAAACCATCAAGCGCTACAACGAAACTGGCACACATGAGGACCGACCCAGGAAAGGAAGACCAAGAGTCACCTCTGCTTCTGAGGATAAGTTCATCCGAGTCACCAGCCTCAGAAATGGCAAGTTAACAGCAGCTCAGATCAGAGACCAGATGAATGCCACACAGAGTTCTAGCAGCAGACCCATCTCTAGAACAACTGTTAAGAGGAGACTGCGCCAATCAGGCCTTCATGGTCAAATAGCTGCTAGGAAACCACTGCTAAGGAGAGGCAACAAGCAGAAGAGATTTGTTTGGGCCAAGAAACACAAGGAATGGACATTAGACCAGTGGAAATCTGTGCTTTGGTCTGATGAGTCCAAATTTGAGATCTTTGGTTCCAACCGCCGTGTCTTTGTGAGACGCAGAAAAGGTGAACGGATGGATTCCACATGCCTGGTTCCCACTGTGAAGCATGGAGGAGGAGGTGTGATGGTGTGGGGGTGTTTTGCTGGTGACACTGTTGGGGATTTATTCAAAATTGAAGGCACACTGAACCAGCATGGCTACCACAGCATCCTGCAGCGACATGCCATCCCATCCGGTTTGCGTTTAGTTGGACGATCATTTATTTTTCAACAGGACAATGACCCCAAACACACCTCCAGGCTGTGTAAGGGCTATTTGACCAAGAAGGAGAGTGATGGAGTGCTGCGGCAGATGACCTGGCCTCCACAGTCACCGGACCTGAACCCAATCCAGATGGTTTGGGGTGAGCTGGACCGCAGAGTGAAGGCAAAGGGGCCAACAAGTGCTAAACACCTCTGGGAACTCCTTCAAGACTGTTGGAAAACCATTTCAGGTGACTACCTCTTGAAGCTCATGGAGAGAATGCCAAGAGTGTGCAAAGCAGTAATCAGAGCAAAGGGTGGCTATTTTGAAGAAACTAGAATATAAAACATGTTTTCAGTTATTTCACCTTTTTTTGTTAAGTACATAACTCCACATGTGTTCATTCATAGTTTTGATGCCTTCAGTGAGAATCTACAATGTAAATAGTCATGAAAATAAAGAAAACGCATTGAATGAGAAGGTGTGTCCAAACTTTTGGCCTGTACTGTATATAGTTTTTGATAAAAGTCACAAAACACTTTGTTGATTTCCTTTCTCTCAGTAATTAGTTCATTTTGTGTATTAAGTATTGATGGAATGATGTTTTGGGGTCATTAGCTGTCTTATTCTATGTGCAAGCAATTTTCCCGCTCTCTCACCCTGTTCATAGTAGCGTTGTTTGGTGCAAAATAGGGCAAATTCTGCTTTCTTTTGAAAATGCTATTAATTTCGAATCTCGGTGAGTTCATATTGTTCCAG